>NC_134095.1:108198916-108537985 GCF_000715075.1 Nicotiana tabacum
ATCTCAGACCGTGCAAATCTCTACTCCGACACACTCTTGCCTCACCAAAGGCATCTGAATGCCTCGAATCTAGCCACAAAAAATTCGATACGATCAAAACAAGCTAAATGAATCAATTCCATAAGAAAATACTAAGCTCTAAATCAAAAGCAAAAGTCAACTCAAAAGGCGGCACCTGAGTCCACGTCTCTGAATTGGGTAAAAGTCACAAAATCTGAACAACCATTCGACCACGAGTTCACCCATATCAAAATTACTCAAATCTGATACCAAAATCCCGATCAAAACCTCAAAATTTAGCCAAAGAACTTTCTCCATTTTTTCCAATTTTCCACCCCAAATTTCTAATTTAATGAAATCAAAGGCATAATCATGGAAATTAACCAAAACTAGGTAAGAATCACTTAGCTCAAACACCCACGTGAAAATTTCTCCAAAAATCGCCTCCCACCGAGCTCCAAAATTAATTTTTATGTTATGAGCTCAAACCCTCATTTTTGAACATTTAAATCTGCCCCAGTGACTTTCTTTATCGTGAACGCGACCTTTTCCCCGGGTTGGCATAACACAAAACAGTTTGCCCCTCTAACTTACCTTATGCGAATGCAAAGACGTCCATGCGAATGCGTACCTCAGCCTCTTCCAACCTACGCGATCGCGTCCTACCTCACACGATCGCGAAGCACAAACGCGTGACACCTAGTTGCCTCCTCACCTCTTCGCGAACGTGGCATTGTCCACGCGTTCGCGATTCACAGCCTATCCAAACCCATGCGAAAGCAGACCATCACTTGCGACTCATAGGGCAAAATCACCACTTCCCCAAACAAGCCTACGCGATTGCGGACCTGTCCACACGATCGCATATAAGGAAACCAGATACAAACACCAGAAACTCTTCAGCCATAATACCAAGTGCAAAATCGATTTGTTAACTATCCAAAACTCACCCGAGACCCCCGAACCTCAACCAAACATTCCTTCAGGTCCCAAAATGTCATACGAACTTAGTCGAGCCCTCAAATCACATCAAAAATACGAATCACACCCGAATTCCAGACTATTGAAACTAAGAAATTCCAACTTCTACAAACGATGCTGAAACCTATCAAATCGTGTCTGATTGACCCCAAATTTTGCACACAAGTCACAAATGACAGCATGGACCTACTCCAACTCCCGAAAATCCAATTCGAGTCTGGTAACCATAAAGTCCACTTTCGGTCAAACTTTCAAAATTCCAACTTTCGCCATTTCAAGCTTAATTCCACTATGAACCTCCAAATCACAATCCAGACACTCTCCTAAGTCCAAAATCACCCAATGGAGCTAACGAAACCGTCAAACTCCATTCCGGAGTCGTTTACTCATAAGTCAACATCCGGCCAACCTTTTCAACTTATACTTCCAACCTTGAGACTAAGTGTCTCAATTCATTCCGAAATCTCTCTGGATCCGAACCGACTACCTCGGCAAGTCACATAGCAGCTATTAAGTATAAAATGATAAGTACATGGGGAGTCGAGCTACAACACTCAAAACGACCGACCAGGTCGTTACAGTTTTCAAAGGGAAAACTTGTAGCACCACGGTCCATGGATAGTCCGACAAACATAAAAACCTTTTTACACTAAATATACAAAAATGTTAATGACAATTCTACAATTTCAAATTTTATAGACTTTGTAAGTACCTACTTCCTCTATACTATTTTTTAGGATATGGTTCTATTGCGACTTTTGCGATGCATGTTGGAACACCTATGCTCATCGTAGATAGAATCTTTTATCTATTTTAGTGGATATTTTGAAAAACATAAATTTTTGTCACAAAAGATCAAATGGATGAATTTGAAAACTCCATATTAAGATGATTCCAACCTTAAAATACTCCCTTTTATTGTATGTGGTACTCTTTCTTTTTTAGTTTATTTTAAAAAATAATTTATTAACTTTATGCCTCGTGCTTTACCGTCGGACATACTCCCCCCGTCTCATATTATATGATAGTGTGTGACTGGTCATGAAATTTAAGAAAGAAAGAAAGAAAGATTTTTTAAACTTGTAGTTAAAAATGAGCCATTGACATTCATCATGTGACTATAAATCATCTCATTATGGTAAATTAGAAATTTTAAATTTATATTATTTTTAAATATAAAAGATATCATTCTTATAGTTATAGAAATATTATGGCATAAATTTCAAAAATTTACTCTCTCTGTCTCAATTTATGTGGCATTGGTCAAATTTCGAGAGTTAGACGGTTTTTTTTATTATAATTTTTTTCTTATGCTTTTTTAATATTTTAAATCATTAATTATTGTGACTTATAGTACTTCTTATGCAGTTTTCAAATATGTAAAGTAAAAATTCTATATTTAAATTCGCAATCAAAATTAAAAAGTTTGACTCTTACAATCTGAATGATGCCACATAAATTGAAACATAGGAAGTATTTTTTTTTTTTGGAAACTCTATGCCCTGTCAAATGATATTCAAGTAAAGTGGAAGGACGGAGTACTTACTAGCATCCAATAAGATACATACATGATATGCATGCAGCAAATTTCACCTACTACTTGTACGGTCTCTTTGGAGTAGTTTGTGCAACGATCCCATCTCTTATCCAATATGTTGTCAATTTCATGCACAAACTAAAAATCACACTCCAAGTTGGGCAATGGCCCTACCCTCCTGGGCTGGCCATACTGCAAATGTCATTGGCTTTTTTGAATCTTCCCTTCAGTCCACACCACACCAATCCCCAATGTTTACTTTTGATACCAAGTCGTAAGTAACTGCTGATATATATGGACCATCCACACCAATCCCCAATGTTTACTTTTGATACCAAGTCGTAAGTAACTGCTGATATATATGGACCATCTATGTCTCTTTTATGTCTTGGAATCTCTTGACAATGATAGCAGTTGTCTGCATTTTTCGACGAGTCTAATCATACTACAATCTTGATTTTGCTTAAGACTAATGCTTTGATCACTGATGAAGCCAGGAAATTCAGGAGGATTGTAAAATTTTTATGTACATATATAGAGAGAGAGTAATATTTGACCTATATATACTATACAATTTTCTAGCAAAGTTTGTTCAACTATTAACGACCCTTGAGCCTACGTGGCTTCACCACCTATGGAATTTAAGTTTTTCCAACAAACCTTTTAAAATACATTCAATTCTAATTGGTTAATAAGTTGTGATTAGTGTAAGCGTTTAGGTGCAGCTAACTTTTGAATGATCTGACTGTATGAGTGTCCGTAATTTCAAGTAAAACTTAAACCTTGTCAATAGGAGAATTGACATGACGATTATCTATGTACTACGATATATGAAGTGAAAATGAACATAGCTTATGTAGAAGATTTGGGCCACCAAATGCCAATTGCGGTTGTTATAAGTATGGGCTGCAAGCTAACCAATAGAGAATTTTACCTATATGTACTACATTAAAAATTTATGTACCCTCACTATTTAGGTTTTAATTTAATTATAAGTTGATATACAATTTATTACTTATATACGAATTAGTATTAATGAATATCCTCTTATATTAAGAATTGAATAGGGAATACCAGTTATTTCCTCTTCCCTCTCTCTCTTTCATTCTCTATTCTTTCCCCAACCCTATTTTTCTTCCTCCGATTTTCTCTGTTTTCCCTCTTTTCTCATCTACTTTATACTCTCTTTTTTCAGGAAATTTTTCAATAGATTTTAATCGTTTTACTATAGAGTTTTAAATTAGCAATTTCTTTCATGTTGCACAATTGGTGTTCGAATTGAAATTGCCGATCAATAAATTTTGAAGGTGTTTGACTCTCCACCATTGATAATCATTAAAAAGCTTCGAAGCTTTGTGTTTAGCGTGAAAATGGTAATAACAATTAAATTTGTTGATGTGACTCTAAAAATACGTGATGTATTTTTATGCTAGTTGTTAAGCAGTTGATGCTAGATATGTGAAGATAAAAGATGAAATGCAAAAATAAAGTAGGGTGATAACCAAGCCGAGGGTTAGCTACTCAAGCCTCGGACTGACCGATGAGGGGCCTCGAGGTCGATGCCTGGGCTCGGGCTCGAGATATCGGGTGTATTCGGGAAAGAGCTAACATTTACGGTATAACTAAGGGAGGCTCTTTATGGCCAATGACAAGCAATAAATGAAGAACAAATATGAAAGTGGTAAGCAATAGCAATAGTGCCGGGAGAGTATGTTAGAGAGAAAAGAAAGAGTTCTTGTATATTTCGTGTAGAATAGTTGGAGCAACACCAGCCCTATACAAAATGGTAATGATCCTCTTTATATAGGAGGGGAGTTCCAAGATAGTACGAAAAGCATTAATTACAAAGATATGGGAATGTGACGGCTAGACGCGACAGGCTGATACAAATACTGGGTAGGTCGGCATTGTCAGACTTAGCCGTGTGCCCTGAGGACTCCCTATTTTTACTCTAGCCTCGAGCGATATTCCCTTTAGTTCGGGCCCTGATGAGCTTCGAGGGATGGAACTCGGTCACAGCTTCGCGTCCTCGAGGCCTCGAGGTGTTCTTCTGAAATGAATTAACAACAAGAAATTGGACCCTCTGATTTTGCCGCATACAGATAGTCTCCGCTTTTCCTAGAACGAAGCGATAGGAAACGATACTGATATCCGACTCCCTGGACTTCCCGTGATGACGTCATGCTGATGACGCAACCTATGGATTGAGTTTTCACGATAACTGGGACATCCCATGGACTTGTCTTTTTGATGCCATTCAATGCGCTGTCGATTCCCGTTCTTCAAAGTGATAGTACCGCCGTCAATTTAATTCTTCAAGAACACATTAATTGTACCTGTCGGTCAGTCTTCCAAAGGCATTGATGGTCGTGTAGTGGTCTTTTGTCTAAGCTTCCCTTTGTCGAGCGAGACCATACCGTCTTGTTGTTGCTGTTGTTGTTGTTACGCCTGTTATTGCTGTTCTTATTGGCTCAAGATACTGATATATGGGGGATCGACTTTTCATCATTTTAGAAAGTTATTCGGACTATACACCGCTGATCATGAAGGGGCTCGGATTATGCACCGCTGCTCATCTTCATACCCCGGCTCGGCGTGGCGCTTCGCCCCGGGCTGGTAGTTTGCACGGCTCAGTGTCCCAAGAAGTGGATTCAAAGTAGCCGTGCAAGTGAGGCCGACATTCGCCAGGTCTGTTGCCTCTCCGAGGTTCTCTTGGCTAGTGAGGGTCCTCGACCTTTGACGGGCTATGGCATTTTTTCATCCCTTTTTACTTCTCGACCTATGGGGATATCAGTGTGGAATACCGGGATGAGGCTCCCGAGGAAGCACCACTTCGAAAAATATTGCTTTTGAGGATGCATGCCCGAAGAGAGGATGTTCGAAGGCGTTACTGCTGGAGGTGGACCTTCGAGAGTAGTCTAGGATCTAGGCTTTCACTACGCGTATCTCTTCGCTTCTCTGTTTCTGCGTAGAGACCCCTTGTGGGCTTTTGTAATCATATGTACGGACCCCTCGAGGGCCGTCGTAAGTAAATGTTTATGAATATGAATGTGAAACTATTTTCTTGATTTCTGCCTTTGATGCTTATCATATTCTTTTATATTTGTGGGAATTCTGAATGTATGCTTCTGTTGACGATTGTCAATATCTAACTTCGGATGCGAGTATTCCTTCTAGTCTTTGGTTGATAGAAATGGCTCCTTTCTGTGCCCAACGTTATTCCTTGGCCCAAGCTTGAAACGGTCCGATAGACTTGGGTCATCGGGACCCTCGAGTCATATGAAGACATCGCATCGATCCTTGAAGTTTTTGAGAGTGGCCTCTGAGTGAAGGTCAGCTTCAGGCACCTGGAGATTTACTTTGAACTTGATGTAGATAACCTTTTAAGGCATTGTAGGTAGGTATCTGAGGAGGGGTTACCCATATTTAAGCGATGTCCTGAGGTCGAGCCCTCATGGATGGGACTCGAAGTGCTTACTTTTCTTCTTGAGAGGAACCCTCAAGGTCGGATACCACCTCGGAACTAGAGATGATGTTGTTCGCCTTTTAAAGACTAACTTCCTTTAATGGAGGTCCTCGAGGTCGGGTACCACCTCGGGACTAGAGATGATGTTGCTGGCCTTTTGAAGCCTAACTTCTCTTTGATGGAGATCCTCGAGGTCGGGTACCAGCTCGGAACTCGTATTGAAGCCATTGGCCTCCCGGGGCCTAACTTGGGTAGGCAGACCGTTGTTGTTTCCCCACATATATATAGGGTTGCTCCCACTTCTTGGGAGATCCAATTATTTTAGATAGTTATCCTTTAGTTTTGGCATCGAGTCCTTCGTTACTTTAGCACCAAAGCGTTTATGCAGGTTCCCGCTTCAGTTTGCTAGTTCCACCATAGCCATGACTGCTACTTCAGGGTATGCCCGGCAGAGAGGGGAGAGTTTCACTCCCAGTGCTCAGGATCCACGGGAGTTTACTTTGAAGACTATGTCTTCAATAAGAGAGGAGCACCTTAAGCTAGTCAGGAGAGACTGCAGATGGGGCTAGAGGGTAGCGTTGCAGGTGCTTCCCCGGATTAGGGTATCATGGACTTTGCCGATGGATTCCTAAATGTGTACTTGTACCCTTTCGCACTAGGCCCCCTTGATAGGGTCATGCTAGATTTCTGTTTAAAGTATCAGGTTACTTTGGCACAGATACATCCATCATTTTGGCGAATAGTGCTGATGATGAGGTTCTTTGCGGAGAAGGTAGGGCTTGAATGCACGCTCAGTCATCTCGTCAGGCTGTACCAGCCCTTTCATCATCGAGGTCTGCTAACCTTATAGTTCCGTTCGTCTACGCCCTTTGTTGTTGATGATAAGGAAGATGGAGATCTAGAGTGCATTAGTCGGTTCGTCCTGGTCCGAACGGCTGATGTTATCCCCATGGAACTTATGCCATTCCCCGAGGAATGGAATTATACGCGTGAGTGGAGCGTCTTGTGCTTTCTCAGATTTGCTTATGGTGGAATCTAGTTTATTAATCATGTTTCTCCCTTCTGTGTAGCAATTTCATGGGTGTCGGGCGAAGTTCCTAATTTTCCTGGTTGGGTCCGGAAGCTGGCGACCTATTCGACTTATGACAAGCCTAGGTGGCGAGCTGTATCCCGGGGCAGATAGGAAGCAAAACATCATGGTATGTGTGTGTACTGCTTTTTACCTGTCCCTCGTGCATTTGGGAAGACATTTTCCCCTTTTCATGTATTAATCTTGCCATCGTAGGTATCGGAGGGTCTCCAAGGGCGAGGTTGTGCTCCTCCGGAGGGGGGAAGTGGTTGCCAGCTTCCGAGCTAAAGGATGATAATGATAAACGGGATATGCATTTGTAGCGCGAAGGCACTCATAACAGGGTGAAACGGGGCTGAGTCTTTGAGGAGGAAACATCGCCCGAGCCTGCTGCACCCGAAGTTTCTGGTTCTGGAGAGGTTGTTTATCCGAGCGACAGTGCTTCGATCGGGGTTGATTCTTCCAGGGAAGAGGGGACAATATTAACAGAGGTGTGCTCGGCCTTCGAGAAAGTCTGCCGATTTCACTTTGCGGTGAGCTTCGACATAGGCCTTTCGAATATCGTGTGTTCCCTTCTTTATCGAGTTTTTCTTTTACAGGCCTTTGACAAACATAGGTCTGAGCTACTCCATCATGGGGCTAGGATCCGGAAAGCTCTGGATAAAGGTAGGTCCCTTAGACTCCTTTATGAGGAGAAGGAAGTTGAGTTGGCACGCTGGCAATATGAGGCATATCAGAGCTCGAATTAAGAGAGCAATTTGATGGAGCAGGTAACTTCCTGTCCCGGGCAGGTATTCATTTCACTTTTTAACTTCTTAGGTTAACTCTTCATCTATCCTAGTTGCAGGAAAAGACGGAGGCCCTGGAGCGCCTTAGGGGTGAAGCCGACCGAGTCAGGAATGACTGTGGTGAGCTAAGAGCTCAGATGTAGGCTCAAGAATCAGAGGAGAAAGGTGCCTTGGCTAAAGTTCCTGCCTATGAGGTCAAACTCCGCTTAGCTCATGATAACGCTTCAGTTCAAGTGGATATGATCACGAAGCTCGAATCCAAATTTTCGAAGGTCAGGGCTGAGATCGTTAATGCTCGGACCGAAGTAGCACTGAGCAGGACTAAGGCTGATCAGGAGATGTCAATTTATTTGAAGGATGTTGTTGATGCCCAAGATGAGTTAAAGAGGGTCCTCTATCGTGAAGAGAGGATCAAAGAATATGCTCGTTGCAGATCCCGAAGAAGGGTTCTCGAGGAGATCAGTGCCAGGGGTTTTGTTCTCCAGGAAGAGTTGGCGCGAGCGAGGGCGGATGAACATGGTGATCGGTCACTCATGTCCAGCGCTGAGGAGAGTGAAGATGAGGCTGATAGGTCATAGCCCTCAGGGGCGGGGTGTAGGCTTTGCCATCTTGTATGTGATATCTTCAGAGAGCGCTTGTAGACGGAGGATGCATTTTTCATATTTGTAAATAAAAGAAACTTGAGGTTTTATTTCTTCTGTACCTCCTTTTTACTTTGCTTTTAACCGGACGGACTGGTTTCAGAGTTGGTGAGAATCCTTAGATTCGTGATATGGCCCTAGGACTCATTAGGTAGGGCCGGGGACTCTTACGTGCTCAGTTGGTGCAACCTTTAGTATAAGTTGGCGTTAGAGATCTTATGCTTTTGCTCAACTGTTTTGGGTTTAGTCTCCAAGTCAGGCTTCGACTCAAGCTCATTCGACCGCTAAGCTTTTATGTTTGCATGGACGGGCGACAGTGGCTCTTACGCTTTGCCCTTGGGCATTTGTATTTTAACTATTTTGGGTTCACTCTCTGAGTCGGGTTTCGGCTCGTGCACAATTGACCCTCAAGTTCGGTATTTGCATGGGCTGGCGACAACGACTCTTACGCCTTGGGTCGAAGCGACCTTTTATATACACGGCCCTGAGGCTCGTTAAGATGGCGATAATGGCTCTTACGCTTTGCCCTTAGGCATGTATAGTTAACTATTTTGGGCCCGATTTTCGTATCGGGTTATGATTCGATCTCATTTTGACCCTCAAGCATTCAAATTTAAGCTGGTGACAGTGGCTCTTACGCTTTTGGTCGATACGACCATTTAGTGTGTGTGGCCTTGAGGCTCATTTGGCTGGCAACAATGGCTCTTATGCTTTTCCCTTAGGCATATATATGCTTTGTTTTCCTCTTGTTAAGGACTTTTTGAAATGACTTTGCCTGACCCATCGTCGGTTCGGGAAGAACCTCGATTTAAATTCGTTTGCGGCGATGTTCGAGCATCTCGGAAGGTTTAGCTTGTAGGTTGAGTAGCTCAAAGCCTTGTGATTTGGAGCTGACATGGTCGAAACTCTTTTTCCTGTCGAGGGTAGCCTGTTTAACTGGTTCTTTTTGAAGTAGATTTGAAGTAATGGCCTTTGATTTTGTAGCGACGGTAGGGCGTCCCCAAGTCGCGTTAATTCGGCTAGTACAACCGTTTGACCGTAGTCATTTGTGTTTGACCAGAGCCATTTTTGATCCCCGAGTGTAGTAGTTTAGGCATCTATATCGAGGGTATGCCCTTTAGGGAGTCTTACAAATGCGACATGTAGCCTAAACTTCGGGATTGAGTTTATACCGGTAGTAAGGTCTTACAAAGTTTTCATACCTTTTGAGGTCTTACAGTTTTATTGATACTTGGTACAAGTATGATTCATGTCTTGCTTGAGGTCTTACAATTTTATTGATACTTGGTACAAGTATGATTCATGCCTTGCTTGAGGTCTTACAGTTTTGTTGATACTTGATACAAGTATGATTCATGCCTTGCTTGAGGTCTTACAGTTTTGTTGATACTTGGTACAAGTATGATTCATGCCTTTCTTGAGGTCTTACAGTTTTTGTTGTTGCCTTAAATAGTTCTTATTAGACCGAGTCTGCCCGCTCGGGGTCTTATGGACTCGATTTTTTTAAATGAATGGCGATTGGCAATAGTCTTCTAGTCACCGAGATTTGCTTAGGCTCGGGAGTCGTTACTCATGAGCTCGGAATTGCCTCATTGAGGGCTTATGATTTTGGAGATTCTGACCCTGAGGTCATGCATTTTCTGAGTTTGCGATGCCAGTCTCTGAGTGTTCGAGACGTTTTTCCTTTTTGGATATGTTTCGTGATTTCCATGCTGCCTCGTTGAGGGATTATGAGTTTGTAGTTCAGACCCTGAGGCCATGCGGGTGCCGAGTCATTGATGCTAGTCTCCGAGTATTTCGGGGCGTTCTTGGTGGAGGGATCTTTACCAGGAAAAATGCTTAGTATCCTTTGGAGTACGAGATGCTTTGGCGAAAAATATTCTTTGATTGCTTGGCATAAGTACATGTCGTTTTGCTGCCATGAGTCCAGCTTATGCAGACACGATTCATTTGACTGTTTGGCCCTGTACATCACTTCCTATAGGAACCTTGTTCGTCGTTCCTTAGTTTTTCCGAATGGATGACCTCTTGAAGGGGCGTCCTCCAGCGTTCGGGGTCGATTGCGAAAGGAGCCTCGTACGCTTGTTGGTTCCTTCTTAGGTAGTGCGTGGACGTTTCCTCGTTAAAAACCTTGCCGATAAAAACCCATTTTGGATTAAAAACTTGGTCGAAGGAAAATAGTGCAACGGACGCTTCGAAACCTCGAGGTCTTTGAACTGGATCGACATCTCGACTGCTTTGGTCGATGGCCTGCACAAAAGTTATCGTAAAGTGAAAAATAGAAAAAGGGGAAGATGATTATACCTTAGTGGCGATGGCGCTCTTGGGTTTCAGCGTTTGTTTAGCGGACGCGATGTGGCCCTTTATTTGAGCACAACCGAGGTTATGTCTTAAAAGATCATGTGGATGACGTGTTGGGACTCATCTACTTTGTTCTTTTTGGTTGTTTCTCTTTCTCTGGATTGGTTCTTAGCTTCATCGTTGAGGAATTCCCGAAGATGTCCATTATCGAGTAACCGGGCCACTTCCTCCCGGAGTTGCCGGCAATCCTTGGTTCTGTGTCCGTGCAAGTTGTGAAACTCGCATATCAAGTTATAGTTCCTTTGTGAAGGATCCGACTATATAGGCCTAGGCCATTTGGCATCCCTGATTTTGCTAATGGCGAACACGATGTCCGATACATCGACACTGAAGTTGTATTCTGATAGGCAAGGTGCCCCCGTTAGCCCTGTGTCCCCGTCGAATCTGCCTCTGTTGATGAGTCCCTGAGGGTTCTGTCCTCGATTCATCAATCGATTGTTGTGAGGCGGATTGCACCTCGGGGCATTCCTCCTATCTTTGGGGAACGGTTGATACCTCTCTTTGTTCGGTTTCGACTCCTTCGCCAGGAGTTTACCCGGATACACTGAGCCCTAGAGGACTCCTAGCCGATCATCCTCTACCCTGATCTTTGACTGGTACCGGTTGTGGATGTCCAACCAGGTTACGGCAGGGTACTCGATTAGATTCTTTTTCAGCTGTTTTAAGGCTACTAAGCTTCGTTCATTCGGGTCTTGAGTGAAGGCCTGCACCGCCTAATCATCGGAGACTGGGGTAGTTCCATTCGTTCCGTTTGGAAGCGAGATACGAATTCTCGTAGCATTTCATTCTCCCTTTGCTTAATCTTGAATACGTCGGACTTCCTTGTTGCTACTTTGATGGCACCGACATGTGCCTTTATGAAGGAGTCTGCTAGCATGGAAAATGAGTCTATGGAGTTAGGAGATAAGTTGCGATACCACATCATGGCCCCCTTCAAGAGTGTTTCTCCGAACTTCTTCAGTAAGACGGACTCGATCTCGTCGTCTTTTATGTCATTGCCTTTTACTGCGCACATATAGGCAATGACATGTTCGTTAGGATCTGAGGTCCCGTTGTATTTTGGGAGTTCTGGAATTCTGAATTTCTTTGGAATGGGTTTCGGAGTCGCTTCCTCTGGGAACGACCGTTGCACGAACTTCTTCTAATCTACACCTTTCAGGACCAGGGGAACGCCCGAGATTTGGTCGACCCTGAAGTTATAGGTTTCGACCTTCTTGTCATTGGCTGCTATCATTTTCTCACCCGACTCGATCCTTTTGGTGAAGTCCTCGAGCATTTTTACGATGGCAGGATCGATAACCTATCCGTTGTTGCTCAACCTCTCCGGTACCTGTTCGGTTAGGGAAGTAGCTTCCAGTGCTACTGTGCTGGGAGTCTTCGGATGGCTTTGCAGCTGAGCGATAGCCAGCTATTGTGCCTACAACATTTCAAAAATAACATAAAGACTAACTTCCTATTCTTTCCGAGCTAGGGTTTTTTGGGCTTCCTATTGGTTGCCATGTTGTATGCTCCTGTCGGTGTGTGAGGTTTCATCGGCCTGTTGTACGGTCTTGCGAACCTGCATCCACTGGAATCGGTCCTGGTGCGTTATCGAGGTTATGTGGTGGCGCGCCAACAATTGGAATAACCATACCGTTTTCTCCGTAGTTTTCAAGGTAGTTGTTCTCAACTCTATTTACTGAGCAAGACATTTTTACCTGGAATAGAAGATCTTGGACAAGAAAAAGTATGAAAGATAACTTGCATTGTGTAACAAAACTAGCAAGAAAATAATCCCTATTATTTTTAGCCCCACAGTGGGCGCCAAACTGTTTACCGTGAAAATGGTAATAACAATTAAATTTGTTGATGGGACTCTAAAAATACGTGATCTATTTTTATGCTAGTTGTTAAGCAGTTGATGCTGGATATGTGAAGATTAAAGATGAAGTGCGAAAATAAAGTAGGCTGATTATCAAGCTGAGGGTTAGCTACTCGAGCCTTGGACTGACCGATGAGGGGCATCGAGGTCGATGCCTGGGCTCGAGCTCGAGATATGGGGGTATTCGGGAAAGAGCTAACAATTACGGTATAATTAAGGGAGGCTCTTTATGGCCAATGACAAGCAATAAATGAAGAACAAGTATGAAAGTAGTAAGCAATAGCAATAGTGCCAGGAGAATATGTTAGAGAGAAAAGAAAGAGTTCTTGTATATTTCGTGTAGAATAGTTGGAGCAACAGTATCCCTTTACAAAATGGTAAGGATCCCCTTTATATAGGAGGGAAGTTCCAAGATAGTACGAAAAGAATTAATTACAAAGATATGAGGATGGGACGGCTAGACACGACATCCTGATACAGATAATGGGCATGTCGGAGTTGTCAGACTTAGTTGTGTGCCCTGGGGACTCCCTATTTTTACTCTAGCTTCGAGCGATATTCCCTTTAGGTTGGGCTCCGACGAGCTTCGAGGGATGGAACTCAGTCACAGCTTTGCGTCCTCGAGGCCTTGAGGTGTTCTTCTGAAATGAATTAACAGAAAGAAATTGGACCCTATGATTTTGCCGCTTACACTTTGAATTCAAATTTGGGTTCTTAAAAAAATTATTTATTTGAATTGGGTATTGTTGCAAACAATTGGAAATATTATTTAGAGTTTATATCTCAATTTTAATGTTGTTTGATAAAGATTAGAGTTGATTTTGGTTGGATTTCACATTAAATAATAATAAGAAGAAGACATGAACAAACACCCTCCATCGTAAAAAGTCCACTCCAATCACCATAGCACAAATTCAATCCGACTACTACATTAAAGAGGAAAGAGTCCACCTTTTTGTGTTCAAAAATACCATACTTTATTAGAACAATGGCAATATCATCTCCATCTTCATCTCTAATTCCCAGTCATAGTAACTTCTATGAATGTGATCGATGCTGATTGGTCATGGAAAATAGGCTCGATTACTTTTACAATAAATAAAAATGTGAATATTTTAGAAGTCACATCTTCTTAGAGAAAACAATCTCAAATACCTCCCAATCAGTGGCGGCAAAAGGGGAGGTGGCGCTTAAAAAATATAACGGGTTGGTTAACGGCAGGTTGAAAGGTTGGAGAACTGAAATGAAGAAGGAGGATGATGAAGGAATTTGAAATTGAAAGGGAGGGGAGCTGGAAAAAAGGATAATAAAGAAGGGGGGGGGGGGTGCGTGTGTGGAAATGAAAATGGTGATTAAGGAGAATATAGTTGTTGATGAAAAATTATCAGACCAGATAGATCTATTAAGTGAGAGAAAGGGACTCTAATTAGATATTCTTTTTATATTGATAGGGATCCGAGAGACAGGAAAGACGATGACAGATAGTGGTCTCCGTGAAATGGTGATGAAGGAGATTTTTATAAATTTTATTTTCCTTCTTTTCTAATTATTATTATTTTTCTCTTTTGTTAACTATTACATGTGACAATTGTTTTAATAAAAATTATACATGATGTTTTCTCATTTGTTCATTAGACATGTCACTAGCGAGTGAGATCACCCAGATGGTCTTATAAATAGAAGTGTTCGTGAGACACACCTTTGCTAACTTAAAGTGCCTAAATGGTCGCTAGCTAAATTAACGTGTCTTATTGATTATTGATGATAACATTTAAGACTTTATTTATTTCACCGAAAAAAAATTATTTCCAATATGGTGTAGAAGTGTTACTGCCTTTAACTAAAACAAAAGAAAGTTGTTATAAATTATGTAGAAAGAACTGCTTGCGTGATCTTGATTTATAAAGACTCTTTAGTATGACATACTCATTGTAACAACTGGATATATCGTTTTGAGTTCTAGTTTTTTTGTTGTATGGGTTGAGACCCTCGAATAGCTTAATTTGATGACTAAGACTTGTATGCGTGGTCCATTTTGATTTTCGAAAATTTAAATGTTTTTTTACAAAAGAAAACTTGATTTTTGAACTTTAAAATTATTGGAGTTGACCACGGTCAACATTCGTGGTAAACGATCTCTGATCGGTATTTTGACCATTTTAAGAGGTTTGCATAGTGATCCTGGACTTGTACGCATATCTAGTTGGGGTCCCGGGTGACCCAAAGCCACTTTGGTACTTATTGTAAAAAGTTTTAAAAATAAGTTTATGAACATTGAAATCTTTGCGTTTTGATGCTTGGTTCTTAATTGTAGATGTTATTTTGATGTTTTTATCTTACGAGCAAGTTCATGTGAGATTATTATACTTGGTTATATGTTTGGATCGGGGCCCGAGGGGCTCGGGTGAGTTTTGTATTAGTTTCAAGTTATTTTGAAAAGACTTGATATTTCTGGTACCACAGTCATCACAATTATGATGAACTGCTCACAAATGCAAGCTTCGCATTTGCGAAGTGAACCTTACATTTGTTAATGTAATGACCCGACTGATCGTTTTGAGCATTTACACTCCGCTCGATTGTTTGAGGGCATGAGTAGCTCCGTATGGTATTATGACTTGTGTGAATCGCTGTTTTTGATTTTTAGGTCATTCGAAATTGATTTGGAAGAATGGTTCTCAACTAGAAAATTTTAAATTAGAAGAGTTAACCAAGTTTGACTTTTTAGTATTTGACCTCAGATTGGAGTTTTGATGGTTCCGTTAGCTTCGTTGAGTGATTTTGGACTTTGGAGCGCAATCAGATTGTGATTTGGAGGTCCGTAGTTGAATTTGGCTTGAAATGACAAAAAGTTAGATTTTTTAAATGTTTGACCAGGAGTGGACTTTTTGATATCGGATTCGTATTGTGGTTTCGGGAATTGGAATAGCTTTGTTATGTCATTTGGGACTTTTGTGCAAAATTTGAGTTCATTCTGGGTTGATTTGCTATGTTTTGGCACGAGTTATGGAAGTTGAAAAGTTCAAAGTTCATCAAGTTTAAATTGAAGTGTGATTCATCGTTTCGATGTTATTATGCATGTTTTGAGGTCTCGAGTAGGTTTGTATTATGTTATGGAACTTGTTGGGATGTTCGGACGTGGTCCCGAGGGGCTCGGGCGTGTTTCAGATTAATTTCGGTATATTCTCTTTCATTTTGACACTGCTATGTTCTGCTCATTTCTGGTGTCACAACCCTTTTCATCGCGTTCGTGCGGCAAGTATCGCGAACTTGTAGTGTATTTTGATGGCAGTAGCATTTGTTCTTCGCGATCGCGAAGTATATCTCGCGTTCGCATAGAGTTGGGCAAGTCTTCTTCACGTTCGTGTATGAGGGATCGTGTTCACGTAGGGTTGAGCTGGGAGTTGGAGCTGTAGGCTTTTCTTCATCGTGTTCGCGTAGTTGGAACCGCGTTGGCATAATTCTGTCTATGGTCTGTATCGTGTTTGCGAACGTTATGCCGCGAATGTGTAGAGTATTTTTGGTGGCTGATATTTTGTTCATCACGAACACGATGGATTTCCCGTTTTCGCGTAAGAGGGTGCCTGGGCAGAAGTATAAAGTACTCTATTTCGAGGGTTTCGGCCTTTTTTATATTTTTGGAGTTATGGAGCTCGGACTGAAGCAATTTTTGAAGTAATTTTTACCATATGAATTGGGGTCAGTGTTCTCTACTCAGTTTTGGTTATATTTCGTGAATCTATCTTCATTTTTGGTTATTGGATTGTGAATTATAAAGAGAAAATTGACGGTTTTGGCCTAAAGTTTCATAATATGAATTTTTGTTTGCGTTTTGAACATCGACTTGGAGTCGGAATTGAGTGAAACTAGTATGGCTCAACTCGTAATTGAATCGGTTGTCAGATTTTGTGAGTTTTGTCGGGTTCGGAGGTGCGGGTCCAGGTGTGACTTTTGGTCGATTTTGGGTTTTGATTAATGATTCGATCTTTTTCATTTGATATTGTTTTCTTGGGCTTTATTTGATGTATTTGAGTTTCTTTTGGCTATTTTTGAGCCATTTGGAGGTCGGTACGCACGAGATGGCATTTTTGGAGCATCACTTGGCTTGCTCGGTATTGTAATTGGTTGTTCGAGGTATGTAACACTTCTAAACTTAGTGCTGAGGGTATGAAACCCCGAATTATGTGATATGTGATTGGTATTGAAGTGATGCACATACTAGGTGACGGTGCTGTGTAGTTACCTGATCTTACTTGTATTCATGAAATTTCTACGTACTTGAGCTATTGAGTTGTGGCATATGCTAGAATCCATGTCTAGGCTACATGCTTATCATGTTGGGACCCACTGAGGTCATTTCTGCTGTTGAGCTATCTGTTTTCATCGCATTAAATACTCAATCATACCCATTCATATGCATATCATATCTCAGTCTCTGTTACTACTTATTGATACATCACATCATTATTTTTGGACTGATATTTCATGACATTGAGAGCTTGAGAGACTGGAGAGATTGATGACTGAGTGAGGCCGAGGACATGAAGGTGAGGATATATATGGGATCAGGCTGCACGTCGTAGCATATTTTACTAATTTATACGATGATTGGCTTGTTATAGCGCTTGTGCTGAAGAAGCCCCTCCAGAGTCTATACACTTCCCCAGCGAGCGCAGGTACCTACTGAGTGCGAGTGCCGAGTGATTCGGAGGATTGAGTGACTGTGAGGACTGAGTGAAGTGATACTCTGAGAATATGCATATGGTTTTATCATGGAGTCGCACCGCATTTGACATGCACATGACATATATGCATAAAGATACATTTTTCTCATGCTGTACGATATCATGTAATTCATGACTTCTCACATATATTGACATATGGCATCGAGAGGAATTTTACACTTGTTACCTGGAGAGAAAATGAAATATCATATTTACTGTTGAAAGGATTTTTGGGAAAACTCAAAGTTTTCAAACTTACTTGTATTTTCGATGATTTCGGGAAAGGAGTTGAATTTTCACTGATATACTTGAAAAGCATAACTATTTGCGGAAAACTATGAAAAATCTGAGCATTTTATCTCTTAGCTACTACTTTATTTATTTGCTTTAAGTTATTATGAATTGTTGTTGGTTGTTGGTGTTGGACCTAGCCTTTGTTCTAGCTCGTCACTACTTTCAACCTAAGGCTAGGTTTGTTACTTATTGAGTATATGAGGTCGGTTGTACTCATACTACACTTCTGCACCTTACGTGTAGATGTTGCTTGCTGATATTGCTGTGTTCGACGAGAGCTAGACTTGAAGTTGTACGTGCATTCCGATTGTTGCTGCCTCTTGTTAATGGTTGCCTTAGATTCATAAAGACTCTGTTTATGTACTTTTCGAACAGATGATGTATTTATTTCATATCGGTTTTGTAAATTCTATTCTTAGAAGCTCATGATTTCTACTACTAGTTCTTGGGGAATGTATTTGATTCAGTTAACTTCTCTATTTAATTTTTTTTGTGATATTATTGGAATTGGATAGTTGTTAGTTGGCTTACCTGCGGGTTGAGTTAGGTGCCATCATGGCTAGTTGAATTTTGGGTTGTGACAACTAAGATGGGATGGGAGAGGCCAGCTTCGCAATTCGCATTTGCGACCTTCACAATTGTGAAGTATGTGTCGCATTTGCAACATCTGAAGCTCCAAGGGCACTTCGTATTTGAGACCATGTGGTTCGCATTTGTGAGCTGCACAATTGCGAACAAGAGTTTGCAATTGCGACATCTGCAGTAGGGTAAATATAGAAATTTTTGGGATTAGCTCATTTTATTTAAGTTTTGAGACCTAGACTTTGTGGGAGGCGATTTTTGAAGAGATGTTCACCCCAACTTCAAGGTTTAGTAACTTTAACTTATTTTTGATTAATTTTCATTGCTTTTTATAGATTTTCATCCCCAGATCTAGATTTCATAGAGTAGATTAGGATTTTTGTATAGAAACTTAGGATTTTGTATTTTAGAGATTTAGACCTCGATTTGAGGTCAGATATTGAACAAATCACATATTTAGACTCGAAGGTGGATGGATAATCGGTTTTGATCTTGATTTCGATTTCAAGCAAGTGGATCCGGGCTGATTTATTGGTAAATTTTTCAAATATGTTACTCCCTCTGTTTTAGTTTAAATGACACACTTTTCTTATTTGTCCGTTCAAAAAAGGATGATACATTTTTATATTTGAAAACAATTTAACTTTAAACTTTTCATTTTACCTGCTTTATCCTTAATGAGAAGTATTTATAACCACATAAATATCATGACCCCACAAATCTTTTGCCTCTTAAACTTTGTGCAAAGTCAAACTATATCATTTAAATTGAATTTATTAATTAATTCAGTTTGATCTTTTAAGAAAATGGAACAGCAATGAATAGAATAAAAAGGACAACTTAGTACGTTACTTCGAATGCTACAACAATATAACATAATAAACCAAAGCCTCCACATATGTCAGACACTGTCACTATTTTAGGGTTCATGGACTTAATCTTATTTGAAAAATTAAAGATTTTCTTGAGTTTTTAAAACATAAGATCATGATAACTTGAGGAAACATAAACGCAGAAACATAGGGAACAAACAATTTAAGTACTTACTAACATATCTGTTTTCCCTAAAAACGGATAACAATTGAATTTATACTGTGGTTTTAAGGATACGTAATTTACTTAACACAAATTGAGAGAAAACGTAAATTGACAATAAAATTAACTACGAATATAAATAAAGAAAACCAAATAAAATGTATAGCCTTAATCCATAAGCTAGGTTGCCCTCGAATCAAGTAAGTATTTCGCCAGAAAGTATGAACACAATAACAAAAATATTGAGAGTTTAAGAATAAGAGAGTATATTTTATTGCTTTTGTAACATGAATATGATGCCCTTTACAAATAGTTAGACACCCTTTATATAGTAGGGGAATCCTATTCTTGGTACAATCCTAAATACAATAAAAAATTCAATGATTGGCTAATTAATCGGCCTCTTCTTGATATGTTCCGGAATTCACGCCGTGATCCTCGTTGAATTATAGATATTTTTTCTTTCCGTTATTCGACCCAGTAAGTTTCCCTCGATCTCCATCTTATTCGGTCCTGATTTTGGTCGATCTGCATCTTAGTCGGTCTCGATTTTAATCTGTCTCAGGATCTCCAGCTTGACAATCTAACTTCATATCACGGTCCAGTATGACATGGGGTCGGATCTTGTTCTGTCACCCCCGGTCTTGTTTAATCATATAAGGTTGAGCCTGATTTTAACCGTATACAGATAGTCCCCTTATTTTTTGGAGAGTAATGACAAGAAACGATTTGAGCCATCAAACTTCAACTCGATGTATCATGACGTAAGCACCATGATGTAAGTAACAAAGGTAATCAAAATGTCTCGTCGGCACAATTCCCCAGGCAATTAATGTGCGTCAGTCGATGGTCGGCCATTACCAGCTTTGAACCGTCACTAAGAAATTATAAATATCCTTCTTCTTGACTTTTCAATCTTTACTTTCAAATCCTCTTCACTTTAATCTTCAAAACCTTTTTCCTTCCTCAAAGCTTTGTATTCTCAGATCTTTTAAGTTCTTCACTCACTTCATCACAAAATACCAAGCGGTCTTCTACAGTCCCATTCTTCTTCACTCACAAAAGCAGAAATGGCTAAGACTTCAAAAACCGTTCCAGAAAAGGAGACTGCATCATCGTCATGGCCGACGGTGAGGAACCGGCAGCGAAGCCATGCCCTGAAGAGTTTTTTCCCAAGGGGTGTGTCCTCGATTTTTATTTCAAGGTTGAAAAGGCTTCCTCGGTGCCGAGCCGATGCAAGCTGGTATTGAGGTATATATGTTTGATAATCGAGAAACTCCTCCAGGTTAAAAAAAGATTGGAACATGTGGTGGTGCCTGCTCCAGTAGAAGCAATCACCACCCACGTGGAAGGGTTCTTAAGTGTTTAAACTTACCCCTTCACATTGGGTCCCTTGGATCCGATCATCATAGATTTCTGCAAGAAATATGAGGTTACCCCCGATCAGATTCATCCCTCTTTCTGGAGGATAGTGATGCTACATTGTTTCTTCTCAAGTAAAGTCGATGGGCTTCCCTTCACCCTCAACCACCTCATACGCCTATATAGCCCCGACTCTATCGAGGGGGACTAATAAAGCTTCAACGTCGAGCAACCAGGTCACCTTTCTCGACCATAGATGAGAACAAAGATCGAGGTTAGATGGGCTGATTTGTTCGAGTGAAGACCTCGGACTTGATCCGGGCCGAGAGTATGCCATTTCATGAGAAATGGAATATGAAATGTAAGTATAATTCCTTCCTTAACTCTTGTTTATTGTCTTTGTCTGTCACGACCCAAGTTCTTTCTCCGTGAACTGTCATGACGGTACCTAGTCTCTACGACTAGGTAAACCTTACAATTTGTGGAAAAAAGAATTTAAAAGTACAACTATCCATCCAACAAGTAAATATAGATAAAGTGTTCAAAATGTCGCTCAGCATATACAATAATAACACTCTCGACCAATAACAACACTCCCAAAACCCGGAATCTCATGAATCACAAACTAGAGGAAATACATATTGTTCTAACTCCAGAAGTCTAAACAAAAGTAATTACAGAAGGTCTGTAGCTAAAAGGGAGAATAGAGAGGGACTTCTCGGTCGGCTGACGCAACAGATATACCTCGAAGTGTCTGAAAATTGCCTCGCCTCACTGGTGGTATGGCTGAGTAGAACAACCTAGATCTGCACACAAAAAATATGTGCAGAAAAGGGCATGAGTACACCCCAACGGTACCCAATAAGTGCAAGGCCTAACCTCGATCGGGTAGTGACGAGGAAGGTCAGGGCCCTACTGGATATATATATATATAAACCTCGATCGGGTAGTGACAAGGAAGGTCAGGGCCCTACTGGTTTATATATATATAACAACATAAAACATTATAAAATGTGACAGTATAATTAAAATACTATCAGTCGATAAAGAAGGAAGTCACAGAAAGAAACAACTCAGAACATTGAGGTAGCAATAGGGGATCTCCTAGTATATCGTCCCGTAGTCCCAAAATCTCCCGGGATATCATCTCGTAGTCCGAATCATAAATATACAGAGAAATCTCCCAAAATACCGATCTGTAGTCCCAAAGTAAATATCCAGTACAGGAGATCTCCCGGGATATCGTCCTGTAGTCCCAATTGTAAAGTGCAGGGGGATCTCCCGGAATACCAATCCGTAGTCCTAAATTAAACACACGACAATCTTAAGAAAGAAATCACAATTCTATTCGAGAATAAACAGGAATTTCTACTCTAAACATGCTGCACATAATCCAAGTAACCAGTTAAAGCATATACGGTAGTTAAGTCATATATTCATGCTTTCCTAAGCTAAACAGGAAACTTCAAGTGCAAGTATTTCTCAATTAAAAGAAAACACAGATATTTACTTACTGAAAACAGAGTTTTCAACAATTAACACGTGTACGCACTTGTCACCTCACATACA
Source organism: Nicotiana tabacum (assembly GCF_000715075.1). Classification (NCBI taxonomy): domain Eukaryota; kingdom Viridiplantae; phylum Streptophyta; class Magnoliopsida; order Solanales; family Solanaceae; genus Nicotiana; species Nicotiana tabacum. Next base: position 108,221,187 of record NC_134095.1, read on the forward strand.
TGGCACTCATATAACAACAGTACCAAAATCCTACGGGGAAATTTTCCCACACAAGTTTAGACAAGCCACTTACCTCGAACCAGCTCAAAATCAATCTGAAATCATGCCCTTGCCACGAGTATCCAACTCCGAGTGAGCCAAATCTAATAAAATCAATATCATAACGTAAATAAAACTACAAATAACTAATATAGCTAAAGAAATCGAAGCTAAGGCAAGAAAATACAAGAACGCCCAAAATCCTCCCCCGGGCTCACGTCTCGGAACTGGAAAAGTCATAAGTTATGAACACCCATTCACTCACGAGTCTAACCATACCAATTTTACTCAAATCTGATACCAAAATCTTGATCAAAATCCCAAAATTAGGCCTAAGAACTTTTCTCAACTTTTTCCCAATTTTTCACCCCAAATCCGAAATTAGATGATGAATTCATGTTTAGATTAATGGGTTATAATAAAAAAGGAGTTAGGAATCATTACCCACAAACTTCCTCCGAAAATCTCTCCAAATTTCGCCTCCTACTGAGCTCTCAATCCAATATTTGAGTTATGAACTCAAACCCTCGATTTTGGAATTTAAATTTTGCGCAGGTGCGTTCTTCTTGGCAAACATGAGACTACCATCACGAACGCGATGCACAAAATCCCACTGGCCAAATTTCCTCTTTCGCGAACGTGAGGGTCCACCTGTGAACGCATAGCTTGCACTGGCAGATCCTTCGCGAATGCGAGGACCTTATCGCAAACGCACAGGCTAAAGACCACACCTTTGCGAACACGGGAGCACCATCGCAAATGCAAAGCACAACTCAGATGCCTCTCCCAGATGCTCTTCGTGAACGCGAAGAAAGATTTCTCTGCAACAAACATCAGAAAAATCTGTCACTTCTCTAAGTCCAAAAATGACCCGTTGAGCATCCGAAACACCCGAGTGCTCCAGGACCTCAACCAAAGTTACCAACCAATCCTAAAATACTAACGAACTTAGTCGAGCCCTCAAATCACATCAAACAAAACTAATATCGCGAATCACCCTCCAATCCAAACCTAATGCACTTAAGATTTTAAAATTCTACAACCGATGCCAAAACCATCCAAACCACGTTTGATTGACCCCAAATTTCGCACACAAGTCACATTCAACATTACAGAAATATTCCAACTTTCAAAATTGGATTTCGACTCCTATATCAAAATCTCACTATCGATCTGAAAACTTCAAAAATTGAACTTTCAGCATTTCAAGCCTAAATAAGCTACAGACCTGCAAAACACAATCCGAACACTCCCCTAAGCCAAAAATACCCAACGGAGCTAACGAAATCGACGGAATTCCATTCCGAAGCCGTCTTCACACTAAGTCCAAATTCTAAAGCATAAGCTCTCATTTAGGGACTAGATGTCCCAAAATACTTTGAAACTCAAAATGAATCTTCCCGGCAAATAACAATAGTAGAAATAAACACGGGGAAAGCAGTTAATAGGGGATCGGGGCGTAAATTCTCAAAACTACCGGCCGGGTCGTTACATTCTCCCCCATTTAAAACATTCGTCCGCCCTCGAACGAGTATAGAGACATACCTGAAGTGGTGAAAAGATGAGGGTAAAGGCTGAGCATATCCTTTTCGGTTTCCCACGTGGCCTCCTCGACCGGCTGAATCCGCCACTGAACCTTTACCGATGCACTACTCTTTGACCTCAACTTTCGAACTTGCCTGTCCAATATCGCCACTGGCTCCTTAACATAAGATAGATCCTTGTCCAACTGACTGAACTGAAATACAACGCTTGCGACGAATCACCGTGATACCTCCGAAGCATCGAAACATGAAATATCGGATGAAGTCTTGCCAAGCTGGGAGGTAAGTCATTCTCATAAGCAACCTCCCCAACACATCGCAATACCTCAAAAAAACCAACAAACCTCGGGCTCAATTTACCCTTCTTCCCAAATCTCATAACACCCTTCATAGGCAAAACCTGAAGCAAGACCCACTCTCCAACCATATAGGAAACATTATGAACATTCCGGTCCTCATAACTCTTCTGTCTGGACTGGGCTGTGCGGAGTCTATCTTGAATCACCTTAACCTTCTCCAAGGCATCCTGAACCAAGTCTGTACCCAATAATCTAGCCTCGCCCAGCCCGAACCAACCCACCAGGGATCTACACCGCCTACCATACAAAGCCTCATATGGTGCCATATGAATGTTAGACTAATAACTGTTGTTGTAGGCAAACCCGCCAATGGCAAGAACTGATCCCAAGAACCTCCAAACTCCATCACACACGCACGGGGCATATCCTCAAGAATCTAAATAGTGTGCTCAGACTGTCCATCCGTTTGGGGGTGAAATATTGTGCTCAACTCCACCCGAGTACCCAACTTATGCTGTACGACCCTCTAGAACCGTGATGTGAACTGAGTACCTCTATCTGAAATGATGGAAACTGGAATATCATGGAGACGAACAATCTCCCAAATATAAATCTCAGCTAATCACTCTGAAGAGTAGGTAGTACACACAGCAATGAAGTGCGCATACTTGGTCGGCCAATCCAAAATCATCCAAATGGCATCGAACTTCCTTAAAGTCCGTGGGAGTCCAACTATGAAGTCCATGGTGATACGGTCCTACTTCCATTTCGGAATCTCTATATGCTGAAGCAAGCCATCCGGTCTCTGGTGCTCATACTTTACCTGCTAACAATTAAGGAACCAAGATACAAACCCAACTATATCTTTTTTCATTTGCCTCCACCAATAGTGCTACCTCAAATCCTGGTACATCTTTGCGGCACCAGGATAGATGAAATACCGCAAACTGTGGGCCTCTTCTAGAATTAGTTCCCGAAGCCCATCAACATTGGGTACATATACCCGACCCTGCATTCTCAATACCCTATCATCAACAATGGTCACATATCTGGCATTACCATGTAGAACCATGTCCTTGAGGACAAGAAAATAAAGGTCATCATAGTGACGCTCTCGGATACGATCAAACAAGGAAGACCGAGAAATCACACTATCTAGAAGCCGACTAGGCTCCGAAAGATCCAATCTCACAAACTAGCTGGATAAGGCCTGAACATCCATTGCCATGGGCCTCTCCGCTGCTGGTAGATAAGCTAAACTCCCCAAACTCTCTGCCCAATGACTAAAAGCATCGGCCACCATATTGGCGTTGCCCGGGTGATACAAGATAGTGATATCATATTCTTTCAGCAGATCTAACCACCTCCTATGGTGCAAATTAAGGTCCTTCTGCTTGAACAGATGCTGCAAACTCCGGTGATCAGTATAAATATCACAAGGAACACCGTACAAATAATGACGCTATATCTTCAAGGCATGAACAATAGCAGCTAACTTGAGATCATGGATAGGATAATTCTTCTCATGTACCTTGAACTGTCTGGACGCGTAGGCAATCACCCTACCTTCCTGCATCAATACCGCTCCAAGGCTAATCTTCGAGGTATCACAATAGACAGTATAAGATCCTAAGCCTGTAGGCAATATCAATACTGGGGCTGTAGTCGAAGCTGTCTTGAGCTTATGGAAGCTCTCCTCACACTCTTCCGTCCACTTGAACGGAGCACCCTTCTGGGTCAGCCTGGTCATAGGTGCTACAATAGATGAAAATCCCTCAATAAATCAACGGTAATAACCCGCCAAGCTAAGAAAACTATGGATCTTTGTAGCTGAGGATGGTCTGGGCCAACTCTGTACTGCTTCCACTTTCTATGGATCCACCTTGATCCCTTCATTCAATACCACGTGACCCAAGAATGCTATGGAATCCAACCAAAACTCACATTTTGTTAACTTTGCATATAATATCTTTTCTCTCAAAGTCTGAAGTAATGTCCTTAGGTGCTGCTCATGATCTTCCCGACTCTGGGAGTATACCAGAATGTCATCAATAAAGACAATGACGAACGAGTCAAAATATGGCCGGAACACATTGTGCATCAAATGCACAATTGTTGCTGGGATATTCGTCAGCCCAAATGACATAACAAGGAACTCGTAATGACCATACCAAGTCCTAAAAGAAGTCATCGAGATATCTAGCTCTCGAATCTTTAACTGATGGTAACCTGAGCGCAAGTCGATCTTAGAAAAAACTCGTGCACCTTGTAACTGGTCAAACAAATCATCAATACGAGGCAAAAGATACCGGTTCTTCACTGTAACTTTGTTCAACTGGCGATAATCAATGCACATAAGCATAGAACCATCTTTCTTCTTCTTCACAAACAAGACAGGAGCACCCCAAAGTGATACACTGGGCTAAATAAAACCCTTTTCAAGCAATTCCTGCAACTGCTCCTTCAACTCCTTCAACTCAGAAGGAGCCATACGATAAGGAGGAATAGAAATGGGCTGAGTGCCTAACAACAAATCAATGTCGAAATCGATATCTCTATCGGGTGGCATACCCGGAAGAGCAGATGGAAACATATCCAGGAAATCACGTACTACTAGGACTGAACTAACTGTAGTGATATCAATACTAAAATCTCTCACATAAACTAGATACGCATCACACCACTTCTCGACCATCCACTGAGCCTTAAGGAATGAAATAACTCTATTGGGAGTGTGATCTAAAGTGCCCCTCCACTCTACTCGCGGTACACCTGACATAGCTAGTGCCACGGTTTTGGCGTGACACTCAAGAATAGCATAATAGGGCAACAACCAGTCCATGTCCAAGATAACATCAAAATTTACAATGCTGAGCAATAACAAATTGGTTTTGGTCTCAAAACCACTAAGAGCAATCAAACATGACTGATAAATGCAATCCACAATAAGAGAATCTCCCACAGGAGTAGAAACATAAACATGGGAACTCAAAGAATCTCGAGAAACGCCCAAATGCGGGGCAAAATAAGAGGACGCATAAGAATAAGTGGAGCCCCGATCGAATAAAACCGATGCATCTCTATGACAAACAAGGACAATACCTGTAATGATAGAATTGGAGGCGACAGCCTCAGTACGGGCAGGAAGGGCATAGTATTTGGCATGGCCTCCCCTTCTAGGGCAACCTCTACCTTCTCGACCTCCACCTTTAGCTAGCTGGGCAGGTGGGGTAGCAACTAGTGCTGTAATCATAGCCTAAGGACCTAGTGGAGCATGATGTGGATGAGAAGGCTGTGGCAGTGTACCCCTCCTAAGTCTAGGGCAATCCTTCACTATATGGAATGTGTTGCCACACTCAAAATGAGCTCTAGGAGGGCGTGGTGGCTGTTACTGGCTCGGGCTAGGTCTGCTGGACTGACCACTGAAAGCACCCCGTGCAGGAAGCACACTAGATACTGGAGGTGCATAATAAGGCTCCTGAGGTCTAGGAGGACCTGGAATACAACTGGCTGCTAGAGGAGCTGAATGAACGGGGCGACTCATATAACCCCTACCATGACGAACTTCAGCTAGAGCACGAGCACTAGAATAATGGCCCGAATCTCGAGACCTCTTGGCCTCCCTCTCCTTTCTATCCCGAGCAAGCATGCCTTCTATTCTCCTAGCAATGCTCAGCACCTGCTGATAAGTAGCATCCATCTCCAACTCCCGGTCCATACTAGACCTGATGCTAGGAATGAGTCCCTCAATAAACCAGCAAACTCTCTCCAAAAATCCTAGAGCATCATCTGATGCTAGACTACTGAATGTAGGAGGCTTGTACTTCTTGAACCTCTCAAGCCTCCGCTGCTCATCCTCTAAAGCCGCTGCCCGATCCTCGAGCTAAACTGGGGCTACAGGTGGTACTGGTATAACCTCTGAGATCTGATCAACCTGGACCCGCTGCTCTGGGGTGCGGCGGCGGGAGTCTGTGCTCCTCTCCTGGCCTGGGATGTGGCTACAACAAGGGGAATCAACCCTGCCTGAGCTAGAGTGGTGTACATGCTTACGAACATTGCAAGGGTCTCCTGAAGAGATGGAGTAGTAGTAGCAGTAGGCGTATCAGGTGCTTGGGCTCCGACTGGAGCTATTGGTGGCTCATTAGTGGCATCTCGCGTAGGTGCCCTGGCTGCACCACGTGCGTGTCCTCAGACTCTACCTTGGCCCCAATTTCTGGTGGCTCTAGCAGGGGTGTGGGTGCTTGGTCGTCTTCGATAGCACGTTCTCACAATCTGTGAGAGAATAAAAGATAGAGGTTTAGAATTTCGAAGTTAATAATCTCGCATGAAAGGAATCAAATGAAGTGAAATTTTCCTAACAGTTACATAGCCTTTTGAATATAAGTACAGACATCTCCGTACCGATCCGCGAGACTCTAATAAAACGGCTTGGGATTCATGACTCCTATGAACCTAGAGCTCTGATACCAACCTATCACAACCCAAGTTCTCCCTCCATGAACTGTCATGACAGCACTTAGTCTGTACGACTAGGTAAGCCTAACAATTTGCGGAAACAGAAATTTAAAAGTACAACTAGCCATCCAACAGGTAAATATAGATAAAGTGTTCAAAATGCCGCTCGGCATATACAATAATAACACTCTCGACCACTAACAACACTCCCAAAACCCGGAATCTCATGAATCACAAACTAGAGGAAATACATAGTGTTCTAACTCCAGAAGTCTAAACAAAAGTAATTACAGAAGGTCTGTAGCTAAAAGGAAGAATAGAGAGGGACTTCTCGGTCTGGGGACACAACAGATATACCTCGAAGTCTCTGAAAATCGCCTTGCCTCACTGGTGGTATGGCTGAGTAAAAGAACCTAGATCAGCACACAAAAAACATGTGCAGGATAGGGCATGAGTACACCATAGTGGTACCCAGTAAGTGCCAAGCCTAACCTCAGTCGGGTAGTGACGAGGAAGGTCAGAGCCCTAGTGGTTATATATATATATATATATATATATATATATATATATATATATATATATATATGTATATATATATATATATATAAGGTAAAATAGTATGAAATGTGACAGTATAATTAAAATACTAACAGTCGATAAAGAAGGAAGTCACAGAAAGAAACAACCCAGTACATAGAAATAGCAACAGGGGATCTCCCAGGATATCGTCCCGTAGTCCTAAACGTAAATGTGCAGAGGATCTCCTGGGATATCTTCCCGTAGTCCGAATCATAAATATGCAGGGGAATCTCAATACCGATCCGTAGTCCTAATATAAATATCCATTACAGGGATATCTCTCGGGATATCGTCTCGTAGTCCCAATTGTAAAGAGCAGGGGGGTCTCCCGGAATACCAATCCGTAGTCCCAAAGTAAACACACAACAGTCTTATGAAATAAATCTACAGTTCTATTCGAGAATAAACAAGAATTTCTACTCTAAACATACTGCATAGAATCCAAGTAAGCAGTTAAAGCAGATACGATAGTTAAGTCATATAATCATGCTTTCCTAAGCTAAACAGGAAACTTCAAGTACAAGTACTGCTCAATTAAAAGAAAACACAGATATTTACTTAATAAAAATGGGTTTTTCAACAATTAGCACATATACGCACTCGTCACCTTACGTACACGACACTCATATAACAACAGTACCAAATCCTAAGGGGAGTTTCCCCCCCACAAGGTTAGTCAAGCCACTTACCTTGAACCAGCTCAAAATCAATCCGAAATCATGACCTTGCCACGAGTATCCAACTGCGAGTGGCCCAAATCTGATCAAATCAATATCATAATGTAAATACAACTACAAACAACTAATTTAGCTAAAGAAGTCGAAGCTAAGGCAAGAAAATACAAGAACGCCCAAAACTCCTCCCCGGTCCCACGTCTCAGAATCGGGTAAAAGTCACAAATTATGAATACCCATTCACTCACAAGTCTAACCATATCAATTTCACTCAAATCTGATACCAAAATCTTGATCAAAATCCTAAAATTAGGCCAAAGAAATTTTCTCAAATTTTCACCCAAAGCCTAAATTAGTTGATGAATTCATGTTTAGATTAATGAGTTATAATCAAAAAGGAGTTAGGAATCATTACCCACAAACTTCCTCCGAAAATCTCTCCAAATTTTGCCACCTACCAAGCTCTCAATCCAAATTTTAAGTTATGAACTCAAACCCTCGATTTTGGAATTTAAAATCTGCCCAGGTGCATTCTTCTTCGTGAATGCGAGACTACCATAACAAACGCGATACACAAAATCCCACTGGCCAAATTTCCTCTTTCGCGAATGCGATGGTCCACACGCGAACGCGTAACTTGCACTGACAAAGCCTTTGCGAACTCGAGGACCTTGTCGTGAACGCGCAGGCTAAAGGGTCCACACCTTCGTGAACGCGGGAGCATCATCGCGAATGCGAAGCAAAACTCAGCTGCTTCTCCAAGATGTGTTACACCTCCTTTTTACTACCCCGGAAGGGTGATATAAGGGAGTTTTTTCCAATTTAAGTGACAATCGAAACGGGTTTATTTTATTAAAATTCAGAGTCGCCACTTGGGATAATTTATGGTATCCCAAGTCACCGGTTCAAATCCCGAATCGAGGAAAAGATTGACTATGTATTACAGTCCGCGAACATAGAAATCCGGGTAAGGAATTCTTTTAACCTGGGAGAAGGTGTTAGGCATTCCCGGGTTCCGTGGTTCTAGCACAGTTCCTCACTGTTATTATTGGCCTAATTATCTTATTTATTACACATTTTGAACCTACGTGCATTTTCAATTTTATAACCGCTTTTATTATTTCGAGAAAAATTCAAGGACATTTAAAACACATCGTAAACCACGCTACATGAAATGGACTCGTGGTTCACGACACGTTCTATTTAGCCATGTTGGAAATTAGTATCGGGTCACATGAAATGTACACCCGAGTTTGGAAATTAGTTATCACAACTACGTCACGGGAACCATACCCATAGCTATGATAATTTATTAATTAGTCGCGCCTAAATCAAGCTACGAGGTGTATGAATTATTATCCTAAGCTAAGATTATCGCAAGATCATGAACCGCGGATGAAGAATTACGGAGAGTCATTAGCTCTTTAAATTATTAACCACTCACTTTAAATTACTACCTTAGTAAATTATCACTATTCCATCTATTTACAAAATTAGGCCCAAGCTGATTGTTTCATTTTTATTGGGCTAGGGGAATTGTATATTTGGCCCAAACTTACTAAAGCAGCATAACGAGAAAGATCCAAACCCAATAATAGAAATTTGCTCCAATCAAAACCCATTGCATAATTTAAAAGTAACTCACTACAAACCTTTTCCTTAAGATTCAAAACTATTTCGACAATGTGATTAATAATCTAGTATCAAAGTACAATATCATCTCCTAATTAAATCATTTATCAGGTCATCATTTTATGCCAAATTAACATCCGCAAACGTTAATCACATATTGGATCAGCGACTAAATCAAATCACACAACAACGATCAAAGCAAACAAACCAATTCACATGTAAAACAAAAGGGGGGGGGGGGGGGAATATTGGCAAATGTCAGTGAATCAGTCAAAACAATTTCACCAAACTAGCAATTTCATCGAAACAGAAAGAAATCTAAAATAAGAAATGGAACATTTAAGAGAATTTTTAGCCGGTGTCTTCTCCAATACTTGATTCAATACAAAACCTTCAAAGTGTACTGTGCAAACAACAGAGAAAAAGGGGTCGATTTTGAACCAACGACGAGAAGCGACAAATCCCGAACCCAACCTCAACCGTGAACAAAAAAGAAAACTCGACTTGAACTACAATTTTGGCTATTGGACTGTTTTGCAGTGTGTCGAATAATAGTTATGGAAACCATTGAGAAGGTCGTTGCAAATCTTGGTGCATCTGATATAGATGCTTGATTGGAAGAGCTTTTAATTGATGGAATCCTTTATGCCTTCCAAGAGCAGACCAGTGACGATGCCAATGTGATGCTTAACGGATTTGGTCCTATTGTAAATGCACTTGACCAAAGAGTTAAACCATACCTTCCTCAAATTTGTGGTACCATAAAATGGCGACTGAACAACAAGAGTGCAAGGGTTTTTGTTTATTAAGAAAACAACGGATCTAAGTTTTTTGTATAGGTTTTTAGGTGTAGGTCACTATTTAGGCATTAGGTACTATTATATAGGGGTAGGGATTAGGTTAGGGGTATGAGCCTAGTAATTATGGGCTTTGAAATTATTGGCTAGGTCCGAAAATTAGGCCTAAAATAGGTTGCTCGAGCCCAAGTTTTATTCTTTCCCCGCGAACGAGACTAAAATACTACCTTATTTATTAATTAATTTTACTTAATTAAAATAACTATTAAAATAAGACTAACCATTAAAACAAAACTATTTTTGATATTTTTCAAGATTAAAAATGACTACAAAACATTAATGAAACTATTTTTTGTATTTTTCGTTTCTTGTAATAAAATAAAGTTAAAGAGTAAAAATGAGTTGAAATAGCTATATTATGCCTAAATTAAATATTTACGTGCTAAAATATGAAAAATCTTGGGGAGGGTCAAAAATCACATGTCTATAGCTGCCCGTCATTGCTTGGAAATACGAAGTATTTTCAGACAAATAACGACTAGATATGTTTTTTGATCCGACCCTTATTTGGAGAGACTAAAACTAAGAGAAAAGGGGAATGTCACCGAGCCCTGGTATCTGAGCTGCCTACATATCCTTGGCTATAAAGGAATCAGGCCACGTGCAGTTCAGAGGTGAGTGAGATGATGAAGTACCGAGGTGGAGAGCCGGTCGAGGTGCCGTTCCGCTGAGGTTCCGGTCCGCGGTCCTGTTATTACATCAAAATCAAAAATAAAAAAAGACTAACTAAGCCTATCAACTATGAGTCACAAGATTCCTATCTATGAGTCTTCTAAAGCTTGATCTTAAGTCTTGGTTGGTTCTTCATACGGACTCTGATCTATATCTTGATGCTTGTTAGCTGCAGGTGTTGGTTCAATCTTTTTCAACTTTTTCAGATCAAGACGGGACATGCAGAGCTTGTGACTTCAATTATGTCTTGAGCAGTCCATATCGTTTCTCCGTTTCTGCACTTTGGATTCACTTTTTTTTTTGTTTTTTCTTTTATTCTTGATTGAGGCTTCTTTTTGTTATCTCAGACCCCTGTCGACCCGCATTTTGAGGTGAGCTTCTGCTACTTCTAACTTGAATCGGATTTTGAAATGATTTCCCTTGTTCTCCAGGTGGGCGCCTGATTGCTGAACTTGACCTGTCTTCCTTCGAAACTTGAACTGTTTTCCCTTGAAACTCGAACTGTCTTCCTTCGAAACTGCTTTTCATTGAAACTTGAACTGTCTTCCCTTGTTTTCTAGGTAGGCGCCTGATTACTGAACTTGACATGTCTTCCTTCGAAACTTGAATCGTTTTCCCTTGTTCTCCAGGTGGGCGCCTGATTCTACAACAAAACAGACAAAATAAAAGAAATTTTTCTGCCCCAGTTTGCACTAGGAAGATTTGTGAGTTGTTAGCAAAACTATAAATCACCTACGCTGCTGATGGAGGATGCAATGATGAGAGTAAAATTAGTGACTCGACTAGGACGTGCGTCTCCTATGCGTGATTGAACTTGCAGAAAACTATAAACTAAGCTTGACTAAAGTAAAGACTAACCCTATTCTCCAGGCGGGGCCCCTGATTTCAAGAAAATTAAACATTGATAACTTAAGAAAATTAAAAATTGACCTTTTTTTTTTCAAATCCAGACTTCCTCTTCTTCTTTTTTTTTCAAAATATTATAGGAGAAAATTCGTCAGACTAGGTTTTCTATCTTAGGAGAAAGATTCATCAGACTAAGATGTCAATCCTAGGAGAAAATTCATCAGACTAGGTCCTTTTTCTCTTTTTTTTTGTTTTTGTTTTTTGGTATCTTAGGAGAAAGATTCATCCGACTAAGGCTTTTATCCTAGGATAAAATTCATCAGACTAGGTTTTCTATGTTAGGAGAAAGATTTATCAGACTAAGACGACAATCCTAGGAGAAAATTCATCAGACTAGGTCCTTTTTCTCTTTTTTTTTTGTTTTTGTTTTTTGGTATCTTAGGAGAAAGATTCATCAGATTAAGATTTTGATCCTAGGAGAAAATTCATCAGACTAGATCACTTTTCTTTTGGTATCTTAGGAGAAATATTCATCAGACTAAGATTTCTATCCTAGGAGAAAGATTTATCAGACTAAGATTTATATTGGGAGGAAAATCCATCAGACTAGGACTTTTTATCCTAGGAGGAAAAATGTGAAGATCAATGGCAAGATTTTATGCACAATAGCAAGACAAATAAAGGCAAAGATTTGAGAAACTTCCCTTTGCCGGCTCTTCTCGTCTTTTATTTTTCTTCTCTTTTTTTCTTTTTTTTTTCTTTTTTAATTTTTCTCTCTTTTTGAATCACTTTCCTTGCACCGCTTTGTTCCTGTTTCATACAAAGAAATATTTGTTAGTTTTGAAAATGGTGGTCAGTTTGTGGCCTTGAGTCTTGGGCAGCTTGGCTTCTACTCAATCAACTTGAGTTGGCTTCAAGAGACTTTTGCTCTGCATCAACTATAATTATTTCACACCTAATATCATTTGTACTTGCGGCTCAATCAGCCTTATCTCAACTAGAGATCTTTGCCTAGGTGACCCTTTCCGATATCATGAATGACTTTCTTCCTTTTTAGCAATTTGTCTGTCAAAGAGAATCACCAGTTATCTTTCTTGCACCAAGTAGGCCGAGAAAAGTCTTTTTGGGGAAGCCTTTGTATGAATCCTCAAGGTATATTGACAGAAACAACTTAGTGCTGGCCAAATTTACTTTACGCAATTGAAAAACTGGTAGTAGATTTTGAAATCTTTTCTTGCTTGTTTTGACAAGGACCGACTCGAAGTGAAGGACACAATGATGCAAATAAACAAGTATTAACAAGAAATGCCCCTGTCGGAAGGACAGAAGGAAGAGTTCTTTTTTCTTTTTTTTTTGTTTTCTTTTTCAATAACTAGCCTTAATGATCACGGCATGCATTTTGGACTTAACGGTCGATCTACCAAACTAATCCAATCTTCCCTTTTACCATTCTTATGACCTTTGAAGTCGGGATTGTTTATGCCAATTCTTCACATCAGCTTCACAACTCACTTTCGACAATTAGTGCCTGAGGGGTTTTCACCAACAAGTCTCTCTCATTTATTCATCTCTGCTTACCGTCGCCTTACAGTGCCCGTGAAGGTTTTCACTAGTAAGACTCTCTCATTTTTGTTTTTTTCTCACTTTTTGTGAGTAACTTGACAGTGCTTTATGTCGTGTGACAACCAATGCTCATTGCATGCTTCTCTTGGCATTCTTGAAGGCATATCAGGAGGTCTTTATTTGGAAGGATTTTGGATAGGGTTGGAAAGAAAGGACGTCATGAAGGCTCAAAATAGACTAAAAAAGATGGGGTTGCAAACTTAGAACTCTTGGAATCGACTCTTTTAAAAGTGAAATAAAATCTCTGCCCCAGTTTCAACTACTAGGGATTTTTTTTTTGAATTCTTATTTGGTTGGACCGATCCGTGAGGTTGCCTACGTATCCTTTTTAAAGGGAATCGGGTCTAACGTAGTTCAAACATCTGACCTAAGCTATTTTTCATTATTCTTTCTGTTTCTATTTTCTTCTTTCTTTTTTTCTCTTTTTTTTTCCTTTTTTTCTTTTTATTGTTTGTTTGCCCCAACTTCTATTTTTGAGGGCATAGACTTTTGACAATTCTTTTTTTTTTGAATTTTTTAAGAATTGCCCGAGTTTGTACTCTTGGGACATGAATTTTTTTTTTCTTTTTTTTGACTATAAACTTGATTCCAAAAGAGGGTAGTCAAAGAAAAATAACACAAGCTCAAAAGGGGTAGCAAAGGATATAAAGTGTTTGGGTAGCAGAAAAAGGGCCTCCCAACCTCAATAACGTCAAACATGGTATCTTTTTGCGATCACAGCATTGACGAACATGTCTGTCTTCTTGGTGTACCATGGTCACAAGAAATTTTTCATCCCTTAGTGACAAACTTTCCAACAAACATCAATTGATTAAACATCCTCAAGTCCGATCTTCATAATGATTTGAAGGTGAATTTTACTCGAACTTAGTTCCAAAGTATTCCAACTCTTTATTCATCCTTAAAAGTATTTTTTTTAGTTATCGAATTCCAGATTAAATCAGTTCCTAAGATTTGACCAAAATTTCCGCATGCATGTCATGTCACTAGAACTAGCGAGAAAAGAACTAGGAACAGAATGACACGAAAGGACAAACTGTATTTTATTGAGTAAAGGATGAAAGGTTTTTACAACTAAACAAGCAACCCAAAATACGAGTTACAACCCTAAAATAACCCGAATAATGAAAATAGCAACAGAACAGACAGACAAGACTCACACAAACATAATGGAAGGATAGAAGGGTTTGACTCAATAAAATAAATAAAATCTGGATCACAACCCTGAAATAAACCAGATAATAGAAAAAACATCAAAACAAGCTACCAAGATTCCTTCCTAGTGAGGAGGGAACGACTTTTCAATTGCTAGGCTTGGCATTTAGCCACAAATTCGCTCATCAGAATCATCAGAGCCTTCTCCAATTTCAACATCATTAACTTCAGTTAGCAAGTTCCCGAGAGGATTCTCATACTCCATGTCGCCATGCATCATCCCCACAAAGTGTGCATCATGATGTGCAGGTAAAGGATTCTGCGCGATATTCTGGATGTCATTGTCTTGGATCACAATCATGTTTTCCTGGATCATCCTTTCTATTTCTCTTTTCAAATCCCGACAGTTTTCAACGTTGTGCCCCTGGGCATTGGAATGGTATTCACACCATTTAGAAAGGTCAAAGCTTCTTGCAAGGGGGTCCACATGATTTGGATGAATAGGTGCAATCATGTCATGCTGCTTTAATTTCTCAAACAAGCTTGCATAGGACTCTCCTATTGGTGTAAAATTATCTTCAGCCTTTGTTCCCTTCTATACCCCTAGTTTGGATGTGGGTTATAGGGCATTTGAAAATTTTGTGGAGGTTGGTGGAGATTTTGCGGTGCTGGTGCTCGCCTTCTAGGGTGTCTTGGTGGCTGGGTAACATACTGAGGTGCATCAACAAAGTATTGAGGGTTCCGAGGTGGATAATATTGCTCAGGGGAGTCATGGAAAACTTAAGGAGGCTGCTCATACCTTCGAGATGTTCTCCTAGGACCTCTTCTCGACCCTGATGTCATCATGATTTCTTTGTGCTTCTCATTCGTGTCACTAAAATTATCTGATTCAATTGGGATAGCCTGAGTTGCGGCTTAGAGAATTGCTTGATTTATAATTTTGCCTGTCTTAAGACCATTCTCAATCATTTCCCCCATTTTGATTGCTTCCGAGAAGGATTTACCCACTGCGGATATCATGTTTTGAAAATAATCTGGCTTTTGAGCCTGAAAGAAGACAGTGATTAACTCGTACTCATCCATGGCTGGCTTAACTCTGGCCGCTTGCTCTCCCCATTTAATGGCATATCCCCTGAAACTTTCAGTTGGTTTCTTCTTCAAGTTTGAAAGGGAATTGCGGTCTGGGGCAATGTCAATGTTGTATTGGAACTGTTTGACAAAGGCCTGTGCCATGTCATCCCAGACATACCAGCGAGACGTGTCTTGATCCATAAACCATTCGGAGGCTACTCCCGTGAGGCTTTCCCCAAAATAAGCCATCATCAATTCTTCATTTCTTCCCGCACCTCTCAGTTGATTGCAATACCTTTTCAGGTGGGCTATAGGATCTCCATGTCCATCATACTTTTCAAATTTGGGAGTCTTGAAACCAGGCGGCAAGTGGACATCGGGGAACATACATAGATCTTTGAAGGCAACACTCTTTTGACCTGCCAACCCTTGCATGTTTTTCAACCATTGTTCTAAGCTTTTCACTCTTTGGGTCATTTCTTCCTGTACCATCTTTCGGGCAGGCTTCTCAATGTTTGCAGGAAGATCAAACGAGTACGAGTGGTACTCAGGAGAGTGGTACTACTCTTGCTGTGTAGAAAATTGTGACTCATGACGAGGCTGTCCTTGACCACTGGCCCATGCTTGACACATTTCGGTCATTTGCTGTTTCAGTATTCTATTTTTCTCAAACATAGTAGACTCTTGTTGAACCCTCTGACCCTGAGTCTCTTGAGCACTTGTAACAACTTCGATGTCAGTTATCATTTTTTCTTGGATCTTGTGTTTCCAGCTTATCACAAACCGACCACCTCAACTTTCTTCACAATTCAAAACAAAACATGTTAGAATGGACTCAGTCGGTCCTTATTATTATCAATGTTTTTTCATTTCTTCAATTTTTTTCATTTCTTTTTAATGGTGATCGAACCTGATATGGGTTGCCTACGTATCATGTGGGAACAAGAATCAGATCTTGCGTAGTTCGGGAAGATAAAAAAATAAAGTAAATAAACTAACTCTTTTTTTGGATTTTGAAATTTCTTTTTTCAAAAGAAATACTTACAAAGAAGAAAGAAAATATTTTTTTGGATTTCGATTTGTTTTTTTTAAAGAATTTTTTTGAAAAGAAAGACGTCTAAAGAAGAGGAAAAAAATATTTTCTTGAGTTTTAACTTCTTTTTCTTTTTTTTTCCTGAAAATTTCGAAAGAAAAACTTCTAAAGAAGAAAGGAAATATTTTTGGACTTTACTTTTATTTTGAATTCATGAAGAAAAGACTTCCAAGGAGAAAAGAAATTATTTTTGAATCTTGAATTTTTCTTTTCAATTTTCGAAAGGTGAACTTCTAAAGAAAAATGAAAATATTTTTGGATTTTTTGAAAATTGTGGACTCGAAGAAAGACTTTTCTAAAGAAAGAAGTAAAGGAAAATATTTTTGGATTTTTGAAAATTGTGGGCCGGAACCGATGAGGTTTGCCTACGTATCTCACATCCGGTAAGAATCAGACCCACGTAGTTCACCCGGTTTTGACGGAACAGAAATCACCCTGTTTTGACGGAACAGAAATTGAATTATTTTGAAATGACTTTTCCTCTTTTTTCAAAATTTCGGCAGAGTTTCAGGATAATTCAAATACCTACTTCTCACACTTGATTTTTTTCTCTTTGATTTTCTCTTTTTTTTTTCTTCTTTCTTTTTTTTTTAATTTTCTTTCCCTATTCTAGAAGCCAGTCAACATGCAAGCCAAAACAGACAGATACGTAAGTAGCACGTAAGATGTATCAGGATGGTATTTTAATTTGGGTACACCTATCCTAGACGGACCCAACCCCTGTGTTGAGTCCCCAAAGTCAAATGCACATGATGCAAACAAGCGTTCCTACTAGGGATCCGGCATGAGGCTATGTTATTCTAGGTTTAAAACCTGGGTGTATTGTTCTAGATCTGGCTTACCCGAGCAGACAGCTCCAGCTGAGGGGGGGGGGGCAGCGTAACGGGAATACAGAAGCTTCACCGGATTTGCAACTTGTCCGAACCTCGTTCTAAAATTGGGAAATGACTCTAACAGAAAAGAAGTCACACGAAGTGCACACTTTCCAGATGATTTAGAAGACTTAGAGAGAAGAGGGTTTTCGTAATAGTTTATATACAATTCAAACAATGTTAAAACGGTAAAAAGCGGCATTTATCACATTAGGCTCAAACACGCAAAAAATCAGATAATAGATAAAATCCAAGTATAACAGTTATTCTAAGCTCGAATTCTAAACCCTGAACCAGAGATTCTGGGTTCTTTTCCGCATCAGAGTCGCCAGAGCTGTCACACCTCCTTTTTACTACCCCATAAGGGTGATATAAGGGAGTTTTTCCAATTTAAGTGACAATTGAAACGAGATTATTTTATTAAAATTCAGAGTCGCCACTTGGGATAATTTATGGTGTCCTAAGTCACTGGTTCAAATCCCGAATCGAGGAAAAGATTGACTCTGTATTACAGTTCGTGAACACAGAAATCTGGGTAAGGAATTCTGTTAACCTGGGAGAAGGTGTTAGGCATTTCCGGGTTCCGTGGTTCTAGCACGGTCGCTCACTGTTATTATTGGCCTAATTATCTGATTTATTACACATTTTGAACCTACGTGCATTTTTAATTTTATAACCGCTTTTATTTATTTCGAGCAAAATTCAAGGTCATTTAAAACACATCATAAGCCACGCTACATAAAATGCACCCGTGGTTCACGACACATTCTATTTAGCCTTGTTGGAAAATAGAATCGGGTCACATGAAATGCACACCCGAGTTTGGAAATTAGGTATCACAACTACGTCACGGAAACCGTATCCATAGCTATGATAATTTATTAATTAGTCGCGCCTAAAGCAAGCTACGAGGTGTATGAATTATTATCCTAAGCTAAGATTATCGCAAGGTCACGAAATGCGGATGATGAATTACGGGGAGTCATTAGCTCTTTAGATTATTAACCACTCACTTTACATTACTAACTTAATAAATTCTCACTATTCCATCTATTTACAAAATTAGGCCCAAGCTGATTGATTCATTTTTATTGGGCTAGGGGAATTGTATATTTGGCCCAAACTTACTAAAGCAATATAACGAGAAAGATCCAAACCCAACAATAGAAAGTTGCACCAATCAAAACCTATTGCATAATTTAAAAGTAACTCACTACAAACCTTTTGCTTATGATTCAAAACTATTTCGACAATATGATTAATAATCTAGTATCAAAGTACAACATCATCTCCTAATGAAATCATTTATCAGATCATCATTTTATGCCAAATTAACATCCGCAAACGTTAATCACATATTGGATCAGCAACTAAATCAAACCATATAACAACAATCAAAGCAAACAAACCAATTCACATGTAAAACAAAAGGGGAGGGGGTGGGAATATTGGCTAAGGGGCAATGAATCAGTAAAAAGTTTTTTCACCAAACTAGCAATTTCATCGAAACAGAAGGAAATCTAAAATAATAAATGGAACCTTTAAAAGAATTTTTAGCCGGAGTCTTCTCCAATACTTGATTCAATACAAAACCTTCAAAGTATACTGTGCAAACAACAGAGAAAAAAGGGTCGATTTTGAACCAACGACGAGAAGCGACAAATCCTCGAACCCAACCTCAACCGTGAACAGAAAAGAAAACTCGACTTGAACCACAATTTTGGCTATTGGACTATTTTGCAGTGTGTCGAAGAATGGTTATGGAGGCCATTGAGAAGGTCGTTGCAAATCTTGGTGCATCTGATATTGATGCTTGATTGGAAGAGCTTTTAATTGATGGAATCCTTTATGCCTTCCAAGAGCAGACCAGTGATGATGCCAATGTGATGCTTAACGTATTTGGTCCTATTGTAAATGCACTTGACCAAAGAGTTAAACCATAGCTTCCTCAGATTTGTGGTACCATAAAATGGCGACTGAACAACAAGAGTGCAAGGGTTTTTGTTTATTAAGAAAACGGCGGATCTAAGTTTTTTGTATATGTTTTTAGGTGTAGGTCATTATTTAGGCATTAGGTACTATTATATAGGGGTAGGGATTAGGTTAGGGGTATCAGCCTAGTAATTATGGGCTAAGTCCGAAAATTAGGCCTAAAAATGGGTTGCTCGAGCCCAAGTTTTATTCTTTCCCCGCGAACGAGACTAAAATACTATCTTATTTATTAATTAATTTTACTTAAATAAAATAACTATTAAAATAAGACTGACCGTTAAAACAAAACTATTTTTGGTATTTTTCAAGATTAAAAATGACTACAAAACATTAATGAAACTACTTTTTGTAATTTTTGTTTCTTGTAATAAAATAAAGTTAAAGAGTAAAAATGAGTTGAAATAGCTATAGGCCTAAATTAAATATTTACGTGCTAAAATATGAAAAAGCTTGGGGAGGGTCAAAAATCACATGTCTACAAGATGCTCTTCGCGAACGCGAGACCCCTCTCGCAAACGCGAAGAAGGATTTCTCTACAACAAACATCAGGAAAATCTGCCACTTCTCTAAGTCCAAAAATGACCCGTTGAGCATCCGAAACACACCCGAGGCCCCGGGACCTCAACCAAAGTTACCAACCAATCCTAAAACACTGTATGAACTTAGTTGAGCCCTCAAATCAGCTTAAAGAAAATGCTAAAATCACGAATCACCCTCAAATCCAAACTTAATGAACTTAAGATTTGAAAAATCTACAACCGATGCCGAAACCAACCAAACCATGTCTGATTGACCCCAAAATTCTCTCACAAGTCACATTCAATATTAAGGAACTATTCCAACTTTCGAAATCGGATTCCGACCCCGATATCAAAATCTCACTATCGATCCGCAAACTTTAAAAATTCAACTTTCGACATTTCAAGCCTAAATAAGCTACGGACCTCCAAAACACAATCCGTACACTCCTCTAAGACAAAAATCACCCAATGGAGCTAACAGAATCAACATAATTCCATTCCGAAGTCGTCTTTATACTGCTCCAATTACGGTCCAAATTCTAAAGCTTAAGCTCTCATTTAGGGAATAAATGTCCCAAAACACTATGAAACTCAAAACGAATCTTCCCGGCAAATCACAATAGCAGAAATAAACATGAGAAAAGCAGTTAATAGGGGATTGGGGAAGAAATTCTCAAAACGATTGGTCGGGTAGTTACATTGTCTTTTCACCCTTTTTATTTGCATTTTACTTGATGCAGTCGTTTCCTGGATGCCAGGTGTGGTTCCTCAACTTGAGGACTGGGTTAGGAGCCTAATATCAAAGTCGACACATGGTGAGCGCATATTTGGCGAAGGGTCGATGGGAGGCTAGTAATTATGGTAAACGTTTCTTCCTGACTTGGTGATTTGACCATGGTTAGTATATTTTCCTGGGCTTATTCATTTTTTTCATTTGTAGGTCTTGGGAAGGATGTGATGATGAGGCCCCCGTATGGTGATGAAAAAGTTCAACCATCTACTCTGAAGTAGGAGAAAAAAAGGAAAAGGGCTTCGAATTCCACGGACTCCGAGGGGCAGAAACCCAAAAAGAAAGCAGCCTGTAAACCTAAGGGAAAAATCATCCCTTTATATATGGATTCAGTCCAACGGCTAAAGGATGATACCGAAGAATAAGAAGAAGAAGAAGAAGAAGAAGAAGAAGAAGAAGAAGAAGAAGAAGAAGAAGAAGAAGAAGAAGAAGAAGAAAGAGAAGACTCTAGGCTGGTGGCCAGTGCGCGAGCTGGAACCGAAATTCGAAGAACTACTAAACCGGTGGGAACTAAAACTACTCTGCCTCAAATTGATGAGATTGAGTGGGAAACATCAGCCGAAGTCCCCGAGCTAGAAAGAGCTGAAGATATTTCGCCTCAAGGTGAGAAGGTTATTGAGGAGGCGGTTGATGTTGGTGCAGAGATAGGGCCCGAGATTTCCCGAGGTAAAGGCGGTGCCCCAAATGATTTTCTTGGGGTGATAGAGATCGGAGATTCCCCCTCGCTTCCTTCATTCACTGAGTCGATGATTAAGGTTCTCAGGCGGCAGAGACTTACCATGGTGAAGGGGTTTATAGAGTAGAAGACCCTTTCTATGGCTATTTTGTTGGAGTGGAAGATGTTCACCGACCTGGGTGACTTGAAGATACAAAAAAAGAGCTCAAGAGAGCCTTCCTCGAGCCTTAAACTAACTACTCGGTTTCCATCCCCAAATGTTGATCCTGAGCGTAAGAGATCAATTGTCATCTCGATTCCGGAGGATGCTCGAGTCCTTTCTGCCCCCGTAGGGGTGTCTTTCCACCTTCGGTGTTTGGTAACCGAAGAGGACCAGGCTAAGATGGACGAAGTGGAGATGCCCTGCTTGTTCAATGAAGCTCAACAGGCGTTGAATCGGGTACCCTTAGATACCTTTGACAATTTAAGGTTCTATACTTATGCTTTTTTATATAATTTCCTTTTTCGTGTTTTGCAGGCTTTGGTGCTTCATCATGAGGCCTTCCTCTGATCCCGAGAGGAGCTAAGCTGGTATAAGGCCGATATTCAGGGGCTCACTGAGAAAAAAAATGCCTTCAAACTTCTTAGTGAGCAAAGAGAAATGGAGGTTAAAAGCCTTTGAGTTGATTTAGAGGTGGCCCAAAAAGAACATGCCGATCTAGTCGAGCAGGTAAATAGAATCTTTAAAGTTACTAAAGACGAATCAGGTACTATGTCTAACAATCTGAACCCGCAGGTCTACCAAAATATTGACATAATTGGGTAAGAGGTAGAGACTGTAAAGACTGAGGCCGCAGTATGGAAAAAGAACATGGATCGCTTAGCCACAAAAAAGGAGACTGCCCAAGCCTAGCTGGCCTCCACTGAAGTTTAGCTCCGAAATATAAAGGAAAAAACCTTAGTGCAAACCAAGAAAATCGAGGAGCTCAAGTCTCAGTTGGGTTCTATAATTTCTGATTAGGAGAAACTGGTCATAAAGCTCGAAGTGGCCAAATCGGAGGTCGAAACGACCAAGGCCAATGCTGATGCAGTGGTGGCTATCTAACAGTTTGACGTCGAAGCTGCTTAGGTTCAGGCAAAGGAGGTTGCCAAGGCCGCTCAGATTTGAGCAAAGAGGATTGCGAGCGCGCCAAATGTCAATCTCGGAGGGAGACCCTTAAAGAAATCCATGCTCGGGGCTTTGATCTTTCAACAGAGATCTAGGGCGCTAAGAAAATTGAAGCTGAGGCTGTGAAATTAGCTTATCTCGATGATGATGACGAATCCAAAAGCTTGAGCAAATTTAAAAGTGTAGAAGACCCAGAGGGCAGAGTCGCCACTCCCAAAGATAACCAGGCCACTTAGGTTTTTAGTTAGCTTTTTTATTTCTGTCGAGGTCATTTTGGCCTTTTGTAATGAACTTCCATCGGGCAGTGTTGCCCTTGTAAAAAGGTTTTGATGAATATATACTACATTTTCCCTTTCATGGCTTCTAAATTTGTTATCTTTTTGTACGGGTCAAAGCTCCTTAGCATAAAATTATGAAGTTGTTTTTGAAGGTCCAAGTTTGAGATGGTAAGGACCGATAATAGTACTGCCCTCGACCGTTTCTGATCAATGGACCCCGAATGACCATTTGAACTTGAGTATGAGTAGCTTTAATTAGGCTTAACAGTCGAGTGAGGATTTGCTCGAACTCGAAGTGAAGGTAGCCCGTAGGCTTCATGGTCGAGTGAGGACTTGCTCGAACTCGAGATAAGGTAGCCCTTGGGCTTGATAGGTAGTCCCCGAGTGAGAATTTGCTCGAACTCGGGTTAAGCTAACCCTTGGGCTTTGTAATCGAGTGAGGACTTGCTCGAACTCAAAGTAAAAGTAGCCCTTAGGCTTTATAGTCGAGTGAGGATTTGCTCGAACTCGAGATAAGGTAGCCCTTGGGCTTTGTAGTCGAGTGAGGACTTGCTCGAACTCGAGATAAGGTGGCCCTTGGGCTCAATAGATAGTCCCCAAGTAAGAATTTTCTTGAACTCGGGTTAAGATAGCCCTTGGGCTTTGTAGTCGAATGAGAATGATTTCTCGAACTCGAAGTAAAAATAGCCCTTAGGCCTTGTATTTTTTCTTTCTTTTGTGTCTTTTTTGAGGCCATTTTGTTACGGGTTTCGGATGTCTCCGAGCCTTGTTAAATTAGCCGTAGCCTTTTGGTTCTTATGTATCCCAGTGAGCTTGCTTCCCCGATTTATCTAGGTGTGCCTAAGATAATAGTCCCCAAGTGGAAATGGCCGCAATTTTTTAAAATTCGAGCGTTGCCTAAAAGGTCTTATGCCCTCGACGCTGAATAGTTTTATATGTTCGAGTTTTTTTTGGATGGCAATCCCCAAGTGTAGGAGTGAATATCCGAACTCTGGTTATGATAGTCCCTTAAGCTCATTCCCATAATAGATTGAAAGCATGGAATTGTAAAGTAGAAAAACTTTTTCTAAGACATAAGATAATTGCAAGGAAAAATACTTCTCTTTATTTTTGAGAAAAATGATTACACATGCATACATGTTTTGAGATAGGGCTCGAACAACCTATGTGCGCACAGTTCGTTCGGCCTTTTGGCCCTATCGAGACCCTATCATTATGAAGTAATTTCCTCACAACAAAGTTTATATCCAAAGGCAATACCCCCGGTATTCGAGGTTTATTGTAGGGAACCTCAGATACTGTTAAATGTTGTCTTTGACACTGATTCGTGGTCGGCCTTCGATTCTAAGTTAGCATGATCCGTTGTTGCCTCATTAAAATCCTTGCCGAAAAACCCAATTGGGACAAAAATGGTTCAAGCGAAAAAGAGTGCAATGCATGCTTTAAGATCCAAAGCTTCGTGCAGCTCTTTGTCGATAACCTACAAGTGTTAGTCGAAAAATAGAAAGAATTGAAATGGGTTCATACCTTCATTTGGATTTTGGATGTTTAATGTGACCTTCCTGAGTACCAAGTCCCCTTGAACTTTGACCTTGATCATTTCTCCTCTCATTCCATGTAGAATTTTGCCCAGACCCACTGTTTCTTCGGCCCCCATTATACGGTTGAAATCGATCTCTTTTTGACCTCGATTCTCGATCGATATCTCTCTTGATTCTATCCATGGACCTGTTAGGATAAACGGACCCATAAGGAGCCCCCAGTTAATCATTATCGACCCTGATCTTGGATTGATACCCATTGTGTACATCGACCCAAGTGGCAGCTGGGTATTCGATCAGATTCTGCTTCAACTGTTAGGAAGCTACTGAACTTCGAACGTTAAGACCTTGAGTGAAAGCTTGAACGGCCCAATCGGCGGAGACCGGTGGCAAATCTATTCATTCCATTTGAAATCGAGATACGAATTCCCTGAGCATCTCGTTGTCCTTCTGCCTTACCTTGAAAAGGTCCGACCTTCTTGTTGCAACCTTAATGGCTCCTGCGTGCGCCTTTATAAAAGAATCTGCAAGCATAGCAAAGGAATCAGTAGAATTAGGCGGTAAATTATGATACCATATCATGGCACCCTTCGATAAAGTCTCCCTGAATTTCTTCAGCAATACGGATTGAATCTCGTCATCTTCCAAGTCATTTCCTTTGGTGGCACACGCATAGGAGGTGATGTCTTCATTTGGATAAGTCGTCCCATTATACTTAGGAATCTTGGGCATATGGAACTTTTTGGGGATTGGCTTCGTAGCCGCACTTGAGGAGAAAAAATTTGTACAAACCTTTTGGAATCTTGACCTTTCAATATTGGTGGAGCCCCCTGGATCTAGTCGATCTTGAAATTATAAGTTCTACTTTCTTGTTGTTTCCTCAATCTTCTTTTCCTCTGTCTCGATTCGCTTTGTCAGTTCCTCGAGCATCTTAATGATAGAAGGGTTGGTCTCCAATTCCTTCTCGCTAGACCTCTTCAAAGCCAATTCGACCCTATGTATGATTTCCTGGGTTTGGCTCGGGTTCGACCCTGCTCGATATGTGATTCTGATTTTCGAGTTGAGCTATTGCTGCCTATTGGGCTTGCAACATTTCGAAGATTACCCGTAGGCTGATTTCACCGCCGTGTGCATTTTGAGTAGCTGACCGGGTACCCCCACGAATGCTGTTTTCGGGATCGGCGATCAAATTTCCGTTGATGGCCACATGCGAGCTGACGTCGATTGGATCTATAACCGGAACATTTCCTGGTGCAACGTTCTCATTCTCGCTGTGGTGGTTGAGATCATTGTCAATGTGTTGACATGTTGACTGAGAGTTTGACATCTTTTAATCCTGTAATCAAAGACACTTCAAAAAGCAAGCGTAAAATAGTGTGTGTTACGAAAATCCGTACCAGGCAATCACTATTATCCTTATACCCACGGTGGACGCCAAACTGTTTACTCTAAAGACAGAGAACAATTGAATTTATAATGTGGTTTTAAGGACACGTGGATTACTTAGCACAAATTGAGAGAAAACGTAAATTGACAATGAAATTAACTGCGAATGTAAATAAAGCAAACTAAATAAAATGTATAGCCTTAATCCTTGAGCTAGGTTGCCCTCATCAAGTGAGTATTTCGCCGGAAAGTATGAACACAATAACAGAAACATTGAGAGCTTAAGAATAATAGAGTATATTGCTTTTGTAATGTGAATATGATGCCCTTTACAGATAGTTAGACCCTCTTTATACAGTAGGAGAATCCTATTCTTGGTACAATCCTAAATAAAGTAAAAAATTCCATGATTGGCTAATTAATCAGCTTTTTCTTGATACATGCCAAGATTTACGACGTGATCCTCGCCCGATTGCGGATATTTTGTCAGTCTGTTATTCGACCCAGTAAGCTTCCCCCGATCTCCATCTTATTTGGTCCCGATCTTGGTCGATCTCCATCTCAGTTGGTCTCGATTTCGGTCGATCTTGATCTTAATCGGTCTATGGATCTCGAGCTAGGCAATCTTACTTCATATCACGATCCGATATGACATGAGGTCGGATCTTGGCCTGTCACCCCTGATATCGATTAATCATAAAAGGTCGTGCCCGATTTTAACCGTATACAATATCAACAATTAAGTAAAGCATGGTAATGGTGAGTCAAAAAAGCATAAACCTAACCGCACTCTCGAAGCTCTTCTCATGAAAACGCTTGGTTTTTTGTAAGCTCTCCAATATCGATGTAATTAACAAGGGTTGATAAAACAATAAAGATTACCAGGTTATAAAATTATTTAGGGCTTGATGTTTCCTATTTTATCTTCGACTCTTTATTTTCTTACTTCTCTTTAATATTTTTTTTCTTTATTTAAATCTAATAAAAACTATTCTTATTAAACTCCTCTATTTTACTTCACAAAAATGTAAACCATTCTACAAGGCGAATTTTTGTTCTAGTATTTCATCGAAATTATTTATAATCTTTTAATTTAGTTTTGTTTAGTTTATATTGAAAATTTTAATTTGTGTTATACTCAAAATTTTAGTTTGGTGTAAATATCCTTTTCTTTAATAATTTGTAAAAATTAGTTTAGTTTGTAACTCCTTGTTTTCGTGTCTTTGTTTGTAACAATTTTGTATGTCAAATATCTTAGACTTATAATATGATTTTTAAGTAGGTTAAATACTTTATGGTTAAAATTTCTAAATTTTTTGAAATAAAATTTGTTAATTTATAAAGCTAATTTTTTTAAATAAAATAAAGGACGTAATTTTCCTTGTTATTTTCTAAAATTTCTCCCTACCTTTTTTTAACAAAAATTCAATGACTTCATTTGAAGTGATCCGATGAACAAAAAAGAGTTGTACACAAATTGTATTTACCGCTGCACTCATATAATCGACTATCATATTCTTTATTTAAACCCGTTTGTACAAAATTCTAGGTACACCATCGTTGGAGTGGACGTGTGAACTTTATAATTAGTACAAAAAGTCATCTTTCTAAAAGATTTTCATTTTACAATAGAAATCTTATTAAAGGCAATAAGAATCTCTTAACAAAAAATTTCTTTCCACACAATTAATTGGATGCAAGGACGATCCAACTGAAAAAGTAGTAGACATCACTAAATTAGCGATAACGACAAAGTAAATTATGCTTCAACCTGAACAATTAAGGAAAAGTGTATCAATTGAGAGCACTCACCATCACTTAGCATTGTCTTAAGTTACCAATTGAAAGCATAATAAGCACAGAGGAAGTTAGGTTCTTTTCGTTGCATCGTCGACTTTTACAGCTAATATTTATGAGATATGTTGATCAAAACTCTTACGTCATAAATATATGTTAAGAGTCTTATTTTACAATTTTGTCAAATTGACTAAAACCTGTGGTGGATTTGTCGAATAGTGTATCAATTTCTGACGAGATCTATAATAACTAATATTTCCATTGAATAATGAATAACCTTTCATAATATAGAGACAAAAAGAACTTCAAACCCTTAGTAAATAGGCGTGAATGCTGTCAAAGAGAGCAGACTAAAGTTCTCGAGTAAGCTAAAACCTGGAAATGGTCGAGCAACAAAGCTGGAATAGCTCAGTTGGTTAGAGTGCGTGGCCCTTAACCACAAGGTTGGAAGTTCAAGCCCTCCTTCTAGCGTATGATTGTGATGTAATTTTTTCCTTAATACCACAAATATAGTTGCCCATCCGGGTCGGGTGAAGTACATAAATAGCTCTTAAAGTGGATGGTCTTACAACTTTAGTCTCCGTTTGTCCCATGGGCAAAATTACAAGTATAATAAGTGTTGAGGCAAGCGGGGGTCAAAAGTTAAAGACCACTCTAAAAAGTATCATACTTCCATAATTTTTTGCCGGACAGGTGTATTCATTCTGATTTTAGCCCCGAGAGAGGATATCATATGAATTTGGGGTGATTTGCACAAATAGAATCAATTAACGGCAAAATATAACATTGATCGGTCGCCCGAAACTTATTACATCTGCTAGTCAAAAAATTTAATGTATTACTTTATTATGCGTGAATAACGATGATTACAAGATGATTACAACCTCCTTTATATAGTAGAAGAATTCTACTTATGATATAATTCTAAATATAGAAGGAAATCTCATGATTGGCTAAATGTCCGGTCTTGACTCGATATGTGCCAATATTTCTGCCACGATCCTTACCCGATCACGGATATCTCGGCTTTCTGTTATTCGATTTAGCACGCTTCCTTCGATCTCACTCGGTCTCTATCTCGCTTCGGTCTCGATCTTGATCGATCATCGACTCATGAGCTTGACAATCCATCGTTGTGCCATGGTTCGATACAACGCGGGGCCGAGCCTTGGTCTGCCACCCCGGTTCTGATTAGCCATACAAAACTAGGCAATCCTGTTTTTAACATTATATAGATAGTCCCTCATTTTTGGAGTGTAATGATAAGAAATGAATTGAGTTTTCGAGCTTCCCCTCAGTTTTCCATGACATAAGTGACAAGCCCGATAATGACGTCAGTGACAAGTGGGCACTTAAATGTCCCGTCAGTTCAGATGTCAAGGCGTTAAATGCCTGTCAGTTGTTGCCGGCCACTACCGAATCTGAATCGTCGTCTTCAACCTATAAATGTATTTTCCTTCTATTGCCCACACTTTTCTTTCAATCCTTTCATTCTAATCTTCATAGTTCTTTGCATTTTTCAGAGCTTCCTATCTCCGGGTCTTTGAATTTCTTTGCTTGTTCTTCCCAAAACACGAAATATTCCAATCTCTATTCTCCCTTGCTTACAAAAACAAAATGGCCAAAACATCTAAACTTATTCTGTAGAAAGAAACTGCTTCCTCGTCTCCACCGGCCGACAAGCGACCAGCGGCGAATCCTCCCTTAGAGGACTTCGTTCCGACAAAGTGCCCTATTGCTGATGATTTTAAGATGTAGAATACACCCTCGACACCGGGTCGATGTGAACCGATGTCGAGATACACATGCACAATTACCTAAGATCTCCTCGAGAAGGTAAAAGAGGAGTGCAATTGAG
Source organism: Nicotiana tabacum (assembly GCF_000715075.1). Lineage (NCBI taxonomy): Eukaryota > Viridiplantae > Streptophyta > Magnoliopsida > Solanales > Solanaceae > Nicotiana > Nicotiana tabacum. Next base: position 108,250,584 of record NC_134095.1, read on the forward strand.
TAGGAAAAGATGTAGTAGTTCTTAACCTCGAGGAATCCATCACAACTCATGTGGAGGTGTATCTAAGTGTCTATACTTACCCCTTCACGATAGGCAGCCCCTTAGACCCTATCATCATTGCCTTTTGCAAGAGGTATAATGTCACTCCCGGCCAAATTATCCATCATTCTGGAGGGCCATGATCCTCCTCCAATTCTTTGTAAGCAAGATCGAGGGGCATCCTTTTACCCTCGATCTCCTTATGCGTCTCTATAGCCCCCGGCTTTATCATAGAGGCTTGATCAAACTTTACCACCGAGCCACCAAACCCCCATTATCGAGCATAGACGAGACCCGAGACCGATGTTGGATGGGCAAATTTGTTCGAATAAAGATTTCATACCTAATCCCTGCCGAAGATATGTCGTTTCCTAAAAAATGGAACATGAGTCGTAAGTATTGCTTCGCCTTGAATATCTAACTTTGCCATTTTACTTCTTATCTCCCTTCCTCACTAAGCTTTTGTGTTGTAGCTATGGCTGTCGTGCCGAAGGTTATCCCTGATCTCGAGCAATGGGCCAAGGGTCTGGTGTCACAAAGGTCAAACTCCAAGCGTGCTTGGATGGAAATATCGAAGGGCCAATGGGAGGCCCGTAACCATGGTAATCTTCTCTTCTTAGAAAGGTTTCCATTCGGGCTTTGCATCAGACTTATTCATCTTTACCTTTTGTAGGCCTAGGGAAGGATGTACCATTGAGGCCCCCATCTGATGAGGAAGAGGCGCTCCTACCTCGAAGCTGACTAAGGAGAAAAAGAAAAAAAAGGATCCAAGCTCTCCGGGCTTGGAAAAGAAAAAGTCAGTGAGGAGGCCCCGTAAACCCAAGAGGAATGTCATCCTCCTAACTATGGAGTTAGTCAAACAGTTGAGGGATGAGGCTAATGAGGACGAAGAAGAAGAAGACTCCAGGCTGGTGACCCGTGTGTGAACTGGCCCCGAAACTCAAAGAAGTACTGGGTTGGTGGGAGCTGAAACTGCTTTGCCTCGTCTTGACAAAGTCCCCAAGTCAGAGAAAGCCGAAGAAGTTTCACCTTGATGGAAGAAGGCTACCGACGAGCTTTCGAGGCTGGCATAAAAACCATGCTCGATGCTTCCCATAATGAAGGTGGAGCCCCAAAAGACTTACTTGGGATAATAGAGATTGGAGATTCCCCCTCATTGCCTTCATTCTCTAATACGACGATCAAGGACGCTCATGCGATGGAGACTTGCCACAACGAAGGGATCCATGAAGCAGAGGACCCTTTTGGTGGCTATTTTTCTGAAGTGGAAGACTTCACAGGTCTGGGTGACTTGGATGTATTGAGGAAGAGCTTGAGGGAGGCTTCCTCGAGCTTTAAACTGACTAATCAATTCCTGACACCCAGTGTTGATCCAAAGCGTAAGCGGCAACTAATCATCTCAGTCCCGGAGGATGCTCAGGTTTTTCCCCTATCTTCGATGCTTGATCACTGAAAAGGACCAAGCCAAGATGGATGAAGTGGAAGTTGCGTGCTTGTTCAACGAGGCCTAGCATGCTCTGAATCGGGTAAGTTCGAGGGTCATTCCATTATCTCTTTATAAATTTGAATCGTAGATATTTCTAACATTTTCTTCCTTTCCTATAGGCTTCGGTGTTGCATCACGAGGCCTTTCTTTGAATACGAGAGGAGCGCAAGGCTGAGGTTCAGGGCCTCACTCAGAAATGTGATACCTACAAGCTTCTTAGTGAGAATCTTCAGGTAGACTTGGTGACGGTTCGAGATGAGCATGCTGAGATGGCCGAGCAGGTATTCCGAGTCCTTCATGATAGGTAGGACGAGTCAGAGATAACAACTAACAATATGATTCTGCAGGTTCAATAGAGGCTCGAATAGATCAAGGACCTCCAAAGGCAAATAGATAATGCACGAGTCGAGGCTAAAGAGTTCAAGGGGTGTATGGACATTTTGGCTGCAAAAAAGGAGGTTGTTCAAGTAGAGCAAGATTCGGTCGAGTCTCAACTTCGGTATGCAAAAGAGAATACCTTGGTTCATGCAAAGAGAGTCGAGGAGCTCGAGTCCAATTTAGCCAATTTGTCCAAAGAGCTCGAAGCGGCCAGATTTGAGGTGTCCGTCGCCAATATTAATGCTCAGGCTAGTGTGACCCAATACATGGCCGATGCTGAAGCCACCCTAGCGCATGCTAAGATCATGGTGGATCATATGAAGTGGCAGGCTCGAAGGGAGGCCCTTGAGGGGCCCGTGATCAAAGCTTCGATATATCTGCTGAGATCCAAATTGCTAGGGCAGAGGAAACAAAGGCTCGGAGGCTGGCTTTTGTCGAGGAAGACTCTGAGAACTTGAGTGAATCTAGCGGTGGAGAAGATTCTGAGGGTGAAGATACTTCTACCAATAAGGATTGTGCTGCTTAGGCTTTGTGCTTTTTATAATTTTCCGCCTTTATTTTGAGGTCGATCATCCTTGTAAAGAACTCTTAATCGGGGCGTACAACCTTGTAAGAAGATTGCGATGAATATATGAAATCTTTTCTCTTCCATGGCTTCTGAATCTGTTGCCTTTTTTGTTATTTCATATAATAGTCAAAATGCCTTAGCATAAGATTATGAAATTGTGTTCGAGGGTCCAAGGTTTGGGGAGGGTAAGGGCCGATAATAAGCCTTGCCTTCAACTTTTTCTGATCGATAGACCCCGAATGATATCTCAAACTTAAATTTATGCAGCCCTTAAGCTTAATGATCGAGTGAGGACATGCTCAAACTCGGAATTAGGTAGCCCTTAGGTTTTCTAGTCAAGTGAGAAGGACCTCTTGAATTCGAAGTAAAAGCAGCCCTTAGGCCTTTGTAAATTTTGTATTTGGCCGATTTGGCCTTTGTACAACGATCGTTTAATCATATATATAAGGTTTTTTCTACCCTTTTTGGCTTTCAAAGTTTTCCCTTTGTTTATCGTTCGTGTTCACAAAAGGTCGTAATGCGTTAACATGAACTAGGGAACTTGTTCGAGAGTTCGAACAATTTTGTACTCATTAGAGTTTTCGAGGTTCGATATTATCGAAGCCTTTTATGATTCTGTTGGGGGTAGACCTTTTAACCACTTTATTAAAAGAATTCGAAGGCCTGTTTTGTTACAGAATTAGGACATCTCCGAACACTGTTAATTTGGCCGTAGCATCTTTAGTTCGGGATTTGCCCCTTGGGATTAATTTTCCATTTTACTTCGAGGTTGCCCCAAGCGTTAGTCCCCGAGTGGGGTGGCCGTGGCCTATAAAAATCGAGAGTGGCCTAAAAGGTCTTATGATCTCGAAGTTTTAATAATTTGATCTCGTTCATTTTTTGGACGACAGTCCCCGAGCGCAGCGTATGGGTAATTATCCGAACTCTGGTCATGATAGGCCCTTAAGCCTGTTTACATAATATATCGAGAGTATGAAATCGTAAAGTAGAGAAATTTTTCTAAGTCATGAGACACTGGAAAGAAACAATACTTCTCTTTATAATTAATTATACATGCGTACATGTTCTGTGCCAGGGCTCGAGCAAACTACGCGGGCACGACTCGTTTGACTGTTTAGCCCTTACAAATTTTCCTATCGAGACCCTGATGCCATGAAGTAATTTCTTTGCAATAGAGTTAACATTCGAGGGTAATTCCCCCCAGTACTAAGTCCTCGACATTAAAGTGTCGTAGTTTGGCCCTTCGATTATAATACCTCTCGATTCATTTTTTTTGGGCAGCCAATCGGACAAAGGCAGTTTCACGTCATTTATCCAATAGTTCCAGGCTCGTATTCATGGCCTCGTCATTTGATTCCTTTGTCACTTATTGGAATCTGATGCTTGGCTCCCCAACTTCGATAGGTATTAAATCTTCGGTACCATAAACCAAATAGAACGAGGTAGCCCCCATACTGGACTTCGAAGTTGTACGATATGCCCAAAGGACTTCGCGAAGGACTTCTCTCCATTTTCCTTTGGCGTCAGTCAACCTTTTCTTGGGGTTTTGTATTATGGTTTTGTTGGTTGATTCGGTTTTCCCATTTCCAATAGGGTGATAAGATGTTAATAAGATCCTTTTGATCTTGAGGCCTTCGAGAAAATTGGTTACCTTGCTGCTGACAAACTATTTGCCATTCTCACATGCAATTTCGGATGGTATCACGAATTGACATATGATATGTTCCAAATGAAGTCGATTACTTATTTTTCCCTGACCTTCTGGTAGGCTTGTGCTTCAACTCACTTAGAGAAATAGTTGGTCATAAATAAAAGAAATTGATCCTTACCTGGTGACAATGGAAAAGGGCCGACGATATACATCCCCCACTTCATGAACGACCATGGGGAGAAAACTGAGTGCAGCAGCTCCCTAGGTTGGTGAATCGTCAGAGCATGCCTTTGACATTTATCACATTTTTGCACAAACTCCTTTGCATCTTTTTCCATATTCATCCAGTAATAGCCAGCTCGGATTACTTTTCGAACCAGTGATTTGGTGCCCGAGTGGTTCCCACATGTGACATCATGGAGTTCCCTCAAAACATACTTGGTATCACCCGATCCCAAACATATTGCTAGCGAACCGTCGAACATCCTCCTAAGTAAGGTTCTATCTTCGGACAAGTTAAATCGTGTTGCCTTCGTAGGCAGGGCCCTCGATTCCTTTAGATCTGAAGGAAGTATTTCGTTCTTCAAATACTATATGTACTAGTTTCTCCAATTCCAAGCCAAGCTTGTGGAATTTATCTCGGCATGGCCTTCTTCGACCACTGACCTCATGAGTTATACAACAACCCCCGAATTGAGTTCGTTATCTTTGAATGATATATATATATATATATATGAGCCTAGGTTTACAAGGGCATCGCTTCGCTATTTTGATCTCGAGGCACATGTTGCAAAGTCCATTCTTTGAACCGGTGTAGGGTTACTTGTAGCTTGTCCAAGTATCTTTGCATTTGTTCTTCCCGAACTTCAAAGGTTCCGTTAACCTAATTCACAACGAGGAGGGAGTCACATTTGGCTTCAAGCACCTATGCTCTCAAGCCTTTGGCTAGTTTGAGACCTGCAATCATGGCCTCATATTCGACCTTGTTGTTAGTAAATTTTACAATTCTAACAGATTGTCTAACCACATTACCTGTGGGCGGTTTCAGTACGATGCCGAGTCTGGACCCTTTTACATTCGAAGCACCATCTTTAAAGAGGGTCCAAATCCCCGAAGATGTACCCGAGTTGACTAACAATTCTCTTTCACCCTCGGGTACTAGGGCCGACGTGAAGTCAGCCACGAGGTCTGCCAATATTTGAGACTTGATGGTTGTTCGTGGTCGATACTCAATATCATACCCACTGATCTCCACATCCCATTTGGCCAATCGCCCCAAAAACTCGGGTTTATGCAAAATATTTCGAAAGGGATAAGTTGTTACAACACATATGGGTTGACATTGAAAATAAGGTTTTAATATCCTATAGGCGCTTATCAAAGCGAGCGCTAACTTTTCTAAATAAGGATACCTAGTTCCAGCCTCACCCAAGGTCCGGCTAACATAATAGACAGTGAATTGCGTGCCTTGTTCTTCTCGGACTAGGACTCCACTTACCGCTATCTCCGAGACTGCCAAGTACAGGTAAAGCTGTTCGTCCACTTTTGGGGTATGAAGCAGTGGTGGACTCAATAAGTACCGCTTTAGTTCCTCCAAGGTCTGTTGGCATTCCGGGGTCCATGCAAAATTGCTTTTCTTCCTAAGTAGTGAGAAGAATCGGTGACTCCTATCTGAGGATCTCGAAATGAATTGTCGTAGGGTAGCTATGTTCCCCGTCAGCCTTTGCACGACCTTTACATTATATACGACCGTGATATACTTGATAGCTTTGATTTTATCGGGGTTGATCTCAATCCCCCGATTGGACACCATGAAGCCAAGAAACTTGCCCGAGCTAACCCCAAACACACATTTTTCTAGGTTGAGCTTGATATTGTACTCCTTCAGTATATTTAAAGTCTCCTGCAAATGCTTCAAATGGTCCTCTGCTCGCAGGGACTTAAATAGCATGCCATATATATAAAATTCCATCAATTCCCCTATTTGTTGTTCGAACATTTGATTTACTAGGCGTTGGTAGGTTGCCCCAACATTTTTGAGTCCGAATGGCATTACATTATAACAATAGGTGCCATACTTAGTGATAAACGAGGTCTTTTCCAGGTCCTCCGGGTTCATCTGTATTTGGTTGTACCTAGAGTGGGCATCAAGGAAACTGAGAGTCTTATGGAAGGCCGTGGCATTGATCATACGATCGATGTTAGGAAAAGGAAAAGAATCCTTGCGGCATGCTTTATTCAGGTCTTTATAATCTACACACATTCTAAGTTTGTTTCCCTTCTTAGGGACTACTACTACATTCACTAACCATTCAGGATATTTTACTTTCCAGATTAATCCTATTTTGAGAAGTTTGGTTACCTCATCTTTGATGAAAGCGTGTTTTACCTCGGATTGAGGCCTCTTTTTTTGTTTCACTGGGCAGAACTTCGGGTCCAAAGCTTAGTTTATGAGTAGTGATCTCCGGTGGGATCCCTGTCATATCGAGATAGGACCAGGCAAAACAATCCATATTAGTTTTAAGAAATTGAATAAGTTTTTTCCTGAGCTCGAGAGTTAACCCCGTGCCCAGATTTACTTTTTGATAAGGCAGATGCTCGATCAATATGATTTGTTCCAGCTCTTCAACCGTTGATTTTGTGGCATCAGAATCATTGGGGATTATGAAGGATCAAGGTATCATATAGTCATCATCCTCATAGGTTGCTTAATCTTCAGATTGAGTCAAGGCTGGTGTGTTGCTCTTTGGCCTCCCATTTTACCTTCGATTACGATCCCTTTCCTGATGAAAGTGCCGATATCGATGTCACCTCATTGATTGTAAACATCTCCTTAGCAGAAGGTTATTCCCCGTACACTATTTTGACTACCTCCGATGTCAGGAACTTCAAAACTTGGTGAAGGGTCGAGGGTACTGCCCTCATGTTATGGATCTAAGGCGTTCTGAGCAGTGCATTGTATCTTATGTCACCCTCGATCACATGAAACTTTGTTTCTTGGATGGTTCCTGCTAAGTTTACTAGCAAAATAATTTCACCTTTGGTGGTTTTGCTTGCCATGTTGAAGGCGTTATGCACTCAAGCTGCGGGCACAATTTGGTCTTGTAGGCCGAGTTGTTCTATAACCCTTGATCGAATAATGTTGGCCAAGCTACCTGGATTAATCAAAACACGTTTAACTTGAATTTTACTCATAAGGACAGATATTATTAGTGCGTCGTTGTGGGGTTGTTCGATCCCTTCTGCATCCTCGTCATTAAAAGACAAGGTCCCTTCCGGTAAGTAGTCCCGAGTTCGTTTCTCCCTTGTAATTGACACCTTGGTACGTTTAAACACTGGACCTTGAGGAATATCGACTCCTCCAATGATCATATGGATCACATGATGTAGCTCCTCCTGCTCGTTCTGCCTACTGGAATCTCTGGTTTGAAGTGATTCTTGGACCAATCGCTTAAGAATTCTCGAATATGCCCCTCGTTGAATAATCGGGCTACTTCCTCCCTAAGCTGCCTGCAATCTTCTATTTTATGACCGTGGTTCCATGATACTTGCATACTTGGTCGGGGTTTCTCTGGGCCGGATCGGTCTGCAGAGGTCGATGCCATCTAGTATCCTTGATCCATCCAATGGTTGTTATGATGCCTGATGCATCTACACTAAAGCTATATTCCGACAATTGTGGAGTTTCATTGGGCCCGACATCCCTGTCAAAACCACCCTTTCTCATGAGTCCCCGTGAACTTTGACCTTGATTATTTCTCATCTTATTCTGTGTAAAGTTTTGTCCAGACCCGCTGCCTCTACGGTCTCTGTTGTACGGTTGATATCGATGTCTATTCGACCTTGGCTCTCGATCGATATCCCTCTTGATTCTATCCATGGTCCTGTTAGGATAAACGGACCCTGAAGGAGTCCTCAGTTGATCATTCTCGACCCTAATCTTCAACTGATATCGATTATGTGCATCTGCCCAAGTGACAACTGGATATTTGATCAAATTTTACTTCAACTGTTGTGAAGCTATGGAACACCAGACATTAAGACCTTAAGTAAAGGCTTGAACAGCCCAATCGTTGGTGGACGGTGGCAAATCCATTCTCTCCGTTTGGAACTGAGATATGAACTCCCTGATCATCTTGTTATCTTTCTACCTTACCTTGAAAAGGCCTGACTTTCTTATTGCAACCTTAATGGGTCTGGCGTGCGCCTTTACAAAAGAATCTGCAAGCATAATAAACAAATAAATAGAATTAGGCGGTAAATTATGATACCATATCATGGCACCCTTTGATAGAGTCTCCCCGAATTTCTTCAGCAATACAGATTGAATTTCGTTATCTTCCAAGTCATTTCCTTTGATGGAGCATGTATACAAGGTGACGCGTTCATTTGGATATGTTATCCCGTTATACTTAGGAATCTTGGGCGTATGGAACTTCTTGGGGATTGTCTTCGGAGCCGCACTTGGGGGAAGGGCTTCTGCATAAACTTTTTAGAATCTAGTCTTATCAATATCGGAGGTGCCCCAAGATTTGGTCGACCCTGGAATTATAGGTTCCCACCTTCTTATCATTTTCCTCGATCTTCCTTTCTCCTATCTCGATCCGCTTCATCAACTCTTCGAGCATTTCTAGGATAGCGGGATTTGTCTCCGATTACTTCTCATCCGATTTTCTCGAAGTTGATTCGACCCTGTGCACAACATATTAGGATGACTCGAGTTGGACCCTACTCGGAGTGTGGTTTTGATTTTGGAGCTGAGCTATTGCTGCCTACTAGGATTGCAACATTTTGAAGATTACCCGCAGGCTAACCCTGCGATGCGCTTTGAGTAGCTGATCAGGTACCCCTACGAACGCTGCCACATGGGGTGCAAGGTTTCCTGGCCACATTTCCATTGATGGCTACGTGTGAACTGACGTTGATTAGGTCTGCAGCTGGAACTCCATCGAGGCCATCATGGGGTGCAACGTTTCCTGGTGCAATGTTGTCATTCTCGCCGTGGTGGCTGAGATCATTGTTAATGTGTTGAGGTGCTGACTGAGCGTTTGACATCTTTCGATCCTGTAATCAAAGACACTTCAAAGAACAATCATAAACTGGTATGTGTTACGAAAATTTGTACCAGGCAATCATTATTATCCTTAGCCCCACGGTGGGCGACAAACTGTTTACCCTTAAAATAACAATTAAAATTATAAGCGGTTTTAAGGATATGCGATTTCACTTGGAACAAACTGAGAAATATGAGAATTAATGTTAGAGATTAACTGTAAAATATAGCAAACCAATATAATGAGTGGTTATGGTCTTCGAGCTAGATCACCCTCAAACCAAAAAAGTATGCTAGCAAAGAGTATGAACTGAACAACAGAGCTTAAGAGAGAAAATATAATGTATTGCTTTGTTATGGTACAATTCTAAATATAGAAGGAAATCTCATGATTGGCTAAATGTTCGGTCTTGACTCGATACATGCCGAGATTTCCCCCACGATCCTTGCTTGATCACGGATATCTCCGCATTCTGTTATTCGATTTAGCAGGCTCTCTTCGATCTCACTCGGCCTATCTCGCTTCGATCTTGATCACGGCTGGTCTAGATCTTGATCAATCATCGACTCATGAGCTTGGCAATCCATCTCCGTGCCATGGTTCGATACAATGCGGGATCGAGCCTTGGTCTGCCACCCCGGTTCCGATTAGCCATAGAAAATTAGGCAAGCCCGATTTTGACCGTATATATATATATATTATTTTGTTGGCGATTTTTTTAGAGCAGTAAAAAATACACTTTTCTCATCTTTTTTATCACTGTTTAATTTTTATTCATGTTCAAAAGATTTTACGAAATTGACTTCACGACCAAAACTTAAAAGCAAAATCCTACACCGACAAGGTTGGAGGTTCAAGGTCTCCTTCTAGCATATATTTAATATACACTTCCTTTTTATTTTCTCAATACCACAAATAACTGTCCATACAGGCCGATGCATTCTTTATTGGAGCCCGTTTGGACAAAGAATCTTTTGCCTTTTCTTTCGAATTTTTTTTACTTTTTTCGAAATCAGTGTTTCGCCATAAAATTTTCAATTTTCACTTGAAGATAAATTTTAGAATTTTTTGAAAATTTTAAAAACTTCAAAAAGCTATTTTTCAAATTTTCACTCCGATCACTCACAAAACTTCAAAAAGAACCCAAATTTATATTGATGTCCAAACACAACTTTAATTTTCTGGTGCAGCCCTCAGATATCGTAATTGCGAGGTCTGAGTTTGCATTTGGAAAAATTCCCAAGTCTTATGGGCAGTGTTCGCATTTGCAAAGTGCACCTAAGGAGAGCTTCTTCGCATTTGCGATCATTTGGTCGCATTTGTGGAGGGTCCATTGTTTGCAGTTGCAAACTAGTCATCGCAATTGCGATGACAACAGAGATGGGAGGACTTCACAATTGCGACTGATTCTTCGCATTTGAGAGGTTTGAATTTGTGAACCCCAAGTTGCAAATGTGACATCTACGAATGGACAAATAGCTGAAGAACGGGATTTTAGTTCATTCTCTCAAATTTTCAAACCTAGAAATCTTAGAGGCGATTTTTCCAAGAGTTCTTCTTCCCCAATTCTTTGGTAAGTGACTCTAACGTACTTTCTTTCAATTACCCATAAGATTTCAATCTAAAATCTAAGATTTTCATAATAGAATTTAGGGATTTGGGTAGAATTAGGAATTTTTGTAAAATTGAAATTTAGACCTCAATTTGAGGTTGGATTTCGAAACAAATTACATAACCGGGCTCGGGGGTGAATGGGTAATCAGGTTTTGGTTCTAATTTTAGGTTTGGACCAAGCGGGCCCGAGAGTTGACTTTAGTTAACTTTTTCAATAATGACCTAAATTGAACCTTTTTCATTCTTGGGTAGTTCCTAAGGCTTATTTTGAATCATTTGATTGATAAATTACTAAATTTGGTTGGTTCGAAGGCTTGTTTGAAAGTCAAAGCCGTAGTTGAGCTTTGAGTCAATTTTGGCGGGAGGTAAATATCTTGCCAAACTTTGTTGAGGGAATTTTTCCTATTGTTTGACATTAATTGCTACATGCGGGGTTGATACATATATGAGGTGATGAGCATTTATGCATGTACCAAGGTTAATCATACTCGGGGGTAAATTATGCTATAAATTGTGCCTTATAAAATTACGTGACCTTCTTGATTCATGTCATGCTTGACTCCTAGATACTAAGAATATATGATTAAATGTTAGAAACTAAGATCTAGTTTATTATAACTTGATTAAAATTTGATAGAATTCTGACAAAACATTGTTGTGTCCAACTCGGTCATCATTTTGCTTAATCAGTAATACATTGCTACGACCGATATTCTTGAGATATTAGATTCTATACTTGTGTTGTAGATCATTCTTGAGATTTGTTGAAATACTTGAATAATAAAGTTCTTGAGGGTTTATTGAACTATTGTTGGCTTGAAAGTTGTGGTTGGGGTTCATTTGGAATATTCGTTTAAACACTCTCCTTGACGTTATTTATGCTTCCTACCTTGATTGTCATTGATATACATATGTTTGGTAAGGAAGAATGTAAAGCATGAAGGGTAATTCCGTGCCATTGTATATATTATCATGTGAGAGAGAGTGTAAAGCACGAAGGGTGATGCCGTGCCATTCCATTTGAGAGTAAAGCATAAAGGGTGTTGCCGTGCCATGTCATATGAGTGTAACACACGAAGGGTGATGCCGTGCCATTCCCTTGAGAGTAAAGCATGAAGGATGATGTTGTGCCATGTTATGTGAGTAAAAGCACAAAGGGTGATGTCGTGTCATTTCATTTATATTATCGTGTTTTAAATTATCATGAGTTCATGGCACGATGGGTGTTTCCGTGCAGGTGAGGATGAGGGACATGCATTATGTTGTGATATCTTTCCTTCGTGTATACGTTCATGCCGTTACATTGAGCTGTTAATGTTGTATTTATGGTTCTTATGTGACTTGTCGTTATTGCCATGTCCTTTTTCCCTATCACAATTGTTGTTGTATTGCCCATGCCTTCTACTTGCTTAAATTTGCAAATACCACGCCAACTTCCTATTGTTATAATTACATCCATGTCATATCTATTTTATTGCACTTTAGTATAAGCCTTCTACCATGCTAGTCATTCATGCCTCTCCTTGTTAACTTATAAAGATCATGTGTTCCCTTATTAATTGTGATATCTATATCTAGGCCTCCACCATGCTAGTTAGTTGGAGTTTATATTCCTTTTTCCTAATTGCTTTCATTACTCCTATGCTTTCCGCCTAGTCTATTATTGCTGCCCATATGCATATCCTCATTCATTATTGCTACTTCCGTATTTCCTACTTTGTCATTACTGTTATCGGCATTTCTACCATCTGGTTGGTACTTTATACTCATATTTGGTGAGGATGAGATAAATGCACGAAGAGTGTTGCCGTGCAATTAACTTGATATCTGAGTACATTTCTCACATTATGAAAGTTATGGAGTGACTATCGTGGTTTGTTAGTTTTCGCTCTAAAGAAAAGATTGGTCAAGATATTGAAAAATGTTAAATTTTGATCTCTTCTAGTACTCAGTTATTGCTTTGCATATCCATTTTGTGTGGTCGTTTCTGTTATACCATAGTATTATTCTATTTCTAGTTTACTATACATGTTTTATCAGTGAGTATCTTTTAACTAAAAAGCCTCATCACTATTTCGACGAGGTTATACAAGATACTTACTCGGTACATGGGGTCGATTGTACTCATACTACACTTCTGCACCTTGCATGCAAATTTTTGGAGCGGAGCTGCTGCTTATGTCGGGAGCTGACTCTGAAGATGTTCGTGTATTTATAGTTGCCACTTGTCCTTCGTAGCTTTAGATTTTGCTAATCTATTTATGTAACTTTCAAAAATATCGTGTAATTATTTGTACCGACTTTGTAAATTATAAGTCTTAGAAACTCATAATTTGTACTATCAATCTTTTGGTAAATGTGTAAATGTTCAGATAATTCTTCATTGTTTTTCTATAAATCTCATTTGGATTGTATTGACTGTTAGTTGGCTTACCTAGCCAATCAAGTTAGGTACCATCACGACTGGTAGATTTTGGGTCGTGACAACTTCCGAGGCGAACGGCCAGATCCCATACGAGTGTTTTGTAGAAATGTCGAGGCGAATGGCCCTATGCGATAAGAGTGTGTTATAATAATATCCCGCCGAGGCTAATGACCCGATCCCATAAGAGTGTGGTACATAATCTTGCCGAGGTGAACGAACAGATCCCATAAGAGTGTGTTACAATATCCTGCAGAGGCAAACAGTCCCATCCCATTAGAATAAGAATCTTAATGGGTCCTTGACCGCACTCACGAATATACATGTAAGTTATGAAGTTTAAGGAAAATGTTGCGATAAATACGCACCACACGGGAGAAATTCGTAAGGGAAGCACAATTTCCACGACAAATCAAGTTTAATCTTAGGTCGTAATGTGAAATAAAGTAATTAAACAGGGAAGGATAACTCCAATAGTACATTTAAAACATGGCGTGAATCTTAGTCTACCTGGACATAATTAATAATTCTAGCATACGCACGGACACTTGTCACCTCGTACGTGCGTAGATCTCATAACATATAACACATACAAGGTAAATTTCTCCCTCACAAGGTTAGAAAGGAGACTTAACTCGCTCCGAAATCAAATAACCGACTCCAATGCCTCTCTAACTCCTCAAACCGATGTCTATCGATCCGAAACTAGTCAAAAAACATGCAAACTAATAAAAATATACTCCAATACCTATAATTAATCAATTTGTAATAATTTCCAACTCCTCTCGAAAAGTCAACGAAGTCAACCCTACGGCCCACATTCTCGGATTTCAAAAATTATTGAAGATAATCATTACCCATGACACCACGAACTCATATATATAATTTATTCCTAATTTCGTGTCCAATTTCATGGTCAAAATTCAAAAATACCAATTTCTAGGTTTTTCTTCAAAAACCCCACAATTTTCATAAATTTTCATGTTTAAATATGTATATAACTCATGTATTTAACTTGCAATAAGTGGGAATCACTTGCCTCGTGTTTCTCGATGAAATCTCCTCAAAATAGATCCCCAAATTCGGCCAACTCGAGTGATAATGAAAGAAAAGAGCCAAATACCGTCTTAAATCAAATTCTTCCCCAGAAAATCCCGCTTTTGTGGTTCCATGGTCACTTCTGCGGCATAAAGATCGCACCTGCGAGAACCCAGCCCATGTCACCGACTACATCTGCGGTCCCTGTAGCACTTCTCTGTTACCTCATCCGCAGGTGCGGTTCTGCATTAGCGGCACCACGACCGCATCTACGGCCCCAACCCTTCCAAACAAAATCCGCTTCTGCGCTTGCCTGGCCCGACGTCACATCTGCAGTCCTTTTCCCGCAGGTGCGATTGCATCATAACTTAGGCCCTTCAGCAATACAACAAGGTTCTAAAATGATCCACGACTCATCCGAAACATATTCGGGGCCCCCATCCAAACTTACCAACAAGTTTCATAACCTAATGTAGACCTGCTCGAGCAGGGGGTGGACCCACGTTAAAAAATTATATTGTGCATATAGATAAATTGTATTTATAACAAAGAAAATCTTATATAGAAATGATAACTTGAACCCGCTTAACGCAATTGCACTGTTAGTCGAGATGGTCTAGTGGGTTCAAAACATATGGGCGCTATTGTGTTCGAATCCATCTGTCACTTGGTCCATTATATTTTAGCCTGTAGCGGAAGGAGTTACTTGACGTACCTTCTGAATTTATTACTCTCATGTCGTCTCCTTTTTTTCATTTTACTATTTTATTTTATTTCTTTGCTTGAAATCAATAATAATTATTCTACAACTTCTACTATAATAGCAAGAAAAATTCCAGATTTTATTTGAATATCTCAGAGCTAATAACTTTTTTTAAAATTGAGTTTTTGAAGTAAATTTGTTAAATTAAATAGATAAATTGCTAAAGATAGAAACATATAACTTTTTGTATAAAAATAGAGAGTGCGGACTTTAAAATGACTTTGTTTTGAGGTTGTTTTAAAGAAAAAATAAGTAATCAAACCTTATATGCATGTCATAGCTAACACCACTTATATTAATATACCTATCGTTGTTTTTTTTTGAACCCCCTTGTGTAAAATTCTGGGTCCGCCACTGTGATTGAGGCCTCAAATCACGTCAAACAACATCAAAACTTTGAATCTACGATCGAAACCTTTTTTTAAACTTTTAAACTTCGCTGAACGCGTCCGAATTATACTTAAACATCACGGAATGATGCCAAACTTTATGTACATGTCATATATGACAATACAAACCTATTCTAAAGCTCAGAATCCCAAACAGACATCTATAACACCAAAGTCCACTTCAAATCAAACTTAGAAATTTCTTTAAAACTTTGAAAATGCCAACTTTCCACAATAAGCGCCGAAATGCTCCCGATCATATGCCCAAGTCCGAAATCATCATACAAACTTATTGGAACCGTCAAATTCTGATTCTGATATCGTTTACTCAAAGGTCAAACCTTAGTCATCTTCTCCAACTTAAAGCTTCTGAATTGAGATTTTCCATTCGAATCAACTCCAAACTTTCCGAAATTCAATTCCGACAGCACGTACAAGTCATTATACTTGAAGTGGAACTACTCAAGGCCTCAAACCGCCAAACGATGCGCTAGAGCTCAAACTGACTGGTCGGATCGTTACATTATCCCCCACTTAAACATATGTTCATCCTCGAGCGTGCCAAAAATCATTCTGGGGTTGACAAAAAGTCATAGTTTAACACATCGTACACCTGCCCGTGCCACTACAACCTACGTGAGCACATAAGCTCGAGCCATACAGAATAGCCTCCCTTTTACTTCAGCCAACAAGCCTTAGGACCAAATTTCAACATCCAAATTTCTCTAGGAGACCTGGTTCAAACACACGATCACCATAAAAATCTCAACCCACTACACCAAATATGATCGTGCACACATGTTGACATCACACAATGCACCGCAAAATTTGTATGTCCATAATAACATCCCCCGACTACAATAGCTACAAATTTATGAAGTAGATGCCCATAGTATACCTCATAACACATATTGTTACACCCCATGCTTTTGTACATGTGAGTACGTCGTAAGTCAATTGATATAAGCTCAGAAATAAGATTATATTTGGAAGCATATAAAGTGAGTTAATAATGTTACCTTGGGGGTTAAAAATATTTAAGATCATGAATAACGGGTACCAAAAAGGTTGGAAAGCTTAGAAGCTACACCAATTGAAGAAAATAAGTTTCATCGAAAATCGACAAGTTCGGAATGTTATAACATGTACCTTAGGGTGATACTATGGTTCTTAACATAACAATGAAGTTATTCTATAATTTATTTTAGTCGTATGATAGTCATGTGCTACATTTTAAAGTCAAGCAATTTGTGGAACAAAAGTTGGCAAAGGTCATCACAAGTTACATTAATAATGTGCTGAAAATTAGGTCAAATGTGACTGAGTTTTTCTCCTAATATTTTTGGAATTAATTGGTGATACACCTACCAAACAGAATATCTAGGAGTCTATTTTATAACTCATTAAACTGTTTGTCAATACGATATCCGAGTAGAGAGATATTCGCGTTTTCGTGAGACTGCGCCAAGCAGCTCCCTATGGGACCCACATAGATATGGATATGTATAAGAAGCCTCAACCCCTTTTTAACCCATTCTTTTACAGTATATTCAGACCCTTGATACATAAAAATATTCTCTCATGTTTCTATCATGATCCAAGACCCAAACAAAGG
Source organism: Nicotiana tabacum (assembly GCF_000715075.1). Lineage (NCBI taxonomy): Eukaryota > Viridiplantae > Streptophyta > Magnoliopsida > Solanales > Solanaceae > Nicotiana > Nicotiana tabacum. The sequence continues at coordinate 108,267,601 of NC_134095.1, forward strand.
TCATACAACACAAATCAAGTGTCGGAAATCCCGTCGCGCTAGTAAGTTTCTTGTTCCTCTTGTTTTTGCTATTTTAGGGTGGTTCCAGCTCTTGTGGGAGGTTGTTGTAAGTGTTTTAAGTTCTTTAAAATACTATCCCAAGGTTTTCATATCAACCCTAGATTATTTCAAGTCTTGCAAATGGAAAACCCCATATTTCAACATCAAATAGTGAAGAACAACATCTATTTGAGGTTATGTTGTCATTGAGAATAGTTGTGGGCTGTGTTTGGATGAAATTTCAAGTTGTTGCTATTGGATAAGGTGAGTATAACAGCCTACTAATTATGCTTAATCTTGCTTGTATGTTGGTTAAGTTGTTAGGATGATATCTACAAGATACTACTTGGATTAGCTTAAGTCACTTCTATGATGTTTTATTGCCATTGAGGGATGTTGTAAGCTAAATATAACTTGGATTTTGACTTGAAGTTACTGTATTATGTATGTGTATTGTGTTTTTGCATGTGCTTAAGGTTATATTGATGTTGATTAAGTTAAATGGATGGACTAGACATGAACTAGTAAATAAAGTTGCTAATTGAAGATAATTGGAGTTGTGAATTGTTTCCTTTATCATAAGTATGTGGTATAAGGATGGAATCATTGATGAATGACTTTATTATCATGTTAATAATACTGTTAAGTTGAAGTAAGAAGTGTATAAGGGGTGATAAGGGGTATATAGATTCCAACAGATCTTGCTGCTTGTCGTGAAGTAGTCGTGACTTGTTGTTGTTATATGGTGTCTTGTTATTGATAATTATATATTGATGGATTGCTCTGGTCATTGTTGTTGGTATATGGTATTGGAGGAGGCTCTTGCTACAGGGGAGATGCTGCTCTGCTACTAGTTTAAGTTGGGGACTTAGCCTTTACTCAAAACTGATTTTGAATCTCCTTATGCTATGGTAGATTGAGTTGACTTGTTTGAAGAATTGCTTGAAAGGTATTAAGGACTCAATGGAGTTAAGGTATGTTAAGGCACTTTCTTATTTCTTTTGGCATGATCTAATGTGAAATGAACGTCAAATGATACGCTATTTCATAACGAATATACTCCTAGCAACTAATGTTGTCCATGTTGTTCTTTCCTTATAAAGTTATTCTAAGCAAGTATGTATGATTATTGAATTCTATTGAGGTTCATACTTATGGTATGCTGTCCATAATGTTAATAGAAGGTGCAACAACCATACGTCACTCCGAAAGGTTTAGAACGTGATTTCATGAGTCCAACATGCGTTATATATGTATCTACTTTACTCTATTGAGTCGCGCTATAGTCGGCCAAGTACGACACCTACTGTGCAACCACTAATCAGTTGAATTTTACCGAGCTCCACGTGGACGGGTACGATTTTATCAAGCCTTATGATGGCCAGATACGTTTTTACCGAGTCCTCTTTGAGGCCGGGTACGATATGATGATGATGATGCCCACAGAGGCGTATTCTTTTGAAAGCTTATGTATATATATGTATCATGCATTTCATGTCAGTAGCCCTTAGAGGCACTCAAATGCTACAGGTTGTATCTCTTTTATCTTTCTTTACATTACTGTTCTTATTTATACTTTCTTTCCTTACATACTCGGTACTTTATTCGTACTGAAGTCCCTTTTGCCTTGGGACACTGTGTTTTATGCTCGTAGGTCCCGATAGACAGGTTGACAGTTGTCCTATAAGGCTATCAGCTCAGCGGAAGGTGTTGGTGCACTCCACTTGCTCTAGAGTTTCCTATTTGGTTAGTATGATTTGGACATGTATTGATTGGTATGGCGGGGCCCTGTCCCAAACTTTATGATGTATATGTATTCTTAGAGGCTTGTAGACAGATGTCATGTATATGAAAGATTGTATGGCCTTATCGGCATATGTTTAGTGTACGAGAGTTCATTTTGGTCTTATAGGACAGTATGTCACATGTATAAGTTTCTACATCATATTGGGTCATCCTATGTCTAGTATTCCTTTATGTTTTATTCTGGTTATCTCATGACGACCCTTTTAGCCCATTTACCCATGATACTATGATAAGAAATGATAAGTTACGTTGGTACTCGGTTGAGTAAGGTACCGGGTGTCCGTCGAGGCATTTTTGTTTGGGTCGTGACAGAAGTAGTATCAGAGCAGTTTTGTCCTTGGGAGTTTGCAAGTCGTGTCTAGTAGAGTCTTGTTTATGGGTGTGTTGTGCACCACACTTATAAGCAGGAGGCTATAGGGCATTTAGGATTGTCACTCTTTCTTCTTACTCTAGATCGTGTGGTAGAGCTTAGTTGTAAGAATTCAAACTCCTAAATTCTATTTTATTTGTAATACAATGAAACATACATCCAGAAATAACATGGTTGGTAAGAGATTGAATGTGGTTGTGGAAAAGTTGAGTCAGAGGAACTTGATTTTGCATTAAGCTTATGATGAGTAAATGTGAGGTCTTCGGCAGATCATGTGTGTACTAAGACGTGTAAGCTTCATGATAAGGATCCCTAAAGCATGAATATCTATCCCCCATATGGTAAAAATCAATAAGAGAATGAGAAGTTAGATACAAGTTTCAACAAGTAAAAGAAGTAAGGTGAAGAAGGGTATGAGGTACCCAGTTAATGAAGATTATCAGTATTTATAATTCAGGCAGAGAAATATAAGCATTTTGAGTTATCTTCAACAGTAACAGAGTAATGTACAATCGGACACACCCATCTTAGTTATGGCCTATCGTAGCGGATAAATATATTTTAAGAGAAGGATAAGATATCAGGATCAAGATGGGGTTAGAGTAACCCAAAATTATGGATGGATTGTTATCATTAGCTTACATTTCCGAAGGATATTGCAAACCTGGTAATAGTTCTCCTTGTGAGACACCCAGATGGTGTACTCTAGAATAGTACAGTCAGATATGAAAACTATAATGTTCAGAAAATTCAAAAGATAGGCATTGGAATCCTAGAAGGGATAAATATTTACCTTAGTATGACTCCCGCCCCTAGTAAAAAAAACGAAAAAGAGAGAGAAAGTTAGGCGTCCCGAAAAGCCAGTGAGATGAAGCAAGGGGAGCTAAAAGTGAAAGAACGTTTTGTTGATGCTTTCAGAATAAGAAGAGAGTAAATGAAGCATTATGAGTAAGATGTGATAAATGGGTGATAATGGTAAATCACAATATGACAGGATGACAGAGTCTACAGTCAAGTGAAGGCAAAGACAAGAGGAGACATGCCTTGAAACTATAAACGAGTATAAGCCATAGAGTAATATCCTTATTTCGATAAATAAGTTGGTGACCCGAATGTGATTACCAAAAGGCTAATTTAGACCCCCGAAGTAACAAAAATCAGTATGGGCTGGAGAACAAGATAAACTGAACATGAATTAGGGATTGAAGGAATTGGTAATAGTCCGCATCATAAGAATTTTAGAGATCGTGTTCCAACAATAATAGAATGGACAACAGAAGAATAGCCTTTAAAGTTCATTCAGGAAGAGGCTTCCCTAAAGCGAGCAATGTGAGCAAAGTTAAGCTTAAGGGACTAAGTGTGCCAGTTACACTAGGTGTCACCTTCGTGCATAAGAAATTCAGTTATCCCTGGTACAAAAGGGTTACCATAAGGCGAGTGATGTGAAAAGACGCCAAAGATGAAGAGGTAAAACATCTATAGGTAGATTTTTGTAGCACTAAGTCTTAGTACTATTCTAAAGAGGGGAAGATGGTGTGATATGTTATTAAGTCGGAGTTATTGGTTCAGGTAACTATGGAATAATAACGGAAGAATATGGTAGAAAGGAAAAAGAAATGAGATTGAATTTATTCAGACCCTACAGATATATTACGTCTCTAGGACATTATGCAATCACACCGCCGGGAAGAGGCAGTAAGGGTTCCCACACTAGATGTTATTGATAAATAATTGCAAATGAACACTTGATACATAAGTAGCTAGTACGATAGGTAACTTAAGACTAAGTAAATAACCAAAGAGAGATTATGCGGAATATAGATATGAGAATGGACCAACGAGTAGTTAGTAGTTGATTCGGGAAGAGCCTAGTTATGGCTAGACAAGAGGATACAGACAAATCATGTAGATTGTGAAGGGAAGCATAGTGAAACCCAACATAGTGAATTCAGTCCCACAGATATAATGACATCGTGATCCTTGAGAAATATCTGGATAAGATTTGGGGTAGTTAAAAGTACTGTATAAGTGTTAAGGAGATAAAAGAAAGTGCCATCAGGGAGATAGCAAAAATTTTAGTTCAGAAGTAACCCTACGAGCACAAGGGTGCGGAGGTAGGTAACTAAGGATAATTAAAGGCAAGTAAGAACATCAAAAATTCCTTCCGGTATACAATATAATAAGCTCGCAACTTTACAAGAGCCAGAAGGACTCCTTAAGTACTACAAAGAAAGACTAGCTGAGGAAAAAGGAAGAAGGCTTCAACCTAAGCATAGCAACCTGAAGAAGAAATGGTCTTGTAACAATAGTCTCTCTACAACATTGTATACACTCCATAAGAAAGTGGTACCTACCTAGAATAATGAATGGGAAGAAAAAATCAAAAGCTGATATTTGAGATCATATGAGTTATAGGAAATTCCAGTATTCGCGACCACTAAGATAAGCCAAGCATTCATGTAGCAAGTGGCAGAATGACCAGAAAAAGTAATTGTCTATGTTTAAAGGCAACTGAGAAGGCATGAAAGGAAATCTATGGTGCTAGCAAGTTAAAGGAAGGTTGCGAATAGTATAATAGATATATGTAGGTCACAAGCTAAAGTATCATAGAGTGACAAGGTTTTAGGTAGATAGGAGTAAGGATAAGAAAAGACGAGTGAGAAGGCGACAAGAATAGGTAAGTCCTTGGGATTAATCCTATCAAACAAGAGAGCTAATGGCTTCCGTAAGTTATTGAAAGCTCGGTACAAACTAAATGAATTCAGAGGAGTATAAGACTAGGTGTATTTAGAAGAGATGGAATGCTTCCTGGTAGTAGAATAAGGGTGTAATTGTGATAGATAAAGTGGATGTCATTTAGGATTTTGATTTAGTAATGATTTAACGAGAAAGGGATTTCATGAATTTCACGGGATTAGAATACCCCCATAAGATGGATCACAATGGGATGCTATGAAATACAGTTACTAAAGTATAGTATTTTCCCTATGTGGATCAAGAAAACCAATTCAGATGTTCCCCGATGGCACGTGAGCCCTAGTGACAATGTTTTACGTAAGAGGTTTCAAGTTATCAGTGGGGGATTATTGATCAACATTAAGGTGAATCAACAATAGATGGATAAAATTTCCAAAGTATGAGAGGAGAATATGATGCCATTCTTTAGATGAATAGTAATGAGAAAGCATTAAACGGCTTAGATTTATATATATAAGGTAAGTGGTGAGAGAGTAACTTGGATTTGGGTGGCAGACCTCGGTAATAATAAACCAAAGTAAGATTTATGGTATAGTATGAACTACCTAGTTGTAGTAAAGCCATAAGCATAGATAACTGAGGCTATGAAACAAGATATAGTAAAAGGTGTAAGTTCGACAAAGTACTAAGCGAAGAACTTTAGTACACCTATAGATGCCCAGAGGGACGGCTTGTCAAAGTACTGTATATATTCACAAGGTGAGGCCTAAGATTGGCTAAAAACTGTGGTAAAAAGGAGAGAAGAGTTTCATAGGCGCACATGCAAGGTCAGAATCGTATAGGCTGTATGAAAGAAGGTAGAAACAATTACGAGATTGGAGGAATTTCGACCACAAGTCATGGTGTGAGAAAGAGGCCTAAGGGGGGGGGGATGCCCTAGCCTTTGATTTATTCACCAAATAGATCCATAGTTGGCAAAGACAATATAAAAGTATTCGTAAGAGCTATTGCTTTAGAGATGGGTAAGTGCATCAGTCAACATTCGAAGACGAATGTTCCAAAGGAGAGAATGATGTTACACCCCATATTTTTGTACGTGTGAGTACATCGTAAGTCAATTGATGTAAGCTCAAAAATAAGATTATATTTGGAAGCATATAAATTAAGTTAATAATGTTGCATTTGGGGTTAAAAATATTTAAGATCATGAATAACGAGTACTAAAAGGGTTGGAAAGCATAGAAACTAAACCAATTAAAGAAAATAAGTTTCATCGAAAGTCGACAAGTTTGGAATGTTATAACATGTACCTTAGGGTGATACTATGGTTATTAACATTATAAGGAGGTTATTATATGAGTTATTTTAGTCGTATGATAGTCGTGTGCTATATTTTGAAGTCAAGCAAGTTGTGGAACAAAAGTTGCCAAAGGTCATCACAAGTTACATTCATAATATGCTGAAAATTAGGGCGAATGTGACTGAGCTTTTATCCCAATATTTTTGAAGATCTATGAGTCTAGTTTCTAACACATTAAACCGTTTGTCAATACGATATCGTAGTAGAGAGATATTCACTTTTTCGTGAGACTACGCCAAGCAGCTCCCTATGGGACCCACATAGGCGGTTTAGATATATAGATATATATAAGAAGCCTCTACCCCATTTTAACTCATTCTTTTACAGTATATTCAGACCCTAGATACCTAAAAACACTCTTGCAAGGTTCTCTCATGATCCAGTACCCAAACAAAGGGCAAACAACACAAATCAAGTGTCGGAAACCCCGTCGCGCTAGTAAGTTTCTTGTTCCTCTTGTTGTTGCTGATTTTTGGGTGGTTCCAGCTCGTGTGGGAGGTTGTTTTTAAGTGTTTTAAGTTTTGTAAGATACTATCCTAAGGTTTTCTTATCAACCCTAGATTATTTCAAGTCTTACAAATGGATTACACTATATTTCAACATCAAATAGTGAAGAACAACACCTCTTTGAGGTTGTGTTATCATTGAGGATAGTTGTGGGCTGTGTTTGGATGAAATTTCAAGTTGTTGCTACTGGCTAACGTGTTTATAACAGCCAACTAATTGTGATTAAGCTTTCTTGTACTTTGGTTAAGTTGTTAGGATGATAAACTACAAGATACTACTTGGATTAGCTTAAGTCACTTCTATGGTCTTGTATTGCCATTGAGGGTTGTTGTAAGCTAAATATAAATTGAATTTTGACTTGAAGTTACTGTAGGAGGTATGTGTATTGTGTTGTTTCATGTGCTTAAGGTTATATTGATGTTGATTAAATTAAATTGATGGACTAGACATGAACTAGTAAATAAAGTTCCTAATTGAAGATAGTTGGAGTTGTGGATTGTTTCTTTTGTCATAAATATGTGGTATAAGGATGGAATCATTGATGAATGACTTCATTATCATTTTAATGATACAATTAAGTTGAAATAAGAAGTCTATAAGGGGTGATAAGGGGTATACGGATTCCAATCGGAGCTTGCCGCTAGTCGTGAAGTAGTTGTGACTTGTTGTTATTATATGGTGTCTTGTTATTGATAATTATATATTATGGATTGTTATGGTCATTGTTGTTGGTATATGGTATTGGAGGAGGCTCTTGCTACAGGGGATATGCTGCCCAAATTTACATAAACGAGCTACTAATTTAAGTTGGGGACTTAGCCTTTACTCAACACTGATTTTGAATCTCCTTATGCTATGGTAGATTGAGTTGAGTTGTCTGAAGAATTGCTAAGAAGGTATTAGGAATCAATTGAGTTAAAGTATGTTAAGGCACTTTCTTATTTCTTTTGGCATGATCTAATGTGAAATGAATGTCAAATGATGCTCTATTTCATAACGTATCTACTCCTAACAACTAAGGTTTTCCATGTTGTTCTTTCCTTATAAAGTTATTCTAAGCAAGTATGTATGATGCTTGAATTCTATTGAGGTTCATGCTAATGGTATAATGTCTATAAAGTTAATAGAAGGTGCAACGACCATACATCACTCCAAAAGGTTTAGAACGTGATTCCATGAATCCAGCATGCATTATATATGTATCTACTATACTCTACAGAGCCACGCTATTGTTAGTCGGGTACCGTACCTATTGTGAAACCACTGATCATTTGGGTTTTACCGAGCTCCACATGGCTGGGTACTATTTTACCAAGCCTTATTATGGCCGGGTACTTTTTTACCGAGTCCTCTTTGACACCGGGTACAATATGATGATGATGATGCCCACATAGGCATATGATTTTGAAAGCTTATGTATATATATGTGTCATGCATTTCATGTTAGTAATCCTCAGAGGCACTCAGATGCTTCAGGTTGTATCTCTTTTATCTCTCTTTATATTACTGTTAATATTTATCCTTTATTTCTTACATACTTGGTACTTTATTCGTACTGACGTCCCTTTTGCCTGGGGACGCTACGTTTCATGCCCGTAGGTCCCGATAGACAGGTTGACAGTCATCCTAGTAGGCTATCAGCTCAGCGAAAGGTGTTGGTGCACTCCACTTGCTCCGGAGTTGCCCAATTGGTCAGTATGATTTGGACATTTTTATTGATTGGTATGGCGGGGCCCTGCCCCGACCTTTATAATGTGTATGTACTCTTAGAGGCTTGTAGATAGATTTCATGTATATGAAATATTGTATGGCCTTATCGACCTATGTTTAGTGTACGAGAGTTCATTTTGGTCTTATAGGACTGTATGTCACATGTATAAGTTTCTACATCATATTGGGTCGTCCTATCTAGTATTCCTTTATGTTTTATTCTGGTTATCTCATGACGACCCTTTTGGCCCATTTACCCATGATAGTATGATAAGAAATGATAAGTTACGTTGGTACTCAGTTGAGTAAGGTACCGGGTACCCGTCGAGGCCCTTCGGTTTGGGTCGTGACACATATAAGCTCAGTCTCAACTCTCACAATACTGCAATGATGAAAGAGATGTGCAGGAATTCATAACTACACGTCAAATCAATAACTCATGGAGTTTTTCTGCTTGACAAGAACAGTTACCTCATTTTGAACTAAATAGTGATTTTTCTCTTTAATATACCTTATATTAATCCGATTGCACTTATTTCAGGTCCAATAACCTCGTCTCCCCCAGTACAAGCTACTCAAATGATAAGCCACCTCAAACATTGACTAAAATCTCATATGATGCCGCCAATGCGCCAATAAACTACAACTCGAATATGACACATAAGGAAGAACGAACACTGGCAAAAAACTACTCATCCCGTGTAATGAATAAAACGACCAACCGATGCTATGAACCTTTCTCAGAGGTGAAAAACAAGACACACGAAAAATAAGTATACGGAACCATACTTAACATCTCACTATTGCAGCGTGCAACCTGATCCACACATGATACCGTTGCAGTGTGCAATCCGATCCAAACATCATACTCGTGGCGGCGTGCCACCCGATCCACACATAACAATCAATAAAGAAATACCCATCGAGCCATAATGCTCATACCTACAAAAAGCCCGAATATCAACCACAAGCACACCAAGTGCATAAATACGACCCTAGGGAGACAGATAGCGCAACACACTACAAAAACTCAAGCATGACTAAGGGGCAATAACTGTTACATCTCGCGTTTTCGTACGTTAAAAGTTTCATCTTCAGTTAATTGACGTAGACTCAGGGATGAGATTATCTTGAGGTTAACGTATTTACGCTATTTATAGTAATCGAGAAATAAGTGTCATGAAGGATAAAAGGTACAAGAATTAAAGAAAACGAGTTTCGTTGAAAGTGGCTAATTTGGGATAAAATATGGGTCAAGCGATGATACACAATAATTATGAGCTAGTACCATGCAAGGTACCATATGACCACGGTAGTACAATGTATAAAGTATATATAAAGTATATTAAAATAAGTAGAATTTTAAGTAATTTGAGACAATTTTAAAATTATGCGGTAATTGGTTAATTACCGGATAACGGCACATTACCCAGTAAACTAATAAGTGGATAAAAATTAATAAATTACACCCTCCAAAAATGTGGCACAAAGCACAAGACTAGAATGGCTCTTACTCATTCTATGCCTAGGTGGCTATCTAAGAGCAATTAGGGTTTACTAGGTAAAGACTTAACTACAAGTCTAATCCCTTATTCTTCTGGACAAAGATTCAGAATGTCCATTCTCATTTCTATATCACTTTCCTAAGTTCAAAATACTTGAAGAATAGGAGCTACTTAATCCATAAGGCTTCCAACAAAAAATTATTGCAACAACACAATTCCAATAAGAATTTGTTAGAATCGTAGCAACGTAAAATTTTGTGGTTCTAATAGAGTACGTGCAATCCATCTATGTTAAGGCCGTCCCTTCTTTATTTTGGCATGATCCAAGTTATACAGAAGAAATGAGCAAATAAACAGTTTTCATAAACGACTTTATTCATAGAAATACTAGGGATCTTTGTGTTCTTGATTCCCCATGTGGCTTATTATTATATCTTTTGTTCACGGGTCTCAGAATAATATGCAGTTGAAAAAGTTTATCTGGAAGGAATATTGAGATTATTACATATTTTTATGCATTTTATTCATTTATACATGTACATTGACCCATGACTAGATGGCGTTATATACGTGTATTTCTATTAGAGGTCTGTAGACAGTTATGTATAGTTGGATAGTATGTGGCCTTGTCGGCTTTCAGTTTGGGTATATAGTTGTCTATCGCGGCCTTGTCGGCTCGCCCACTGTAATCGGCACATATACGTATATATTTCTTTTGGAAAGGTTTCCTTCATGTATGTTATTCTTGTAATTCAGTAGATGTTGATTAGGTTTATAGATTCGATGCATGCTTAGGGGTGTTCGATAGGTAGGACTCGGACACCCATCGCGACACTTCGGTTTAGGTCGTGACAAAAGTGGCATCAGAGCAGTTCTGTCCTAGGATTATCTACAGACCGTGTCTAGTAGAGTCTTATTTATGGGTGTATTGTGCATCACACTTATAGACAAGAGGCTATAGGACATATGGGATGTTATCCTCTCTTTTTATCTTAGATCATGCAATATAAGAATTCATGTTCCTAACGATATATTATATTTTTAGTGATGCCTCTAAAGACTACAACCACCCAAAAGGGAAAGTCCATGGCTGGTGAGACTATTTGTTGAGTGGCACGAGTTACCAGGGCTCGGGGAGAGTCTCATAGTGAAGTTCCATCTCAAACTTCACATACCCCGCCCTTTCCAAAATAGTTTCGAGGGGCACCAGCTCCAGCGCCCGCCCCTGTACGTCCAACTCCTCAACTAGATGCACCGAGTCAGGAGATGAGAGATGATATTCAACTATTAACCCGATTAGTAGCCGCACAAGCTTAGCGTTAGAAAGTAGGTATTGGTCATGCAGATAGGTCCGTCAATGCGAGGGTTCGTGACTTCATTAATTTAGACCCTCCGGTATTCACTAGGGAATATCTAAATGAGGACCCTCAGGTATTTATTGATAGGATGTAGAGGACGTTAAGGGTAATGAAGGCCACTGCGACTGAGTCAGTTGAGCTAGATTCCTATAGACACCGAGATGTTGCAGTTAATTGGTACGGGTCTTGGGAATTGTCCAGAGGTGAGGATGCCCCTCCAGCAGTATGGCAGTAGTTTACAAAAGCTTCCTTCATCATTATATGCCACCAGAGCTTAGACGGTCCAAAGTGGATAGGTTATTGACCCTTCGGTATGATAACATGAGTGTTCGGGAGTACAGTCTTCAGTTTGATTTGTTGTCTAGGTATGCTCCTACTATTGTATCTAAGATGGAGGATCGGGTTCACCGGTTTGTGGTGGGATTAGAGCCTCATTTGCTTAACAATTGTATGTCAGTCTCACTTCAGCCAGACATGGATATTTCTCATATTTAGGCATACACGTAGGGTGTAGAGGAGCGTAAGTAGAAATAAAGCGCTGATCGTGAGCATGATTGGGCCCAGAATAAGAGAACGAGGTCTTCGGGTCCTTCTGGTGAGTTTTGAGGTGGTCAGAGGTAACAGTACCCGAGGTATCCAGCCCAGCCATCGGCTAGCGCCCCCTCTCAGCTTGGCGGTAAGAGATTTGATCATTTCACATATTCAGGGTCTGGTCAGAATTTTAGGGCCTCAGGTTCTCAATATAGGGGTGAGTCAAGTCAGATGAGGTCGGCCTTGCCACGATGTGCTCAATGTGGTAAGCAACATACTGGGTAGTGCCGTATGGAATTAGGTGTTTGTTATACTTGTGGTTATCCGGGCCACGTTATGAGGGATTGTCCGATGAGAGGTGATGCAAGCATAACTCACCTAGTGGGATTTATAGCTAGTTCTTCATCATTAGTACGCCCCCGTGGGCAAGGTCCACAAGCACCAATGAGTTGTGGTAGAGGCAGAGGCGGAGCATCTAGCTCGTGCAGTCTTCAGAATAGCATTTATGCATTGGCAGGACGGCATGACCAGAAGTCATCGCCTGATGTTGTTATAGGTATATTATCAGTCTCCTCATATGATGTATATGCACTGATTGACCCAGGTTCCACCTTATCATACCTTACTCCATTGGTTGCTAGTAAGTTTGAAATAAAACCTGATTTAGTTAAACCTTTTGAGGTGTCTACACCTGTTGGGGACTCAGTGATAGCTAAGTGAGTATGTAGGGGTTGTATAATAGTAGTTCATGGTCGACTTACCGTAGCAGACCTAATCGAGTTAGATATGGTAGAACTTGATGTTATAATGGGTATGGATTGGTTGGCTTCTTTTCATGCCAACATTGATTATAGATCAATGATAGTCCAATTTCAATTTCCAGTGGAGCTTGTTTTGGAGTGGAAAGGTAATACGACATCGCCGAGAGGTAGATTTATTTCTTATCTCAAGGCAAGGAAGATGATCAATAAGTGATGTATTTATCACTTAGTTCAAGTTTAGGATATGGAAGTAGAGCCACCAACCATTAAGTCCATCCCTGTTGTTAATGAGTTTCCCGATGAGATTCCGGGTCTTCCGCCAGAGCGAGAAATTGAGTTTACCATTGACCCACTACTAGATTCTCATTCAATATCTATTTCCCCATATAGAATGGCCCCCGCAGAGCTGAAAGAGTTAAAGGAACAACTAAGGGACTTGCTTGAAAAAGGTTTTATCAGACCTAGTACATCACCGCGGGGAGCACCTGTGTTGTTTGTGAGAAAGAAAGATGGTTCCTTACGGATGTGTATTGATTATAGGCAGTTGAATATGGTGACAATCAATAATACGTACCCACTCCCGAGAATTTATGATTTATTTGATCAGTTGCAAGGTGCCAAGTGTTTTTCAAAGATAGACTTGAGGTCCGGATACCATCAGGTAAGGATTAAGGAGGAAGATATTCCGAAGACAACATTCACGATCAGATACGGGCACTTTGAATTTCATATTATATCATTCGGTTTGACCAATGCCCCAGTAGTATTCATGGATTTGATGAACCGTGTGTTCAGGCCCTTTTTGAATCTGTTCGTAATTGTATTTATCGATGATATATTGGTGTATTCTCATTCAGAGGTTGAACATGCAGATCATTTACGTACTGTGCTCAGAACTCTACAAAAAGAGAAGTTGTATTAAAAATTCTCTAAATGTGAATTCTGGTTAAACTCTGTAGCTTTCCTTAATCATATCATTTTCCGGTGAAGGCATCCGGGTGAATACACAAAAGATTGAGGCAGTAAATACTTGTCCTAGACCCACAATACCGACATAGGTTCGTATCGGTTTGGCAGGCTATTACAGGAGATTTGTAGAGAGATTTTCTTCCCTTTCAGCACCTCTAACAAAGTTGACTCGTAAGGGAGAAAAGATTCAATGGACTGATGCTTGTGAACAGAGTTTCCAGCCATTGAAGGATAGATTAGCTTCAGCACCGGTTTTAATGCTCCTAGAAGGGACCGATGGTTATGTTATCTATTGTGACGCTTTATGCATTGGATTGGGTTGTGTCATGATGCAACATGGGAAAGTAATTGCGTATGCTTCAAGGCAGTTAAGAAAGCATGAGCGGAATTATCTGACCCACGACCTTGAGTTAGCTGCGGTTGTCCATGCACTTAAGATATGGCAGCATTATTTATATGGTGTTCATGTTGATGTATTCACAGATCATAAAAGCCTGCAATATATCTTCAAGCAAAAAGAGTTGAATTTGCGGCAGAGGAGATGGCTTGAGTTATTGAAAGATTACAATGTTAACATTCTCTACCATCCACAGAAAGCTAATGTTGTTGTAGATGCCTTAAGTCTCCGAACTATGGGTAGCTTAGCACGTGTGGAGGCCAGAAAAAATCAATTAACTAGATAAATTCATCAACTGGCTTGTTTGGGGGTTCAATTAGTAGACTCTAGCAATGGTGAAGTTGTACACCAGAATACTGCAAAATCATCTCTCATAGTTGAAGTAAAGGAGAGGTAGTAAGATGACCCAAAGTTGGTCAAGTTGAGAGAGCGAGTTCCGCAACAAAAGAAGCTGTTGTTAGAACTCAAGGGAGATGGAGTTCTCAGATAAAAGGGTCATTTGTGTGTTCCATTGTAGTAGGTCTACGAGACAAGATTATGTCAGAGTCACATTATTCGTGGTACTCCATTCACTGGGTCAACAGAGATGTATCATGACATTAAGGAGGTATACTGGTGGAACGATATGAAGAAAAACATTGTTGATTTTGTTGCTCAGTGCCCTAGTTGCCAGCAAGTGAAGATAGAGCACCAAAAGCCTGGAGGACTAATGCAAACTATAGAGATCCCGACATGGAAATGGAAGGCGATAAACATGGACTTTGTCACGGGTTTACCTTGTTCTCATCGTAAGTTCGATTCCATATGGGTAATAGTCGATAGGATCATAAAAGCATCTCATTTCCTACCTGTTAGATCTACATATACGGCAGAAGATTATACAAAGTTATATATTAAAGAAATAGTACAACTACATGGAGTACCAGTATCTATTATATCTGATTGTGGGGCCTAGTTTACAACATATTTTTGGAGGGCATTTCAAAGAGGTCTAGGAACTCAGGTGAATCTTAGCACAACTTTTCATCCACAGAGTGATGGACAAGCCGAGTGCACAATTCAGACGCTCGAGGATATGTTACAAGCATGTGTATTGGATTTTAAGAGAAGTTGGGATGAACATTTACCTCTTATCGAGTTTGCATATAATAACAATTACCACTCCAGTATCCATATGGATCCATACGAGGCTTTGTATGGGCGTAGGTGCAGATCTCCTATAGGGTGGTTTGATGTTGGAGAATCTGGGCTACATGGGCCAGACTTGGTTCAGCAAGCCATAGAAAAAGTAAAGCTTATCCGGAATCGACTGATGACAGCTCAGAGTCATCAGAAGTCATATTCTAACGTGCGGCGATGAGATTTAGAGTTCGGGGTTAATGACTGGGTATTCTTAAAGTTGTCACCTATGAAGTGTGTGATGAGGTTTGGCAAGAAAGGAAAACTTAGTCCACGGTATATTGGGCCTTATAGGATCATTCGGAGAGTAGACCAAGTAGCTTATGAGTTAGAATTGCCCTCGAAATTGGAGTCTGTCTATCCGATTTTTCACGTATCTATGTTACAAAAGTGCATTGGCGATCCTATCCGAGTAATGCCTACGGGTGATGTACAGACTACAGAGGACTTCTCATACGAGGAAATTCCGATTGCCATCCTAGACCGACAAATCCGCAAGCTACGGAATAAGGAGGTAACCTCCGTGAAAGTACTTAGGTGGAACAACAATGTGGAAGAAATGACTTGGGAGGCCGAGGAAGACGTAAAGTCTAGATATCCCTATTTATTTCCTCCTCTAGGGAAGGATCCGATTGAGGCATCATAACCTCAAGGTACGTGTACGGATTCTTGTGTTAGTTATTGTCATTGGTCATGTAAGGCCATTGTCGTTATTGATGAATGTGGTCCTATGTGGCATTGGATTATTAAGCTTCTACAGGGAAAGTTGGTAGTAGTGTTGTTACAAGGGTGACTCTACTAAAGTTATATAGATCCCAGGGAGTTAAACATTCGAGGACGAATGTTTCTAAGGGGAAAGGATGTTACATCTCGCATTTTCGTATGTTGAAGTTTCGTCTTCAGTTAATCGACATAGACTTAGGGATGAGATTATTTGGAGGTTAACATATTTATGCTATTTATAACAAGTGAGAAGTAAGTGTCATTAAGGATAAAGTATACATGAATTAAAGAAAATGCGTTTCGTTAAAAGTGGCTAATTTGGGATAAAATATGGGTCGAGCGATAATACCCGATAATTATGAACTAGTACTATGCAAGGTACCATATGACCACGGTAATATAATGTATAAAGTATAGTAAAAATAAGTAGAATTTTAAGTAATTTGAGTTAATTTTTAAATTATGCGGATAATTGGTTAATTACCGGATATCGGGACATTACCCAATTAACTAATAAGTGGATAAAAATTATTAAATTACATTCCCCAAAAACATGGCACAAAGCCACACGACTAAGAATGACTCTTAGTCATTCTATGCCTAGGTGGATAACTAAGAGCAATTAGGATTTACTAGGTAAAGACTTAACTACAAGTCTTGTCCATTATTCTTTTGGACAAAGAATCAGAATGTCCATTCTCATTTCTATATCACTTTCCTAAGTTCAAAATACTTTAAGAACGGAAGCTACTTAATCCACAAGGCTTCCAACGAAAAATTATTGCAACAACACAATTCCCACAAGAATTTGGTAGAATAATAGCAACTTAAAATTTTGCGGTTCTAAAAGAGTACGTGCAATCTTCTCCAAGAGTATTATACAGAGTTTTCCCTACTCCAAATACATAATTTTCATAAGCGACTCTATTCATAGAAATACTAGGGGTCTCTGTGTTCTTGATTCCCAAAGTGACATATTATTATATCTTCTGTTCAAGGGTCTCAGAATAATACGGAGTTAAATTATCCGGAAGGAATATTGAGATTATTACATATTTTTTATGCATTTCATTCATTTATACATGTGCATTGACCCATGACTAGTTGGCGTTATATACGTGTATTTATATGTATGTGTATGTGGATATGGCATATGGCAAAAAGGTTACGGTATTATATACACACAACCACCTGATCAGTTAATATATGTTGATGATGTTGCCCATAGTGGCCGAGATGATATGATGGGATGCCCTCAGTGGCTTGATGATGTTATGTACACCTATACCCATGCATGGCACGACATTTATATACACTTGCATAATATTTTAAATGTTTCAGAATTTACAAAGTTATTCAGATTTACAGATGAATTTCTTTATTCCATGTTTCATCTATGTCATTTACGTACTGATTTTCATGCCTTACATACTCAGTACATTTTTTGTACTGACACCCTATTTCACGGGGCCTGTGTTTCATGCCCGCAGGTGCAGGTAGGCAGGCTGACGACATGCTATACTGGACTACAACACACGTGCGGATAATCAAGTCGTCTCACAACCCATATGTCATAATATAGTATTACAGAGAAAAGATGAGGACAGGAATAACATCCAACACCCGAAGACTCCTCCATAAGAAATACTATGATGTATAATCACATCCGGCCTGATGTAGAGCATACATTCACATTGGATCTACTGGTGGACCTCAAGACAATTTTGATCAACCTATAATGGGCCAATAACCTCTCAATGATCCACAATGTCCCCATCAATGCCACATAAGAGCGACCGTCAAATCTGTAACAAACTCCTACAGTCCACAACCAAAGAAATAGAGCACCTATTAGTCATAATATCTCCCACTGGCGACATTACCAAAATCTCCATACCTGATTTAAATCTCTAACAACCGAATGACTAACACGTCACACTTACATGAGCTTCTCGTGGGATATACCCCTACAACCGTCCACACCAGGTAGTAAAATCTGAACATTAATGGCCATCAACCATGCTATTTCCGTAATGCTAGTCAAGCATCCGTATTTCAATACCCAACATTTCTTCTACAAAACAGACCATCATCAGGTTGCCCAAAAATAGTGCCAGCATATTCCGAACATTTGAAATCTTACAGTGATCCTCTGAGCTCGTGACATTCTTATTGAAACCAAACCGCAGCCTTGATCCTCAACTTCCAATTACTATACCGCTAACCACACCTATCCTGCTATTATGCAAAAGTCAAAGAATTTTATCATAACCTCTGAACCACCAGTAGATTACACCCTTCATTGGCTAGAATACCTTTCACTCCACTTATTTCAGAAGAACAATTGCAACATGCAACCAAATTCACATAACCACAGAAAATCAAACCTCAAGTTGCGGTCTAAACCACCAAAATTCTTTCGGGATTCATTTACACAAAACAAGGCCATCAGAATCAGATACTTCCAAATCAATCAAATTATGTTGGCTGTCAAGCCCGCACGTATAGCCACGAATTACCTATAAAGCTTAACATATCGAAGGAACTGATCATTTCCACAACCATGTTAATTCAATCCATTACTAACTGGCCCAACTTCTTCCAATTTACTCTTGACTTGCCTTCGAAATAATAATATCTCTATTTAAATAGAAAACATACGTTAAACAACACTCATTCCGAGTGATACGAATCACAAGACCACATCGTCTCAATATCCATCAGCCATCTCTCACCCTCCTTATGCACTCAATAGTATCTTAAACTGAAACACCCGTCCTGAAAGACGTTTCGCGAATCAAAATTTGTTTCTCCTATTTCTCCAACACTGCACCGTAGACCCGATGATAACATAGAAGTTCCCCAAGTATTCTTCACACTCTACTGTAAAATCCAGTCCTCAGCCACATAACGAACCCAAAATCTTTAAACACCGCACTTTAATTCACAAACCCCTTAGAACCATTATTGAGAGTCATCCACTCTTATCTGGTCCCGAATATATAACCAAACTCTAGTTCTCTGTTAGCACGCAAACACTTTCATAGAAGCAACCGGATGAATTCTTTTCCTTGCCCATCACATCCACAGGAAGCATAAATTCGTAGTCATCCCCAACACCTGCATACGAATCAATAACGCGAAATATAACACATATAAGTCAAATTTCCTTATCTAAAATCCCTCATCCTCTTAGTCATAACTAATCCACCAATTAACCGATAACCAAAAATTACACAGGCACATGACCACGTGACTTGCTTATAGACAGTGGGATCCCCCACTTAGCTTTATGCTACAACCATATAGATCCAGACCCAACAAGACTCTTCTTCACAATTACCATGCTCCCACATCGTTGCTCAGTCAAGTTTATCATAAGTTCTTGTTGGAGTAATCATACCACATCCCAAGTTATCAACCACATTAGCACACTAGACCTCCTAATCATCGTACCATCTTTTTCAAGCGATCCAAGCTTAAATCGCAGTACATGCATCCCATGTTGGGCAGAAAGTAGAACTCTTCGTAGGGCCCTCATCAAACCACGCAACTGCTAACCTGCTCACATGAGATAGCCCACCTATTTAACCTCATATCGACTTTCTCCGATGTCATTGCTATGGTTACATCCATCTTGAAATCAACTAACCTCCCTGGGTCCACACTGATTCGCCAGCCGTAAAATCCTTTCATTCATTAACATCACCCGAATGTCCAACAACGTGTTTTAAACTCGAAGCCACATTGCACCTAAGACAATGACCGAGCAATTCACTTTTTCCTAAATTCCAATCAATCCTTTCTCGTCACATTCAAAATTTCCTAAACATAGAAACCACCTCAGACATCATCTCCCTCGAACCATCAACATTGGAAATGCCGATTCAATCCTGAAGTCGCAACACACAACCATCTCTGATAACTTTCTCTTAGGTTTCATCTCACAACACCGTGCCTAGAGGCAAACAAATGAAGACCAACATACCGATAAGCCTCAATGCATTCAATCAAGGACGATAACACCATAATATTAACAAGAATTCCACCAAATTTGGAGATATTAAATCTCGATCGTAGGCAATACTAATACTAGGCTGAAATGATGAAATACTCCTCCACAAGGCAACGATAATTGTCCATCTACATACGTAGGGAATAGCATCCTGCACCGCATCTGTAGCATCTTCACAATTAATCGGTGCTCAATTGATAACAAGCACTCCACACTGTATAAGAATGAGTAGAAAGGCAATAAAGGCATAAACTCCAATGGAATCAAATCGCACGAAGATGAATCAAGAAGGGAAGTGCTCCTAACAGCCTTGTAACCTCTCAAAGATAAGTACAGACGTCTCTGTACTGATCCACAAGACTCTACTAGACTTGCTCATGACTCGTGAGACCTAAGTGAACATGACACTCTGATACGAATCTGTCATGACCCAAGATCCACTGTAGGTCGTGATGGCACCCAACGTCATCAATAGGCAAGCCAACAGTGAACTACCAACTTAATTATTCATTTTCTTATTTTTGAAATCATGAATCCCATTAATTAATAGAGCAAAATATGGAACTTATAGAAACATGTGTTGTTCTTTACAAATTTCCAAATATAAGTAAATCAAAAAGTGCATGAGCATCTACTTGAAAGTACAATAATAATACTACATCTGTCTACAATACAAGACAGGCATGATAATGTAAATAATTATGATGGAGACTACGTATGCTGCGGTTGGTAACATGGGATGCATCTCACCGTAATGTCCCTGCAATGGCTGTGCCCTTGCACCCAAAAGACCACCAGATATGTATATACCTACACAATAAGTGCAGAAGTATAGTACAAGTACGTAAATCAACACATACCCAGTAAGTATCTAGCCTAACCCGGGAGAAGTAGTGACGAAGGGTCGACATCAACACTTACTAGTGGTCCAATAAATCAAGTATAGTAGAAAGTAATAAGTATAAAGCATGGTAATTAAACAATGAAAACAAGTATAGGTACAATGATACAATCTTTCTCTGAATAGTAAAGGCAAGTCCTCAAATATCGGTTCCCTCCCAAAATGGAGTATATATAATATGGTCCCCGCCAGATAGGTCATCACGACTCAAGTCAGGAAAACTCACAGATACAATGGCTTCTTGTCAATATTACGCATGATTTTGCCGAGGCGAACGACCCGATCCCATACGAGTATTTCATGAAGTTGTTGAGGCGAACGACCCGATCCATAGGAGTGTAATACATGATACTGCCGAGGTGAACGATGTCACAACCCAAACCGAATAGGCCGCGACGAGCACCCGGTGCCTTACTCAACCGAGTACCAACGTAACATATATTTCTTATCATACTATCATGGGTAAATGAGCCAGAAAACTCGTCATGAGATAACGAGAATAAAACATAAGGGAATACTCAAAATATGACGACCCAGCATGATATTCAAACTTATACATGTGACATACAGGCCTATATGGCCAACATGACCATTTGTAAACTCAAAACATAAGCCGACAAGGCCATACAAGTATCCATACACTTGACATCTGCCTACAAGCCTCTAAGAGTACATAATATCATAAAGGTCAGGACAGGGCCCCTCCATACCAATCAATACATATCTAAAGCATACTGACCAAATAGGAAACTCCAGAGCAAGTGGAGTGCACCAACACCTTCCACTGTGCTGATAGCCTACTTGGAGAAATGTCAACCTGTCTATCGGGACCTGCAGGCATAAAATGCAAAGGGATATCAATACAAATAAAGTACCGAGTATGTAAGGCAGGAAAACATAAACATGAACAGTAGGGTAAATAGAGATAGAGGAGATACAACCTGTAACATATGAGTGCCACTGGGGGCTACTGACATGAAATGCATAATACATATATATACATAAACATTTAAAAACATTCTCCTTTGTGGGCATCATCATCATCATATCGTACCCGGCCTCAAAGAGGACTCGATAAAACCATACCCGGCCATCATAAGGCTCAGTAGAATCATACCCGGCCACGTGGAGCTCGGTAAAACTCAACTGATGAATGGTTGCACAATAGGTACAATACCCAACCGACTATAGCATGGCTTAGTAGAGTAAGATATATACATACATACTCGGTAGAGTAGATACATATATATAATGCATGTATGACTCATTGGAATCATATTCTGAACCTTTCGGAGTGACGTAAGGTCGATATTCTCCGTACACCTTATTAGGAATAACTCTTCATCAAGAATCTTATAAGAATCAGGAAGTACCAACAACATTGATAACATAAGGATAAGATAAGAAACATCAACATCAATTGTTCCATAAGAAGGGAAACAATGTAAGTACTGCTAGCTTCTAAGAGTAGAGTACCTTTAGAAGCTCATTCATTGCATTATGTACAATCGAAGTCATGCAAAAGAAGGAAAGGGATAGCCTCACATACCTTGTATATGTACTTCCCAACCTCAAGCTATACAAATGTCACTACTCCTTAGTCTACAATAAGAGTAATGACACTATCGTTATCGTTTAAGCGTTGTAACTATTATGTATCGAACACAACCTATTTTACGAGGAAACGGACAACATCTCACCTATATATATGACTTCACATAAGTCAAAACAATCACCAAACATACCAACAACATCAATAATAATCATATTAATCCCCCCAAAACAGTCCACACAACCTAATCACTTCATACATAAGACGACCACCATAGTAGTGTCAAACAACCCGAAAATATTATAACGGACGAATAGCAAACCACCCTTCCATTATGTGGTGTTTCTCCACAATCTTTCTCTTCTCAACTCCATAAAAACATTAGCAAAAGATATAACCCAATAGCAATACGAAATAGCCCACAAAACAGCCTCACAAGTTCAGCAACTCAAAATTCATTTCTCAGTTTATTTAAACATGTTTCGACTTGTCTTTTCTTTCAAATTGAGAAACACAACCAAAAGTACATACTTAAGCCTATTATCCAGTAAACCAGCCATGAATATAAATTAAAAATAATATCACCAACAACCAACCATGATGCAAGGACAAACAACATACCACTCTTTCGAAACTCGCTAGGCCGAGTTTTTACGATAGAGTTACAATGCGTAAACGCATAGATAATAGAAGGAGAAGCATAAAATCACCTTGGACTGAGTAGAACCATGAAACCTAGTCCTTCTCCATCAAAAATCAGTCCCCCAACGTAGCTACATGAAGGAGAAAGAGAAACTAGCAAGCTGTTTGGGGTTTTCGGTACTAGAATCACATCGTAGCATCCGAAATAACCTAGGGTTTGTGTGGGATTTTTGGGGAGGAGTTGCAGGGGTTCAATTTGATTTTCTTGGTCTGAAGGATAAGTGAAAGAAATGAGTTTAATAGCCCTTAAAATTACCCTCTTGTCGGACTTTGGGGCTTTTAATTGAGGCATTTCCTTTTGGCAAGTAGGTAATGCACCTACTTGTCACATACTAGCTGCGCAGTCTCGCGAAAATGTGAATATCTATCTACTCCAATCTTGTATCAATAAACGTTTTAATCCGTTGGGAACGACACTCGTAAATCTTCAATTTGGTAGGTAGATCATCTCGTAATTCCAAGTACATTAGGAGAGTTGCTCAACTACATTTGACCTAAATTTCACCATATTTATGAATGTAACTTGTGATGACCCTTTCCAACTTTAGTTTCACAACTCGCTTGAATTCAAAACATGACAACGACTATCATATGACTAAAATAACTCATAAAAAAATCTCCATATAAGGTTAAGCACCCTGGTCTTACCCCAAAAGTACATGTTATAACATTCCCAACTTGTCGACTTTTGACGAAACTTATTTTCTTCAATTCATTTAGCTTCGAAGCCTTCAAACCCTCTTAGTACTTGGTATTCATGATCTTAAATATTTGTAACCTCCATTGTAAAATGACTAACTTGCTTTATGTACTTTCAAAGTTGATCTCATTTCTGAGCTTACATCAATTGACTTGCGGATATTCTAACGTACGAAAACATGGGGTGTAAAATCATCCCCCCCTTTGGAACATTCGTCCTCGAATGTTGACTGATGCACTTATCATTCTCATAACCCATAGCTCTTGCGAACAGATTAATACTCTTCTAGCCATGTTGGCAACCATTCTTTGAATAAACCCAAAGTCTAGGGTATTCCTCCTTTTAGTCCTCTTTCTCATACCACGACTTGTGGTCGGACCCCTTCCAATCTCATAACTTTTGCTACTTTTTGTCATGTATCCTGTACGACTTTTTCCTTGTATATGCGCCTATGCGACTCTTCTCTCCTTTTTTCCCTCCAGCTTTTAGCCAATCGCTAGGTCTCACGTTATAATTCTTACCTCAATTTCTCGTTATTAAGGCCTGCTACCAAATTCCACTTACTTTCATTGCTTATCCAATATGTATAAATCTATGTCCTTTAATGCTTCCACATTACTGTTCATCTTAATAATGACGGCCTAATCTCATCTCATGCTTTATAACTTTTATCCATCCATTGTTGATTCACCTTGCATGGGTATTTTAATCCTGTCCAATTCATGAGATCCCTTTATTTTCTTCGTCAGATTATTACTCAATCGAAGGCCCAAACGTCATCCTTTATCTATCACAATTACACCCTCATTCTATTACCAAGGCAGCATTCCATCTCTTCTAAATGCTATTAGTCTTAGACTCCTTTGAGTTCATTCGTGCTATAGTGAGCTTTGTATAACTTAGAGAAACCATCTGCTCTTCTTGTTTTCATGGGCTTAATCCTTTCTTTAACTTATACCGAAGCCTTCTATGGTTGTATAATTGCCAATATATATGTTGTTGCATGGATAATACTCTAAAATCTTAAGTGCGCTCATAACGTAGTTAACTCTGGGTCATTGATCAAATGATTCCTTTCGTTCCTTATTAGTTTTCTTTAAATGCAAGCTATTAGTTTTCATGGTCTTTTTTCCCCCTTGTTACGTGCATACTTAGCTTATCTTAGTTCCCACAAATTCTGGAATTCTTGTGCTACTCATATGGTCTCGAATATTACCTTCGATTTGTTGTGAGACTGCTTTTACATGACAATTTCTCCTTCGAGTTACTATATTTAGGTTGAAGCCTTCTTCCTTATTTCCTCAGCTAGTCTTTGATGGTAGTACTTAGGAGACCTTCTGGATCTTGTACAGTTGTGATCTTGTTATACTGTATACATGAAGGAATTTTCGATATTCTTACTCGCCTACAAACATCCTTAGTTACATACCTCCGTGCCCTTAAACTCGCAGGGTTACTTCTAAACTCAGATTTTAATTGTCTTCTTAGTGTCACTCTCCATTATTTCCGTAACACTTATACAATGCCTTTAAATACCCCAACTCATATCTGAGCATTTCTCAAGGTTTATGACATCATATCCGCGAGACTGAATTCATTATATTAGGATTCACTACGTTTATCTTGCATGATATGGTGATGTGCTTATAACCTATTTTTTAGGAATAACTAGGCTCTTCTTCAATCAACTACTAACTACTCGCTGATCCATTCTTATCTCTATATTCTGCGTAATATCCCTTGGGTTTTGTCCTTTGTCTTAACTTACCCCTCGCACTAGCTCCTTATGTATCAAGTGTTCATTCACACTTATTTATCAATAACATCCTAGCTGAGAGCTCTTACTGCCTTTCTCCGGTGTCGTGCTTGCATAATTTTCTGGAGTCGCGACATATCTTTAAGATCTGAATAAAGGCAACCTCATTCCATTCTCCTTTTTTACCACATTCTTCCTTTACCATTCCATAGTTACCTCTTCATATTTGGCGTCTTTTTTCACATCTTCACTGATATCTTACTCGCCTTACGGTAACCTTTCTATACCGGGGATGATTGAATTTATTACGAACAAGGGTGATACTTAGTGTAACTAGCACACTTAGTCCCTCAATCTTAACTCTGTTTGTAGTGCTTGCTTTAGGGAAGTATCTTTCTGTATGAACCTTAAAGGTTATTCTTTTGTTGTTCATTCTATTATTGCTGCAATGCTATCCCTGAAATTCTCATGATTACGACTATTATAAACTCAATCAGTCCCTTATTCATATTCAGTTTATCTTGTTTACCAACCCTTACTGATTTCTATTACTCTGGGGGTCTAGCCTTTCCTTCTGGTTATCACGTTGAAGTCACCAACTCATTTTTAATAAGGATATGACTTTATGGATTATTCTCCTTTATTGCCTCAAGGCCTATCACCTCATGTATTTTCCTTCACTTGACAATAAACTCTATCATCGTGTCATATTTTGATTTACCGTTATCACCCATATATCATATCTTACCCATGATGCTTTATTTACTCTCTTCTTATTCTCCGGATAATATCTTTGTCTATCACTTTATTTTGAAAACTTCAACAAAATGGTCTTTCACTTTTAGCTTCACTTACTTCATCTCACTGGCTCTTTAGGTTGCCTAACATTTTCTTTTTTGTTTACTCGGGGCTGTAGTCATACTAAGGTAAATATTTATCCATTCTAGGATCCCACTGCCTATCTTCTGAAATTTCTCAATATTCTAGTATTCATATCTGATTTTACTATTCGAGAGTTCACCATCTTGGTGTCTCACAAGGAAATCTATTACCATATTGGCACTATCCTTCGGAAGCATTATCTAATGATAACAATCCATCCACAATTTTGGGTTACTCTAACCCGAACTGAATCTTGATATCTCATTCCTCTCTAAAGCTATAATTGTTAGCTCCCATAGGGCATAACCTAGATGGGTGTGGTCAATTGTATATATCTCTGTTACTGTTGAAAGTAACTCAGAATGCTTATATTCCTCTACCTGAATTGCAAATACTAATAATTTTCATTAGATAGGTGCCTCACACTTGTTTTTCAAGTTATTTCTTTCACTTATTGAAACTTGTATCCACCTCCTAATTTCGTCGCATTTTACCATATGGGTGGATAGATATTCATGCCTTGGGGTTCCTTATCAAGAGGCTCACACATCTTAGTACACACATGATCTGCTGAAGATCTAACATTTACGCATCATAAGCATTATGCATAATCGAGTTCCTCTGATCAACTCTTCCATAGCCACATTCAATCTCTTACCAACTATCTTTCTGGATGTCAGCATCGTCGTATTATGAATAATATAGAGTTTAGGAAATTTAATTCTTACAACTGAGCTCTACGACATGATCTAGAATAAGAAGAAAGAGTGAAAGTCCTAAATTCCCTATTGCCTCCTGCTTATAAGTATGGTGCACAACACACCCATAAACGAGACTCTACTAGACATGGCTTGTAGACTCCCTAAGAAAGAACTACTCTGATACCACTTTTGTCACGACCCAAACTGAATGGGCCGTGATGAGCACCCGGTGCCTTACTCAACCGAGTACCAATGTAACATATATTTCTTATCATACTATCATGGGTAAATGAGCCAGAAAACTCGTCATGAGATAACGAGAATGAAACATAAGGGAATACGCAACATATGACGACCCAACATGATATTCAAACTTATACATGTGACATACGGGCCTATATGTCCGACATGACCATTTGTAAACTCAAAACATAAGCCGAAAAGGCCATACAAGTATCCATACACCTGATATCTATCTACAAGCCTGTAAGAGTACATAATATCATAAAGGTCGGGATAGGGCCATGCCATACCAATCAATACATATCCAAAGCATACTGACCAAATAGGCAACTCCAAAGCAAGTGGAGTGCACCAACACCTTCCGCTGAGCTGATAGCCTACTTAGAGGAATGTCAACCTATCTATCGGGACCTGCGGGCATGAAATGCAGCGTCCCCAAGCAAAAGGAACGTCAGTACGAATAAAGTACAGAGTATGTAAGACAGTAAAACATAAACAAGAACAGTAGTGTAAAGAAAGATAGAGGAGATATAACCTATAATATATGAGTGCTATTGGGGGCTACTGACATGAAATGCATAATACATATATATACATAAAAATTTAAAAACATTCGCCTCTATGGGCATCATCGTCATCATATCGTACCCGGCCTCAAAGAGGACTCGGTAAAACTATACCCGGCCATCATAAGGCTCGGTAGAATTGTACCCAGCTATGTGGAGCTCAGTAAGACCCAACTGATCAGTGGTTGCACAATAGGTTCCGTACCCAGCCGACTATAGCGTGGATCAGTAGAGTAAAATAGATACATATATATAATGCATGTAGGACTCATTGGAATCATATTATGAACCTTTCAGAGTGACGTAAGGTCGATATTCTCCGTACAATTTATTAGGAATAACTCTTCATCAAGAATCTTATAAGAATCAGAAAGTACCAACAACATTGATAACATAAGGATAAGAGAAGCAACCTCAACATCAATTGTTACATAAGAAGGGAAACTATGTAAGTACTTTTAGCTTCTAAGAGTAGAGTACCTTTGGAAGCTCATTCATTGCATTATGTACAATCGAAGTCATGCAAAAGAAGGAAAGTGATAGCCTCACATACCTTGTATATGTACTGCCCAACCTCAAGCTATGCAAATGTCACGACTCCCTAGTCTACAATAAGAGAAATGACACTATCGTTATCGTTTAAGCGTCGTAACTATTATGTATCGACCACAACCTATTTTACAATGAAATGGACAACACCTCCCCTATATATATGACTCCACACAAGTCAAAACAATAACCAAACAGCCCAAACAACATCAATAATAATCATATTGAGCCCCCAAAATAGTCCACACAACCTAATTACTTCATACATAAGACGACCACCATAGTAGTGTCAAACAACCCGGAAATGTTACAACGGACAACCAGCAAACCACCCTTCCATTATGTGGTGTTTCTCCACATACTTTCTATTCTCAACTCCATAAAAACAGTAGCAAAAGATACAATCCAATAGCAACACGAAACAGCCCATAAAACAGCCCCACAAGTTCATCAACTCAAAATTTATTTTTCAGTTTATTTAAACATGTTTCGACTTGTCTTTTCTTTCAAATTGAGAAACACAACCAAAAGTACATACTTAAGCCTCTTATCCAGTAAAAAGCCATGAATTTAACTTAAAAATAAGATCACCAACAGCCAACCATGATGCAAGGACAAACAACATACCACTCTTTCGAAACTCTCTAGGTCGAGTTTTTACGATAGAGTTACAACTCGCAAACGCATAGATAATAGAAGGAGAAGCATAAACTCACCTTGGACTGAGTAGAACCACGAAACCTAGTCCTTCTCCATAAAAAATCAGTCCCCAACGCAGCTACGTGAAAGAGAAAGAGAAACTAGCAAGATGTCCGGGATTTTCGGCACTAGAATCACATCGTAGCATCCGAAATAACCTCGGGTTTGTGTGAGATTTTTGGGGAGGAGTTGAAGGGGTTCAATTTGGTTTTCTTGGTCTGAAAGATAAGTGAAAGAAATGAGTTTAATAGCCATTAAAAGTACCCTCTTGGCTGACTTTGGGGATTTTAATTGAAGCCTTTCCTTTTGGCAAGTAGGTGATGCGTTTAATGCGTTTAATAAACGGTTTAATCCTTTGGAAACGAGAATCGTAAATCTTCAATTTAGTAGGTAGATCATCCCGTAATTCCAAGTACATTGGGAGAAATGCTAAGCTATATTTGACCTAAATTTCACCATATTTATGAATGTAACTTGTGATGACCTTTTCCAACTTTTGTTTCACAACTCGCTTGAATTCAAAATATGACACACGACTATCATACGACTAAAATAACTCATAACATAATCTCCTTATAAGGTTAAGCACCCTAGTCTCACCCCAAAAGTACATGTTATAATATTCCCAACTTGTCGACTTTTGACGAAACTTATTTTCTTCAATTCATTTAGCTTCGAAGCCTTCAAACTCTCTTAGTAATTGGTATTCATGATCTTAAATATTTGTAACCTCTATTGTAAAATGATTAACTTAATTTATTTACTTTCAAAGTTGATCTCATTTCTGAGCTTACATCAATTGACTTATAGATATTCTAACGTACGAAAACATGGGGTGTAACAAACGGCTCGATACCATAAGAGTGTTTTGTAGATATACCGATGTGAACGACCCGATACCATAAGAATATGATACATGATACTACCGAGGTGAACGACCCGATCCCATAAGAGTGGGTTACAATAATATCCTGCCGAGGTGAATGACCTGATCCCATAAGAGTGTGGTACATAATCCTGTTGAGGCGAACGACCCGATTCCATAAGAGTGTGTTACAATATCCTACCGAGGTGAACGGCTTGATCCCATTAGAATAAGAAGCTTAACGGGTCCTTGACCCCACACACAAATATACGTGTGAGTTATGTAGTTTAAGGAAAACTTTGCGATGAATACGGACCATGCGGGAAAAATTTGTAAGGGAAGAACAATTTTCAGGGCATATCAAGTATCTTATCCAATTTCTAAAATATTGAGTCCAATACTCTACACAAGTTTAATCTCAGGTATTAATGCAAAATAAAGTAATTAAACAGGCAAGGATAACTCCAATAGTACATTTAAAACGTGGTGTGAATCTTAATCTACCCGGACGTAATCAAGAATTATAGCATACACACGGACACTCGTCATCTCGTACTTGCGCATCTCCCACAACATATAACACATAAGATATATAACACCTCTGGGGTATCTTTTTCCCTCACAATATTAGACAAGAGACTTCCCTCGCTCTGAAATTCGATAACCGGCTCCAATGCCTCTCCAACTCCTCAAAACAATTCTCGTCGATCCGAAACTAGCCAAACAACATGCAAACTAATACAAATATACTCCAATACCTATAATTAATCAATTTGTAATAATTTCCAACTCCACTAGAAAAGTCAACAAAGTCAACCCTCGGGCCCATGTGCCCGGATTCCAAAAATATTTCGAAGACTAACATTACCCATGACACCACGAACTCAAATATATAATTTATTCCTAATTTGATGTCCAATTTCGAGGTCAAAATCCAAAAATACTAATTTCTAGGTTTTTCTTCAAAAATCCCACAGTTTCAATAAATTTTCATGTTTAAATCCATATATAAATGATGTATTTAACTTGAAATAAGTGGAAATCACTTACCTCGCGTTTCTCGATGAAATATCCTCAAAATAGCTCCTCAAATTCGGCTAGCCCGAGTGAAAATGAAAGAAAAGAGCCAAATCTGGTTTTAAATCCAATTCTGACCAAAAATCCATCTTCTGCGATTCCGTGGCCGCTTCTGCGACAGCCGATTCTGCGGCATAAAGCCCACATATGCAAGAACCTAACCCAAGGCACCGACCGCATCTGCGGTCCCTATAGCACTTCAGTGCTCACGCTTCTACATTGCCTTATCCGTAGGTGTGGTTCCGCTTCTGTGGCAAAACGATCGCATTTGCGGTCCCAACCTTTCTCAATAAAATCCGCTTCTGCGCTTTCTTGGACGCTTCTACGGCATTGCATCTATGGTCCTTTTTCGTAGGTGCGATTGCATCAGTACTCAGGACCTTCAGCAATACAACAAGGTTCCAAAATGATCCGCGACTCGTCTGAAACACATCCGGGTCCCCCAAGACCCCGTTCAAACTTACCAACAAGTTCCGTAACTTAACATGGGCCTACTCGAGGCCTCAAATCACCTCAAAAAATAACAAACTATGAATCGACAATCGAAACCTTTCTTTAAACTTTCAAACTTTTAAACTTCGCTGAACACGTCCAAATTATACTTAAACATCCCGGAATGACGTCAAACTTTACGTGCTAGTCATAAATCACTATACAAACCTATTCTAAGGCTCCTAATCCCAAACAGACATCGATAACACCAAAGTCTCCACTTCAAGTCAAACTTAGGAATTTCTAAAACTTTCAAAATGCCAACTTTTCACAATAAGCGCCGAAATGCTCCCGGGAGACCTGATACTCAACCCAAACATACGCCCAAGTCCGAAATCATAATACGAACATATTGGAACCTTCAAATCCCAATTCCTAGATTGTTTACTCAAAGGTCAAAATTTTGTCAACTCCTCCAACTTAAAGCATCCGAATTGAGAATTTTCCATCCGAATCAACTCCAAACTTCCCGAAATTCAATTCCGATCACATGTACAAGTTATTATACATGAAGTGTAACTACTAAAGGCTTCAAACCGCCAAACAACATATTAGAGCTCAAAAGCACTGGTCGGGTCATTACACATAATATCAAAGAATGAACCTAGACTTCAATTTGAATATTTCTTTTTGAGTTATCAAAATTACTTTTCTAGCAATCTTCCACATAACTCTAAAACAATATTAATTAATAGAGTGACATAAAAAGTTTCACTGAGTTTTCACAAATGTTCATAATGTGTCGAATTTGGTATCTCTTAGATTATGAACCAGATCTAGATAAAACAAGAATAAACTTACAGAACAATTGGTGAAGTTTAAAACTTCTATGAGCCAAGAATTATTTTTTAAGTTTAGTGTCTTATCTATAATGTTATACCCCCACACACTTCGTTATTTGTCACGGTTTTGCACTAATAGCCATGCGCGCACCTAGTTTTCATGAGTGCTTTAGAAATTATTTGCCATTAATTTCATAGGAGCGGCTCTGCTCCACACTCACATAGGTCCATCAATCAAGTGTATTTTGCAGCGCAATATACCACCTATAAAAAGCAATTAGATTAAGAGTTTAATAACTCAGTCTCCCATTCCTTGCAGTCTAACACTATACATACACACCATAGGAAGGGGTATAATTTAATAGTGCACATTTGATCAACTAATGACTTTTTATTACCCATATGAACCTACTTCATGGGATCTCCAATCACATAGGTTGGGTTACCATCATCGTTGATATAAGTCAAACTGGCAATAGTTCCATTGTCCTTGATGTTTCAGATATTAATTTTCTTCCCAAAGGTTTAGTCAGAGGACAGCCAAATTCACTTCTGACTTCACATAATCTATGCAAATAATTCCATCTTTCAGCAACAACTTTATCACACTATGTCTCAATCGAATATGTCTACTCTTTCCATTGAAAGATTTATCTTTACCAATGGTATTGCAGCTTGAAAATCACAATGCATCGACACAGAAGGTGTTAGTTGAATTACTAGTGGAATACTTGTCTAAAGAGTTTTTAACTACTCAGCCTCATTGCCAGCCAATTCCAATGCCACAAACTCATATTCTATGGTAGATCTAACTATTATTGTTTGTTTAGCTGATTTCTTAGTTTGTTTAGCTTTTGCACAAACTTCACACTTATCAATATCTAAAAAATTAATATTTGAAATAAGATCTTTAGAATCCATTTTCTTAATATAAGATAAACTAACATGTCCTAATCTTGCATGCCATAAATTATAAGAGTCAAGCAAGTAAGCAGAAGAACCATCATTTTCATTCATAACATTGAGTACAATTAAGCCATGGTTATAATAACCCTTGCCACACAAAAATTATTATTCTTGATCAACACGACCTTATCATATTCAAAAGAAATTTCACCCCTACTTTTTCTAATAATCTCACAGAGACAAATTAGCTTGGATACTAGGAACATGCAACACATCATTCAATGCTAAAGTTTTGCCATATGTGAGTTTGAGAAGAAATTTTCCTTTTTCAAGAACTAGAGTAGTCCTTGAGTCACCTAGATATACATCTTCTTCTCCTTCCTCAACTTGGATGTAAGATACAAAGTCTTTGTGTTAGCACATATATGTCTAGTGGTACTAGAATCTAACACCCAATCTTTCACATTGGCCACAAAGTTCACTTGGGAAACAACCGCAACAATTATCTCATCCGTTTGGGGTTCAGTTAAATTTACTTTAGCCTTAGCGGGATTGTCATTCCTAGCCCTCTTCCGGCATTGAGCAGCATGATGGCCATGTTTGCCAGACACAAAGCAGTTGCCTTTTTTCTTGAATGTTTGATTGTTGGTTTTAGGCTTATAATAATTTATTTTATCTAACCTGTTGTTTGATTTGTTCTACCGTTTGTTGCCCTTCACAATATTAGCTCTTGTAGCAATCTCCATCTCCTTTTTTTATCAGCAACAACTTGCTTACGGTTGGTATTTTTAATTATAATGTGCTTGACCAAGTCCTTCAACGACAGTCGCTTGTATTTGTGCTTCAGCTGTGTTTTGTAGTCACTCCAAGATTTAGGATGTTTTTTAATAAGCATACCAGCAATAAAATATTCAAGCAGAGAGATATTTTTAGATTTGAGATGTTCAATCAACTTGTGACATTCATTGATTTATGCAGTTATGTCCTTGTCCCCTGTCTTACCCACTTGTAGTAGTTTCCAGTCACAAATTTTTGTTTGGTGGTGTCTTCAGCAGTGTACTTTGTTATCATTGAATCTCAAATTTCTTTTGCCTCCTTATAGGTAACATCAACATTGAATAACTTGTTAGAAAGAGTATAAATTATAGTATATCTATATACCTTGTTAGCATGAACCCATTGATCTATCTGAATAGAAATGAATTGACCCAAAAGATCATCACTCGTTTTGAAAGTATATTCTATGTTTTGAGGCCTTAAAAACCTCTTTTTGTCTCACCTCAATTTGCGTGCACAGTCCGGGTGCGTTTCTGAAAACTTTTTATGTGAAAACTAAGTGAAATAAGGAAATTGGATTTTAAAAATTAATAAAGTTTACTTTGGTCAACATTCTTGGTAAACTGACCCGGACCCGTGATCCAACGGTCTCGTAGGGTTCGCAGTAAAATATGGGACTTGGGCGTATGCCCCAAAACGAATTTCGAGGTCCCAAGCCCGAGAAATGAATTTTTAAAGAAAACTATTTTTTGGAAAATATAAAGGTTTTTAGTAGTGAATTGATGCATTTTCTTGAGGGTATCGGGCCCGTATCTTGGTTCCGGAGTCCGGTACAAGTTTGAAATAATAATTAAGTTGAATCTGTAAAATTTGGTAAAGATCAGAATTGGTTTGGTATAAAACGGACTTATAGTTGAGAAAATAGTAATTTTGATGTTCTTGAGTGATTTCATGAATTTGAGATTTAATTCATAGTTGTTGATGTTATTTAGATGATTTGATTGCACGAGAAAGTCTATATGATATTTTTCGACTTGCGTGCATGTTTGGTTTGGAGCGCTGAGGGCTCGGGTGAGTTTTAGATAGGCCACAAAGTGAAATTGGACTTAGGAAAACTGCTGGTGTGTTGCAGGTCTGCAGGCCTCGCAATTGCGAAGCTTGGCTCGTAATTACGGCTTGACTCGTAATTGCGAGCTCGCATTTGCGACAAACCATCGCACTTGAGATAATTGGCAGGGGGGTGACCTTCGCAATTGCGAAGCTCAAGTCGCAAAACCGACTCCAACAGTGTTTGCATTTGCGAACGGACATTCACATTTGTAAGGTTAATAGGGCAGGCCTTCCTTCGCAATTGCGAAGCCTTGGCCACAATTGTGTGTTCGCATTTGCGAACATATCATCGCAAATGCGATATCTGCACATGTATAAATCATAACTTAGCCGAAAATTCTTCATTTTTCAAACTCCCTCAAACCCTAAGCTCTCTTGGGCGATTTTCTAAAGAAACGTTCTTCTCCAAATTAATTTTAAGTCGTTTCCAACTCATTTTCTTTAATCTATAACATCTTTTCACATGATTTCAATTCAAAATCAAGGGTTTTCATGGGAAAATTCGGTATTTTGGGTAGAACTTAGGATTTTCAAATTTTTGGGATTTGGACATCGATTTGAGGTCCAATTTCAAAATAAATTATATATTTGAGTTCGTGAGTGAATGAGTAATCGGATTTTGGTTCAAACCTCGGGTTTTGACCATGTGGGACCGGGTCGATTTTTGACTTTTTGGTGAAATCTTTAGAAAACCTATTTTCATGCATTAGAATTTATTCATTTAGTATTTGTTGATATCTTTAAGTAAATTGTGGATAGATACGAAAGAATTGGTGGTGGAAACAAGAGGTAAAGCGATAGTTGAGGCTTGAATTGTATTCGTGGCATTGAGGTAAGTGTTTGGTCTAACCTTAGCTTGAGAGATTAGGAGTTGTGTCTTATTTTCTATGTGTTAATTGTTAAGTACGATGTATAGGTGTGGTGACAAATATCTATACGTCGGTGTCAAGCATGCCCATGAGTCGTATACTATGATTAATGTGACTCCATTTCATATTATTCATGCTTTATATGATGATTTCTATCGTTGAACAAGGCTTGTGGAAGTATTATTAGTAATAGAACATTGTAGAGCATTGGCTCAAGTTGAGAATTGAGTTGTGAAACAATTGTGGAAAAGAGAAGAGGTTTATGATATTGTCTCCCTTGCCGGGATGTTATTGCTTTTGATATTATCTCCCTTACCGGGATGTTATTACTCATGATATTGTTTCCCTTGTCGGGATATTGTTGTTACGCCATTGTTATCTTGCCAGGATTTTATTGTGATATTATTGATTCCCTTTCCCAAATTACTTTGTGATTGTTTCTTGGGTGAGGAAGAGTGTAAAGCACGAAGGGTGATGCTGTATATGATTTTGAGAGTGTTAATGTACGAAAGGTGATGTCGTGCTGATATTGTGAGGTAAAAGCACGAAGGGTGATGCTGTGCCGCATGATGTACAATGCCGTGCCATGATATGAGTGATAATGCACGAAGGATAATTCCATGCCATGATTATGTGAGGTAAAAGCACGAAGGCTGATGTCATGCCGATTCTATTGATTTTTATGGTGAGGATGAGAGTAAAGGCACGAAGGGTGATGTCGTGCACGTGTTATTGAGTTCTTGATTCTTGCTGATAATTGAATTATAGCTTTCTCTACATTCCTCTATTGGTTTTTGTTGTTACTTGATATTCCCGGCAGCATGATTTTCCTCCTCCTATCCTAACTGTAAATTTCTGCCTTTATTTTTCCGTTGTATATGATTTAACTGCACATCTTTATTTGGTAGTCTTGTCCTAGCCTCGTCACTACTTCGCCGAGGTTAGGCAAGGCACTGACCAGTACATGGGATCGATTGTGCTGATACTACGCTCTGCACTGTGTGCAGATTCAGGTGCTGCAGCTTTTGGACCACAGTGAGGTTGTTGCCTTCAGTCCATCAGGCGACCCGAGGTAGTCCTGCAGGTGTTCGCAGGTCTTGGCGTCTCCTTCTAGCTTTCCATTCTGTTTCTTTTATGTATTTCAGAAACAACTTTGTATTTATCTTTTAGACCCCTATTTGTAGTATTCTTAGACAGTCTGTGAGATTGTGACACCAGTTCTGGTTAGCTTATGTTTATGGAATTGTATCAGTATTATTTTAAATTGTTATATTTCATTCTTCTGCTTTACTATTTCCGCTGTTTATAAAAATATTAACTCACAATTGTTAAGTGATTAAAAATGAAAAGGGTTAAATAATTAGAATAATAGGTTTGCCTAGCTTTCACTAGTAGACGCCATCACGATTCCCGAGGGAAAAAAATCCGGGTCGTGTCAAGAAGATGCTTCAGTTGGCTTAGGATCAGTAATGGCAAAAACAACTCTATGCATATCCAAAATGAAAAGGTTTGGCATAGGTAACTGGTGATGGAACAACAACAAAAACAGTTGGTGCAACAGGTGTATTAGCCTCAACAATAATATTAGCAACATTATTCTTCATAATAACAAAGTGAAAATATCCTTAAGATTGTTGTAAAAATATGATTTATGGAGAATAAGATTTAGCTTGAGGCGTGTCAAGGACACTGTCCTTAAGGATATTTCGCCCACATCGTGATGAATAAAATTCGACGTATCTTCCAGGATTCAACAAGTTCTTCTGGTATAAACTAGGAACAGAAACAATAAAGATTAACAAAAATAACCCAACACAATAAAAGAATTTGAGAAGAAAAGTTTTTACTTTTTTCACACACTCAAAATGAACACACACACACACACACACACACACATATATATATATATATATATATATATATATATATATATATATATATATATATATATATATATATATATATATATATAGTCGATTCAAAATTATCAAAAATTAACTAATTTTGATTGTTATAAAATTAATCAATTAATTGTTAAAAAAAATATTATATTCATAAGTTATTCTAATTTATTGTTACACACACTAAATTATATTCAAATTGATTGTATAATAAATATTCATTAACATAATATTAAAGAATGAAGTTAAACATCAATTTGAATTTTTTTATTTTTGAGTTATCAAAATTATTTTTCTAACACTTATTGAATAGGCAAAACTTGCATCACTTCAGATTTGGGCGCAAATCCTAACCGATCGTTATAATATGTGTAGAAATCTTACCAGCATGTTTTTGCTTAAAAAATAATGCAAATTGGTCAAATCAACTTTAAATGACTCCAAATTTGATATTTTACTTTCTTACACCAATTTCCATACTTTTCAATGGTACGTAGATTCAACCTAAATTTTCAAAAATTAATGGATACCACTTTGTTTTTTTTTTAGATTTTTTAAGATCAGCAAAACCCAACAACGTAATTTATCAATTTTTTCATCTAAACCTATCTAAATCATTAGGAATAAATAATATAAGCTCAATGAAATATTATCCCTCAATATCAACCACAAATAAAGTAATGGGTCTTCATTCTATAACTCAACTCTCATTCCTTTTCAACTTCAACTTTGTGCTCATAATATATTGCCGGAAGAACATTGAGAATGAGGAAGAAGGATAAAAGGAATATGGATAAAAAGGAGGAAAAGTTCCGGCTGGTCTCTATGTATATTTGTGCTATTTTTATTAACAGGTACCAAAGTTAAACACCAATCCTTAAAAGGACACAAAATGAAAATCTGGATGAATTTGGTTTTGGCCCAATAAAAATCTTATGAACTAATCTTTACAAACATCTAACGGACCTCTCACTAATATCTGTTGTTACACGATCCATTGTACTAACAATGATTAGTTCTCCCACGGGAAAGTGTGCAAATAACACGGGCTAGCAAGTTTTCGGACTGGTCACTCAAAAATAGCCAGCTTTTGCAAAATCATTAAAAAATACCCACTATTTTGCTGCAACACGGAAAGTTCCAGCATAATATACTGGAGATCGGTGTACCTGTGTATGAATTTTCAGCATATTATGCTGGAGCTCCAACACGCGGAAAGTTCCAGTATATTATGTTGGAGATTGGAGTATATTATACTGGAGTTACTGGAAGTCCAGTATATTATACTAGAGTTCCTGTATACTTATGCTGGAACTCCAGTATAATATATTGGAATTCTAATATATTTTAGTGGAGTATTTTTTCAAATTTTGAACAATATTCTTATTCAGATTTATCTTAACATGAAAAGTGGTTAAATTTTGATTACTTTTAAAAGTGTAGCTATTTTTGAATTTGTTTAGAGAGAAAGAAAACTAAACAATTGTGAAGCACCTTTACAAATGATGAACGCGCAGCAATTCATTTTGGCAGAATGGGCCTAGGGCGTCGAATTCCAATAAGGGATTTTACCCACTTTAACTAAAATTTCCTATTTACTAGAATTAACTTAGTTTTTTTTTACAAGTTGCATACATTCCCCCTTAAAACAGTCTCAAACTATAATTAATGCTTTCAATTATGGGATTCACTTATATCATTTCCTTTTATTTTTTCTTCTATCCTCTCTCCCTCTTCTTCTATCATCAGATTCTTTTCTCCTTAATCCCCCACACCCACATCTTTCAGCCAAACGATCTAGCTAGTTATGTCCACTTGTTCATCAACTTTGGTGAAGCAAAAAGCGAAAACCTAGTTATTGCGGGAGAGATTTTTTTTTCATTTCTTGTAACTTGCGGGAGTATCAAACTTAAGCAAACATGAATAACTGGTTGGAATAACATTGTTCATAATTAGTTTTACTCATGCTCTTGTATCGATTGTATGTATTTTGAGTGAAATATTACAGATTCTTTTTAGACGATGCACCAAAGGTAAAATCATTCATTATGCAATGCAAAAAGTGCATTCTAATCTTGTATTTCATTTTACAAAGAAGAGAATCTACATGGTGATTTATCAACAATAAAGAACCAAAAGGGAGAGCAAAAATGACGAAATATGAAGTGCTTAGTCGATCAAGAATCACATCTGAATTTCAATAAAGTTTACCAACTTGGCTAATTTAAATGTAATGGCCATTATCACGACAATGTATATATTTATGCAGTATAAAATTTCAGAGGACATAAACATATGCTATGGTACTACACAGTGACCATCGATACTCAGTTCACACTCCCATCAAAATTTCTTTCATATTTTGAGTTTAACAATAAAAGCTCCAGTGTCTTATCATAAAAATACGAATATTGATACTCTCAGTCTACATAATTATGACAATAGAATACGTTAATAATAATAACCATATCAACAGAAACATGTAACTAATATCTTTTAGCTTTCTATCCAATAATTGACCGGATCACAGAATCTATGATGTTCTTTAAGGATAAATAAAGTAAAATTCCAAAAAGCTGTACGTTGAAACATGAACGGCATGCCAACTATTTCTTTGCGCATAGAAATAAATACGTTTATAGCTAGTATTGAAACACGAGAAAATAATAAGTTTTTGTTAGGAAAGAAAATACTTGAATACAATATGTTTACCCTAAAAATCGAGTAACAATTAAACTTGTAATGTGATTTTAAGGATACGTGATTTCACTTAATACCAACTGATTAACTTAGAAATAAATGATGTGAATTGACAAGAATGTAAAACAAACCAATGCTCGGATTGTCACGACCCAAGTTCGCCCTCCGTGAACTGTCGTGACGACACCTAGTCTCTACGTCTAGATAAGCCTAATAATTTTGGAAAAAGAAACAAAATGCGGAAAAACTAATAAAGACGGAAAATAAACAAAAATAGAAGCGTCTAAGATGCCGCTCGGCATATACACATGCAAGATCTCAAAAACTGAACAACTTCCCAAAATCCGGAATCTCATGAAATCACAAGTTATGGATACTACATAGTGCTCTAACTCCAGAATGTCTAAATCAAAAGAAATACAGAAGGGCTATAACTACAAGAGAGAATGGAGAGGGACTCCTCGGTCTGCGGATGCGGCAGATATACCTCGAAGTCTCTGAAGAATCGTCTCGCCCCAAGGATAGTAGGGCTGAGCCGAAGAACTTGGAAGGGCATGAGTACACCACAACGGTACTTAGTAAGTGCCAAGCGTAACCTCGGTCGAGTAGTGATGAGGAAGGTTGGGCCCTACTGATTATAGCTGAAAAACGAGGTAAAACAGTATAGAATACGATAATATAATTAAATGCTAACAGTATGAAGTAACACAAGATAATAAGAATAACAACAAATAATACAGAGAGAAAATTACAGATAAGAACGCAACTCCACACAGAGATAGCAATCGGGGATCTCCTAGGATACCGTCCTGTAGTCCCCAAATGTAAATATCTAGTGGATCTCCCGGATGTCGTCCCGTAGTCCGACTCATAGTGCATCGGGATCTACCAGAATCACGATCCGTAGTCCAAAATGTAAAGACCTAGTACCGGAGGAATCTACTGGGTGCAGTCCCGTAGTTCTAATATAAATGTACAGGGGGATATACT
The DNA here is from genome assembly GCF_000715075.1 of Nicotiana tabacum. NCBI lineage: Eukaryota > Viridiplantae > Streptophyta > Magnoliopsida > Solanales > Solanaceae > Nicotiana > Nicotiana tabacum. The sequence continues at coordinate 108,309,248 of NC_134095.1, forward strand.
GAAATACAAATCCGTAGTCCCAAAGTAAACATGCAAGGGGATCTCATGGGATATCGTCCCGTAGTCCCAAAGTAAAGACACAACAGCAACACGAAGAATATTCAATTCAATCCAAATTTCATACCAAGGTAAAACATGTACTTCTAACCTAGCATGCTGCACAGAATTCAAATAAAGCAGTTTGAATAAGTAAAGCAATTAAGTCAATTAGACATACTTCCCTAAGCTAACAGTAGGCTTAAATTGCAAGTAGTATAAACAGGAAAGAAAAACACAATTAGAGTTACTTAATAAAAATAGGATTTTCAACAATTAGCACATGTACGCACTCGTCACCTTACATACAAGACGTTTCATATATCAACCATACCAAATCCTAAGGGGAGTTCTCCAACACAAGGTTAGGCAAGCCACTTGCCTCGAACCAGCTAAATCAACTCGATATCATGTTCTTGCCACGAGTACTCGACTCCAAATGACCCAAATCTATTCAAATCAATTGCATAATGTAAATATAACTTCAAGTAACTAATTCCACTAATTAATTCGAAGCTAACACGCAAAAATAAGAAAATTGCCCAAAAGGTCTCCCGGACCCACATCTCGGAATCGGGTAAATATTACGGATTATGAACCCCCATTCACTCACGGGTCTAACCATACTAAAATTATCCAAATCGGATGCCAAAATCATAGTCAAAACCCGAAAATTAGGCCTAAGAATTTTCCAAATTTTCCCCCAATTTATCACCCCAAATCCGAAATAAGATGATGAATTCACATTCAAATTAATGGGTTATAAGCAAAAAGGAGTTAGGAATATTACCCAATTGATATCTCTAAAAATCTCGTTCAAATCCGAGCTCCCAAACTCTAGTTTTGATAAAAATGGCTAAACCGTCGATTTTGAAACTTCATAATCTGCCCAGGTAATTCCTTCTTCGCGAACGCGAGACCATTGTCGCGAACGCGATGCACAAAAATCACTGGCCAGTATTTCCTCTTTCGCGAATGCGAGGGTCCACTCGCGAACGCGTATCTTACACTAGCGGAACTTACGCGAATGCAAGGACCATGTCGCGAACGCGAAGACCAAAGGGCCCATACCTTCGCGAACACGTAGCATCATCGCGAATGCCAAGCATGATTCAGTGGCTTCACCCATATGCTCTACGTGAATGCGAGAAACCTCTCGCGAACACAATGAAGATTTTCTCTGCAACACAACAACAGAAAATATGCAACTTCTTTAAGTCCAAAAATAACCCATTGAGCATTCGAAACACACCCGAGGCCCCTGGGACCTCAACCAAACATGCCAACCAATCCTAAAACATCATTCAAACCTGTTCCAATCTTCAGAATGCTCAAAACAACATCAAAACACCAAATTAATATCGGATTCAAGCCTAAGAACTCCAAAAACTCCCAAATTCCGCTTTCGATCAAAAAGTCTATTAAATCTCGTCCGAATGACCTAAAATTTTTCACGCACGTCACATTCAACACTACGGAGCTACTCCAACTTCCATAATTCCATTCCGGCCCCGATATCAAAATTTCACTATCGAACCGGAAACTTCAAAAATTCAACTTTCGGCATTTCAAGCCTAAATAAGCTACGGACTTCCAAAACACAATCTGAACATGCCCCTAAGCCCGAAATCACCCAACGAAGCTAACAGAACCGACATAATTCCATTCCAAGGCCGTCTTCACACTTCTCCGACTACGGTCCAAATTTTAAAGCTAAAACTCTCCTTTAGGGACTAAGTATCCCAAAACACTCTGAAACTCAAAACAAATCATCCCAGCAAATCAAAATAGCAGAAACAAACACGGGGAAAGCAGTTAATAGGGGATTGGGGCATTAATTCTTAAAACGACCAGCCGGGTTGTTACACGGAAAATGCCCTCGAGCTGATGAACCCTCGAGAGTAGTTAAGTAAGAATAGTTAAAGAGCAATAAGTTAATAAGCAGAAGAAAGAAATGTTATATTGCCTTGATATTTGTGTATGTAAGATGTTTACAAATGATGGGGATTCCCCTTTATATTCTAGAGGAATCCTAATTATAGTACAATTCTAATTACGGAAGTAAATCTCATGATTGGTACAAATAACCGCCCTTGATTTGATCTGTTCCAAGATTTCTACCGTGATCTCCAACCAGTTACATATATCTCACATTTCCTTATTGCACTTCACTCGTAGTCGATCATACTTAATCTCGATTGCTGCTGGCTTTGGTATCAACGGACATTCCGATCTTTAGACTCGATGCCGCATCTTCGAGCTCGAATCTAATTCATTACGAGGCTACCTCCGATGCAACTACCATGTTTCGATCAAATAGTAAAATTAGGCAGGCTCGATTTTGACCGTATACAGATAGTCCCCTCGTTTCTTGGAGTGTAACGAGAATAAACGAACTGAGCCTTCGATTTAGTACCTCGACTAATTATGACGTCACCCTCATGGCGTAAGGGACGGAGGCGACCGAAGCATCACGTCTACACAGTTCTCAAGATCATTAATTAGTGCCAGTTGATGGTTGGCCACTAGTGTTTTCAAACCATCATAGCAGATATTATAAATAGACCATCTTCATAATTTTCTCAAACTTTACTTCAAAAATTTCCCTAATCTTCAAAAACTCTTCTACTCCCTTCAATCTTATCAATTCTGTCGGTTCTTCAAATCTCGTTTTCCAATCTTTTCTTAAAACAACAAGTTTTGTCTTCTTCTTTCTCTAAACTCATATAACAATGGTGAAAACATCTAAGACCATTCCTCAAAAGGAAAAAGCCTCTTTATCGCGGCCAACCAGAGATAACACACCGGTGGAGCCACGTATCGAAGAGTATGTTCTCGGGTCATGCAACCATACCTTCGATTTGAAAGTTGAAAAACCCTCATCGGTCCCTGCCCGTTGTGAACTAATGTCGAGATACATATGATCGATAACCGTGGGTGATATTGAGTAGGTGAAAAAGGATTGCCATTAGGAAAACAAAGAGGAGGTGATTCCTACCCCCGAGGAAGATATTACCACTCATGTGAAATGCTTTTTAAGTGTTTACACTTACCCTTTCACGCTGGGTCCCGCCACTCCCGTTATTACCAACTTCTGTCGCTCATACCACATAACCCTAGGCCAAATTCACCCCTTTTTTGGCGCATTATTATTTTGCTCCGATTCTACATGAGCTAGGTCAAAGGGATATCTTTCACCCTCGATCATCTCATTAGACTTTACAACTGATCGCATCCTACTCCACACTACTAAAAAGTAAGAAGAGAGGGTCGCAATAGCGTTTATCCGATTTGTGGGTCGGGATCGATTTCCACAGAGAGCTAGGAATGGAGTCGAGTATCTATTTAGGTTGGAATTGCGTATTTATTCCAAATATCACTTCTAATCATTTTTGGGTTTTCTTTATATTCTACTATTATCAAACTACAAATTACAATTGCTACTAAATTAACTACGAGTAAATTGCTACAAGTTGCATCTAATAGTTTAAAAGGCACTAGGGTAGTGGCATCCTCCTAGGTGGCCAATTGACGGGTAATTGAACCTAAGGCACGATTGACATGATGGGGGAATATGCTATAACCGTTGCACAATTTTACCCACTCTCACACCTCTCGGTAGAGAGGGTGATTTTGCCCAATTGACTTTATCAAGACCAATAGGGTACGCAAATTTGCTCAAGCAACTGGGGTTCAAGTCGGGTATTACTCTCTCGAGGTTTAACCCTTTAATTGGGACTATCAATTCTCTTGAGTCCATCCCAATTCCTTGTTGGGTCAATTTCGAAGACTTAGGCTCTCTTTCTCAAGAAGAACCCAAGTCAACTTAGCACAAACTAGTGTTTGCAACCACTCATTCATAGATTAAACCATGAAATTGACCCACATAACAAAAACCCATAGTCAATCTAACCTTAAATCACAACACCCATCAATTAACCACACTAGGGTTGAGCCACATCCCTAGCTAATGGGTCTAGCTACTCATGCTTGAAGAGAAAAACAGAGAAATAGATGAAGATAAAGACATATTAATTAATTGCTAAGGTAAATACAAAGATTCAATTATAAAACTAAGTAAAAATGCCCAAAATGGCTAAGAAAAGTCTTCTCATGAGGGCAACTTACGTCTGATAATATCTTATGCCCTTAAAATGGAAAAAGGTTCTATTTATACTAAGCTGGAAAAACTGGACAAAATTGCCCCTGCGGGGTTAGTGCAAACCGCACAAAATGGTGTGCGGCCGCACTAGGCTCTTGAACTTTCAATCTTGACTCTTTGAACCTAGGCTCTGTGGACTGCACAAAATGGACTGCAGCCACGAAGTCTTCTAGCATGGTCCGCACAAACACGACCGCGGACCGCACATGCTTGAACCTCTGAACTTGGTATCTCTCTGAACCTTGTATCTGCGGACCGCACAGAATGGGAGTGCGGCCGCAGAGGTCCACCACGGACCGCACAAAGTGTAGTGTGGCTGCATTGCTTCGAAGTCTGAAATGCTGAGTCTCTGAACCTCTACAGTGCGGACTGCACAAAGTGTAGTGCGGCTACATTAGGCCTCTTTTTCCTAAGTTTGTCTTGTCTTTGATACTTGTGCAAGTTTCACTCCTTTTGAGCTGATCTTTGACATCTTGTCACTTTGTTGATCAAACCTACAATCAAGTACAACTTATGAGTCTTTTGAGACTATTTTGTATGAATTTATAATCAAAGCGTAAGCAAGATGGAGTATAAAATGCGTCAAAATCCCTAGTTATCAACTCTCCCAAACTTAAGTTTTTGCTTGTCCTCAAGCAAACAAAATAAGACCCACCCCTTAAGGGAAAATCTAAGAAATTTTCAACTGTCCTAAAGCAACCTCAACTAGCATCAATTGGGACTAACAATTGCCCTCAATACAAATGAATCATTAACAACATTTAACCTTTGAAAAACCATGGATCAAGTGTGACACAAGAGCATCAAGAGTTGACTCATTACATCAAAGAACTCTATCAACTACTTTGGTCATTGTGGAACCCAAACTCACACATCCTCAACTCTCTCTAAGCAAACCTCACCTTTTTAGAATATTGGCACACAAATCGAGGTTAATGGAAATTCGCTCATCTCTCTCAAGAAAAAGTCACAAGTCCGGCTCTAAGTACCATATGCTTGCCCCTTATGTGAGTATCCACTAATGTAAGCTTCATTCAACTCAAGATCATATAGGGCTTTTGTTGAGTCATTGTGAAGGCTTTTGGTTCAGGGTAGGAAATGTTTTGGTCTAAGTGGGTTCCATATTCCCTTAAGCACTTCTTTTGATTCATTTGGCAAACATTCTCTTGACTCTTTGAGTCATTTCACTTCTTTTCTAAGGGGTTAGAAAGACACATTGTCACTCTTTCTTATGCTTTTCAAACCTTTATCCTTTTTCAACTTTTCCATACCTTTCATTCTTTGCTTTTCTTGAATCCCTCTTTATTCCTTTTCACATTGATCATTCTTTTTGTCTTTTGCTTTTCTTTCTTTTTCATTGCCTTTTCTTTTCTTCGTTTTTTGTGCTTTTTTACCACTTTGTTTCCATCCTCATCTCCCCTCCCCCAAACTTATACTTTTGCCATGTGCTAAAGGAAAGATCGGGTGCCAAGAGAGAGTATCTTTTAGCACGGGTATAGGCTTGTATCATGGTTCTTGAAAGATGAAAGTCTAAGACTCAAAAGGGTTAACTAGGGATCATATCATTGGTAGGTTATGGATTTGTTAAAACTATCATTTGATTCAAGGAGAGCCTCTAATCATGCCTCAAGTCAAAATTCACTTATGATTTCACCTCAACAAACATTCACGGCAAGTTCCAGACCAATGGCTCGGGACTTGGACTTGCAATTCAATGACTCACCACACAAGCTAAGGAATTGCTAATGACATAGAGTCGGGGGCCCACAATGACCTTAGATACGATTTGAGTACACAATGGTCCCGAAAAACCACTTTATGATTATCGGTCAACACAAGAGTCTCAATGTCACGACTTTCACCATTCTAAACACAACAGTTTGTCTTTGACCATGGGATCCAAGGCAAATGTTCTAGGCCCAAGTGAAGCTTTGCTTGAGGTACCCTTAACTACAAACTACTTAAACAAAAAGATAAACGTACTCAAACCCTTAAGAAGGTTGTCACGCCATCCATCATTGGGAAAAGCCACCCGATTCACACAACACTCCACCTTTGGAAAGAACCGTGGCATTAAGAAAACCAAAGGTTTATTGAAAACGTCCAAAACAAAACAAAAAGCTACGAACATAAATAAGAAGCTAAAAACGAAAAATTTTGTGGAAAATAAAATGAGTATATACAAGAGGGGATTTGAATATACAACGAATGTGATGAATATACAATGTGATATAACTTATATACAGACCCAAAGAAAGATAAAAAGTGCAATAAAAGTAAATAATATCAAATTATATACAGATCAAATGTGAAAAATCAATAAAGCATAAATAAAATATCAATAAATACAGTCATCCAAAAAAAATGTAGGGCTCGCCCCCTCAAATGAAAGTTGGCATTGTCACTAATGCCAACTATTCTAACTAAGCACCAAAAATATAGAGAAAAAAGATATAGGAAACTCCCTAAGCCGTGTCTGTCTGTGTAGGATCACGGGTGGTCCCTGAGTGTTCCCGAGTGGTCTGTTCTGCTGCTACTAAGACTGGGTCCTGGACCTCGACAGACTGTAGAACTGGTACATTCGGTGGCTGACTGGAGGAAGTCTCTGGTGGGTCCGCCAACAGGATGATGGCATCATATGCTCTAGGAATCCTCCTCTTTTTCGGAGGCCTCTAGGTCTTCTCCGATTATGGATGAGCTGTTGGGACTGGATCATCAAGCAACAAGTCCAAAGGCAGCTGGTCTGCCTTCAGTCTATCAACATCTACCCGCAGATCCTTCACGGACTCCTTGGAGGCCCGTGTCTTCCTCAGCTTTTTGTGCCCCCGCGCAAGCTCCTTGAGAGCCTTGTTGTGTGAATCCACTGCCTTGGCCAATGCATCTTGAGTGGTGAGGATTTTCTTCTGGTTCTCAAGTATCTTCTTCAAAGTATCCTCTATCGACTGTGGGACCTGGCTGGCTGAGGTGCCGACTGAGCCTCTATAGTAGTAGTCACTATGGACAACTTGGATGAGGCAGTCTGCATCCAGTTGTTTATACTCAGGAGGGCCTGGCTCAGCTGGTGGGCAGTAATGGGATAGGCCCGGGTAGATGGGATCTCCGGGATTGCTGATGTGGAAGGGCCAGGAGGAATGGGTGAAGATGTGGAAAGTCTAGGGGGTAAGTCAGCAGAAGTGGAGGTAGGCTTAGCAGGGACCTCTACCACAACTGGCTCTTCAGACTGGCCAGTTGGGGCAGAAGCAGGGGCTTTGTAGTTCTTGTCCTTGTGGTTGTCATTCCCCTTCAAGCTATACCAGGAAAATGGGGTTGTCTCCTTGACCTTGATGTCATATGGCCTCGGCTCCACCTCTAGATCTGTGAAGTACTCAGTGAGGAAGCTGGGGAAAGGGTAGTTTCGGTCATTCTCTGCTCCCACAATGGCAATAACTCTAGACATCACATTTCCCATATTGATAGGGTACCCCACCATAATAGAAGCAACCAAAACAACCCGGTGGAGAGGAAGGGTTGGGTCATGAGTGGTCGGGTCCAACCGGCTGCAAACAAAGGTCTCCCAACCCCTTGCCTCAAAGTTTAGGGTCCTCCACAATATTCTGACCCCAACTATCAACCAATCAGGAACTGTACCTGGGATTGCCAGGTACTGAGCTAACCATGGACGGACCTCTCGCCCATCTCCATTTTCGCCATATATAGAGTATCATCCTCCTCATCGATGCCCAGATATTTATTAATTGACTTCCCATCGAACAAACTTTCAAATTACGAACTTTGGTCACTTTGGAGCCCTTTTTGACGTGGGCTACATTACAATAAAACTCTTTGACCAAATGCTCGTTGGCGTCCATACAGTTATCTAAGAAGTGTCCCAACCTACTCTAGTTCTGAACTGTCTCTGCACATTAGGGTTATGGGGTAGTAGATCTGTGTCAATGAAACTCCACTCCGGTATCAACTTTATCACCAGCCACCACTCCCAAAATTTGTGGTATGCCACCTCGCTCATGAACCTATCCTCCCAGACATCAAGTTTTCTTGTTTTAGCAATACCTCCTACCTGAGGCTCACCACCTCTAGCTTCCTCCTCATCTCCCTGTACCTCCTCCTCACCTCCGCCTGCACCCTCCCCGGATAATGAAGCTGTGGGGGAGGTGGAGCATTCACCACTGCTGGCTGCTAAGCCCTCAACGAATCAGTAGAAACATGCCCTGGTGCTTGGGCAGTGGGTGATGAGGGAGGGGTGTCTCAATGTCTGGCCCTCTCCAGATACGGGATGTATTCTGGAACTGAGTCCGAAGAGATCTCCTGAGAGGGCTCGTACTCACTCCCTAACATGTCAATGGCTCTGTCAGCTGCTTTTATGGCCTTCCTCATGTTCTTGATGTTTTGCCTAGCTTGGGGAGTGAGTTTGACCATTTTCTGTTTTCCACCCCGGGAAGATTCACCTCTGTCGGGTTGTTTTGATACCTTGCCTCTTTGTTTTACCATTGTCTGCAAACATCATTCAATGTATTTGTTAGTATCAATCAAGGCAGTTCAAGTTATTGTAGTAGAACAAATTGCAGAACAGAATAAAAGTGTTGCAGATAGTCCTCAGATACTGCCTAGTGTGGACTGCACAAAATGGAGTACGGCCACACAGGGCCCAGTATGGCCCGTACAAAATGGTAGTGCGGTCCACACAAGGGTGGGGTTCAGAATACCCACCCTCTGAATCTTGACAGTGCAGCCCGCACAAAATGGTACTGCGGCCGTACTGGCCCAGTGTGGACCGCAAAAAATGTAGTGCGGCCACACTACCCAAGGGTTATCTCTCAGAAGTTCATCAGTGCGGTCGGCACAAAGTGATACTGCGGACCGCACTGGGGCACCACGGACCGCACAAAAATGATCGCGGTCCGCACAGGGTACCCAGAGGTGGCACTAAGTTAGAGCTTGAGGTTTTGCTTTTAAGGTCAAATTTCCACCTAATTATAGGCCCTAATCGACTACCTAGTCCATTAAACTACTAAGTTCACAGGAATCAACATTTAAACTAATCTAACCTAGAAACCAAACTAATTACGGGAGGAAGAAGAATAGAAGTTAAGAAAAATGGAATTTAAACAAAATTACATAATTAAACAAAGAAGAAATGAGTGTAATGTTACGAGATTATGAGATAAAGTGAAGTTAAACAGTGCCAATCAAGAAATTACGATCAAAGAAGAAGAGGAACAATATTTAGTCTTTGAGGTTCAATTTTTCAAAAAGGCTAAAAGGAGGCCCTCAGGGTCTATTTGTAGAAAAATCTTGGGGCCCATTCTCACCTACCAGTGCGGACCGCAAAAAATGGACCGCGGTCCGCACTGAGCTGTTATGATCAACTTGGCTAATTATCCCACTACGGTCCACATTGAACAGATCGCAACCGCTGTGTTCCACTGCGGACCGCACAAAGTGTAGTGCGGCCACAGTGGCCAACTTCAGAGAGGTATCACTTTAGCCTTCACTAGTGCGGACCACACAAAGTATAGTGGGGCCGCATTGGCAACTTCAGAGACTGAACAATTTATTCATTATGTCTTGCACAGCATCAGCACAATCCCTGCAACATCTCGCAACCAGTTAGCCCAAAAATCAATCATATACTACAAAGAAAATCAAAGAAAACAACAAGAAGAAAAACACATGGGTTGCCTCCCAAGAAGCGCCTGATTTAACGTCGTGGCACGATGCAGGTTACCATCACATCATTTAAGTGAAGAAGTGCCACCACGTGGATGTCATCAATTTTCCCAAGATAATGCTTGACTTGGTGCCTGTTAACTCTGAAGACTTCACCATTTTTATTTTTCAAATCAAGAGCACCAAAAGGGGCCACAAACACAACTTCAAACGGTCCACTCCATTTAGATTTGAGCTTTCCCGGAAACAGACGTAACCGGGAGTTGAACAAGAGAACCAAATCACCTACGTTGAACTCCTTTCCACGAGCATATTTTTCATGAAGGTACTTCATCTTGTCCTTATACAAGGACGAACTGGAGTAGGCATGGAATCTAAATTCATCGAGTTCATTGAGCTACTCTACACGAAGATTGGCTGCAACATCCCATTCAATATTCAACTTCCTCAAAGCCCACATGGCCTTGTGCTCTAACTCAACCAGAAGATGTCATGCTTTCCCAAACACCAACTGATACGGAGACATCCTAATCGGAGTTTTGTAAGCCGTCCGATAAGCCCATAGAGCGTCATCCAACTTTTTTGACCAATCAGTCCTATTTGCATTGATCGTCTTTGACAATATGCTTTTGATTTCCTGGTTGGAGACTTCCACTTGACCACTTGCATGAGGGTGATAGGGGGTAGAAACTTTGTGATTGACACCGTACTTAAAAAGCAACGTGTCGAAAGCTTTATTGCAAAAATGAGATCCCCCATCACTAATAATCACACGGGGAGTGCCAAGCCTCGTAAAAATGCTCTTCTTAAGAAATGCAACAACACTCTGGGCTTCATTGTTAGGAAGATCCACGACTTCAACCCATTTTGAGACATAGTCAACCATCACGAGAATGTAAGTATTCCCACAAGAGCTAACAAATGGACCCATGAAATCGATGCCCCAAACATCAGAGATATCCACTTCAAGAATGGTATTGAGAGGCATCTCATCCCTTTTTGAAATTCCACCCGCACTTTGGCGATCGTTACACCTCTTCACAAAATCACCCGCATCTTTGAACAAGGTTGGCCAATAGAAACCACAACTAAGAACTTTCGAGGAGGTCCTCACCCTACCGTGATGGCCACCATAGGGTGAATAATGGCAAGCCTCTAAGATACTCAATTATTCTTTCTGCGGGACACATCTACGAATCACACCATCCGTGCAAATCTTGAACAAGTATGGCTCATCCCAATAGAAATCCAAACTATCTTTCTTGAGCTTCTTCCTTTGGTTAGAAGAGAGATCACATGGGATTACTCCAGTACCATGGCATATCATTCATTGACACCGCAAGGAGTTGTTCATTGGGAAATGAATCATTGATCTCAAGGCCATCACAAGGCCTCCCCTCCTCCTCCAAACGGGACAAGGGGTCCACCACTTGGTTCTCACTACCTTTCCGGTCCATAATTTCTAGATCAAACTCTTGAAGTAGTAACACCCATCGCATCAATCTTGCCTTGGAGTCTTTCTTTGTCATCAAGTACCTAAGAGCGGCATGATCGGTGTGCCCTATTACCTTGGCCCCCATAATATACGACCGAAACTTTTCCAATGCAAATACTATAGCCAACAATTCTTTTTCGGCAACCGTGTAGTTCCCTTGAGCCTCATTGATGGTCTTGCTTGGGTAGTACACCGGATGAAACATCTTGTTAACCTTTTGACCCAAGACAGCCCCAACTGCAACGTCACTTGCATAACACATGAGCTCGAAATGCAAGCTCCAATTTGGTACGGTGATGATTGGGGGTAGTGGTCAACTTAAGCTTGAGAAGCTCAAATGCTTGCATACATCCCTCATCGAACACAAACATTGCATCCTTTTCTAGTAGCTTGCACAAGGGGTTTACCACCTTTGAAAAATCTCTTATAAACGTTCGGTAGAACCCCGCGTGCCCAAGAAAACTCTTCACCCCCTTGACAAAAATGGGGAGAGGAAGCCTTGAAATCACCTCTATCTTGGCTTTGTCAACTTCAATTCCATGCTTTGAAATTTTGTGACCCAACACTATACACTCTTCAACCATGAAATGACATTTTTCCGAATTGAGTACGAGGTTTGTGTCTTCACATCGGGCCAATACCCTATCCAAATTTCTCAAACATTCTTCAAAGGAATTACCAACCACACTGAAATCATCCATGAAGACCTCCAATATATCATCCACCATGTCGGTTAAAATAGCCATCATGCCTCTTTTGAATGTCGTCGGAGCATTACACAATCTGAACGACATCCGAGAGAAAGTGAAGGTTCCATACGGACAAGTAAAGGTGGTCTTCTCTTGGTCCTCCAGGGCAATTAAGATTTGATTATACCCCGAGTACCCATCCAAAAAGCAATAAAAAGCACGCCCCGCGAGACGATCAAGCATTTGGTCAAGGACTGGCAATGGGAAATGGTCCTTTCGGGTCATCTTGTTTAGCTTCCGGTAGTTCATGCAAACCCTCCAACATATGACTGTCTGAGTAGGAATAAGTTCATTGTTTTCATTGGTCACCATAGTCATACCACCCTTCTTCGGTACCCATTGCATCGGAGAAGTCCATGAGCTATCAGAAATGGGGTACACAACCCTGGCATCCAACCATTTGATCACTTCTTTCTTCACCACTTCTTGCATAGCCTCGTTCAATCTTCTTTGATGCTCCAAGGAAGGCTTTGCATCATCATCCAAGATAATTTTGTGCACCTGCATGTTAGTAATGCAAGAAGAAAGAATAACTGGTAAAGTAGAGTTTGAGCCCAAGAATTCATACCTGAGGTGTGGAGGAAGTGGTTTCAACTCCAACACCGGTGGCTCCTCAATTGATGGTTTTGTTGGTGGAGTTTTCCAGTTTTCAAGATCTAAAGACAATTTTCTAGGCTCATAAGAATAAGAGCCCATCCCATGTAAGGCATTCATGCACTCCACTCTACTTGCATCCTCATTGACATCAAGATTTAATAGCACAGACTCAAGAGGATCCTCTACGTTGATCATAACATTGGTATCATCCACAATCACAGCTGTGACAAGGTCTATAAATGAGCACACCTTGGTGCTATTGGGTTGCTTCATAGACTTGCAAACATGGAAAACGACCTTTTTATCTCCCACTCGGAAAGTGAGCTCACCCGCTTCAACATCAACCAATGCCTTCCCCGTTGTAAGGAAAGGTCTACCCAAGATAATAGGAACCTTATAGTCCACTTCACAATCCAAAATGACAAAGTCGGCCGGAAAAATAAATTTGTCCACCCGAACAAGCACGTCATCAATAATGCCCAAAGGTCGCTTCATCGATCGATCCGCCATTTGAAGTCTCATTGAAGTTGGTCTAGGTTGCCCGACGCCCAAAGTTTTGAAAACCGAGTATGACATCAAATTGATACTAGCTCCCAAGTCACATAGAGCCTTGGCGAAATCCGCACTCCCAATGGTGCAAGGAATGGTGAAAGCACCGGGATCTTCAAGCTTCGGGGCCATTGAATGCACTATAGCACTAACTTGGTGAGTCATCTTTATAGTTTCACAATCCATAGAACGCTTCTTTGTAACCAAGTCTTTCATGAATTTTGCATAACCCGACATTTGTTCAAGTGCCTCCACCAAAGGCACATTAATAGATAAGCTCTTCATCATGTCAATGAACTTTTTAAACTGATTATCATTCTTGTGCTTCGCGATCCTTTGAGGATAAGGTGGAGGTGGCCTTGGCAAAGGAGCCCTGGCTTTTGGCACAACCAGCTCCAGCATGTCAATTATGTGTTCCCTAGATGAGTTCACATCATTTTGGATTTCTACCTCGACTTCTTGAATATCAATCCTCACTTCATTGTTCGCATTTTCATCAACCACATCTTCAACTACCAAAGGGACTTCGTCATCTTGCAACGCAACACCATCATCCACGAATTGCTTTTGCTTAGAGGCATTCACATCACCGCCTCTCCCATTTCTTGTTTTGATTGCCATAACATGATTGTTCCCACCATTTGGGTTCACTACCGTATCACTTGGTAGAGCACCCTTCGGGCGAGTATTCAATGACTGAGAGATTTGGCCTAATTGCACCTCCAAGTTTTGGATAGAGGTGTTGTGAGAAGCTAACTGTGCATCAGAATCCACATTCCTCTTCATCATCTGCTCGAACATCATTTCAGTTCTACCCATATCATTACCAGAAGAACTAGGACCTTGAGAAGGGAAAGGTGGTGGATTGTTCGGTTGTTGGTACATTGGGGGACTTTGAAAGCCTTGACCCCGATTGCTTTGGTTTCCATTGTTGTTCCACCCGCCTTGATTGTTATTGTTGCCCCAATTGTTGTTATTTCCATTCCAATTGCCTTGGTTGTTGTTTTGATTACCCCAATTGTTGTTTTGGTTGTTGTTGTTCCAATTACCACCACCTTGTTGTTGATTGCCCCAATTTTCTTGGGGTCACCATTGTTGGTTTGAAGAGTTGCCTCTAGTGCCTTGATAGTTGTTGACATATTGTACCTCTTTACTTTTATCATCAAAACCATCATTTTGAAACCCATCACATGTATCATCATATTGCTCAGAATTCCCTTGATTTTGTTGCCTCCTTTTCCTTCTCTTGTTGACAAGCATACTAACACCCTCCGTGGCATTCACTTGGCAATGATTCTGAACTTGTTGCAATTGCGCCTTAGCCAATTGGTTCATAGTAGTAGTAAGCTCAGCTATCGCTTGCCTGTGATCATGTAATTCCTTCTGCAAATGGATAACCGTAGGGTCACCTTGAGGCACATTTGCTCTACTCTAGTATGCTGAAGAAGTGTCTGCCATTTCATCAAGTACATCAGATGCCTCATCATAAGAAAGCTTCATAAAATTGCCCCTGGCCAATTGGTTAATAATGCATTGATTTGTAGTATTTATGCCCCGGTAGAAGGTTTGTTGGATCATGGCCTCGGTCATATCATTATTTGGGCACTCCTTCACTATCATTCTATACCGCTCCCAAATTTCATGCAAGGGTTCCGTTGGCTCTCGCTTGAAGGCTAATATTTTATCTCGAAGTGCCGCCATATGACTAGGAGAGAAGAATTTGGAAATAAACTTATCCGCCAACTCATCCCAATTTGTGATGGAATGGTTGGGGAGTTTCTCGATCCAGTCTAATGCCTTCCCCTGAAGTGAGAACGGGAAAAGTCTCAATCTCTGCGCATCCTCGGATACATTTTTCTGTTTGCTCCCCCAACATGTATCTACGAACCCCTTGAGATATTTGTAGGCATTTTGATTCGCAGCGCCTATGAAGTACCCACGCTGCTCAAGTAAGGTCAACATCACATTGGTTATCTGAAAGTTGCCCGCCCAGATTCTGGGTGGGACAATAGCACTTGCATAACCCTGGTTCGGAAGTACTTTGGGAGCCACTCTTGGAGGTGGCGGAAGAGGGTCTAGAATATTGTCATTTGGATTCGCATTGGCATTGCGGCCTCTACGTTGTCCTTGAGTGCAAGAGGCACCTCATCTTGCTCAAGATCATCTACCTCCTCCCCACTATCACGTTTCCAAGAGAGTCATTAGCGTTGTTTAAAGCCATGTTGGTACCTGAGTAGTGACACAAACAAGTAAGTAACAAAGAAGGAAAAAGAACAATGCATAAAATTAACTAAATAGATAGTCAAAACTGTTAGCTCCCCGGCAACGGCGCCAAAAAGTGATCGCATCCTACTCCACACTACTAAAAGGTAGGAAGAGAGGGTCGCAATAACTTTTACCCGATTTGTGGGTCGGGATCGATTTTCACAGAGAGCTAGGAATGGAGTTGAGTATCTATTTAGGTTGGAATTGCGTATTTGTTCCAAATATCACTTCTAATCATTTTTGGGTTTTCTTTATATTCTACTATTATCAAACTACAAATTACAATTGCTACTAAATTAACTACGAGTAAATTGCTACAAGTTGTATCTAATAGTTTAAAAGGCACTAGGGTAGTCGCATCCTCCTAGGTGGCCAATTGACGGGTAATTGAACCTAAGGCACGATTGACATAATTGGGGAATATACTATAACTATTGAACAATTTTACCCACTCATACACCTCTCGGTAGAGAGAGTGATTTTGCCCAATTGACTTTCTCAAGACCAATAGGGTAGGCAAATTTGCTCAAGCAACTGGGGTTCAAGTCGGGTATTACTCTCTCGAGGTTTAACCCTTTAATTGAGACTATCAATTCTCTTGAGTCCATCCCAATTCCTTGTTGGGTCAATTTCGGAGACTTAGGCTCACTTTCTGAAGAAGAACCCAAGTCAACTTAGCACAACCTAGTGTTTGCAACCACTCATTCATAGATTAAACCATGAAATTGACCCTCATAACAAAAACCCATAGTCAATCTAACCTTAAATCACAACAACATCAATTACCCACACTAGGGTTGAGCCACAACCCTAGCTAATGGGTCTAGCTACTCATGCTTGAAGAGAAAAACAGAGAAATAGATGAAGATAAAGACATATTAATTAATTGCTAAGGTAAATACAAAGATTCAATGATAAAAACTAAGTAAAAATGCCCAAAATGGCTAAGAAAAGTCTTCTCACGAGCGCAGCTAACGTCTGATAATATCTGTTGCCCTAAAAATGGAAAAAGGTTCTATTTATACTAAGCTGGAAAAACTGGACAAAATTGCCCCTATGGGGTTAGTGCAGACCGCACAAAATGGTGTGCGGCCGCACTAGGCTCTTGAACTTGCAATCTTGACTCTCTAAACCCAGGCTCCGCGGACCGTACAAAATGGACTGTGTCCGCGGAGGATTCTAGCGCGGTCCGCACAAACACGACCACGGACCGCACATGCTTGAACCTCTGAACTTGGCATCTCTCTGAACCTTGTCTCTGCGGACCGCACAGAATGGGAGTGCAGCCGCAGAGGTCCATCGCGGACCGCACAAAGTGTAGTGCGGCCACATTGCTTCGAAGCCTAAAATGCTAAGTCTCTGAACCTCTCTAGTGTGGACCGCACAAAGTGTAGTGCGGCAACACTAGGCCTGTTTTTCCTGAGGTTGTCTTGTCTTTGGTACTTGTGCAAGTTTCACTCCTTTTGAGCTGATCATTGACATCTTGTCACTTTGTTGATCAAACCTGCAATCAAGCACAACTTATGAGCCTTTTGGGACGATTTTGTATGAATTTATAATCAAAGTGCAAGTAAGATGGAGCATAAAATGTGTCAAAATCCCTAGTTATCAACAACCCCCGTCTCTATCTAGGCGGATTAGTAAGGCTTCAGCATCGGGCCACAAAGGTGTTGTTCAAGATCATTGACAACGACAATGATCGAGGATGGATGGGTCGGTTTGTCCAAGTGAGGATTTCTAACATAATCCCTGCCGAAAAGATACCATTCGCCGAAGAATGGAACATGAAGCATAAGCACTAACCCACCTATAGCTTTTGTTTCTTCCTTTACCTATTCTCATCAACATTCTTTCTTGTGATGCCACAATCTTCTGGGTGCCTGGTGCAATCCCGAACCTTGCAGGCTGGGTTCAAAAATTGGCCTCGACT
The DNA here is from genome assembly GCF_000715075.1 of Nicotiana tabacum. Classification (NCBI taxonomy): domain Eukaryota; kingdom Viridiplantae; phylum Streptophyta; class Magnoliopsida; order Solanales; family Solanaceae; genus Nicotiana; species Nicotiana tabacum. The sequence goes on from NC_134095.1 coordinate 108,326,698, forward strand.
TCTTCGTATTCTTGCGCTCATGGCGCGATTTGGCCGAGGGCCGATGGGAGGCAAAAAATCACGGTACGCTTCTCTATTGGTGTTTGATGCCTTCCTGTGAAATGTTTCTTTTTTATTTTTACTTGATTTCCTCCCATACAGGTCTTGAAGACAAAGCCGTAATGAGGCTGCCCCCACTTGGGGAAGAGGAGGCCCCAAAACCGGCTAAGGATAAGAAAAGGAGAAGGGTCTCGCCTTCTGACACCCCAAAGCCTTAGAAGAGCAAGGATCATAAGTCGAAGAATGACTTCACCGGTCTGCGTATTGACGTATCCCAAAAACTACGAGATGAATAAGAGGAGGGAGAAGACGTTGACTTTGAACTAGTGGCTAGAAAGAGGGGAAGCGTCGAAGCTTCAAAAGCAGCTGGGCTGCTGATGGTCGAGGAGGCTCATCTTTGGACCGAGGAGATCTCGGAAGATGGTCCGAGCAAAGTCCCCGAGTCATCGGGGGCTGAAGATGTCTCCTGCCATGATGAACAACTGGCAAGTATGCTTGCCCGTGATGACGAACAATCAGCGGTTGTTCCTGAAGGGCCCGATTCCAAGGCCCTCCAAACAGGAAAGAGTGCCCCAAGTGTCTTTCTTGGGTAAATAAATATTGATTTGCCACCCCTCCCCATATTTTCTGAAGGGCAATTCCGGGAGGCCCAGTCTATAGACACCCCCGATGTGGGAATGACCCATGATGGGGATGACATATTCCGTGGCTGCTTCACGAGGCTCGACGATGTTTCCAACCTAGATGCATCGATCATTTTCGATGAGGCTCAGCGACTCTTGAACCAGGTAGATTTCAGCCCCCGTTATTGGGTTTACGTTTGCTTTTATTTCCTTTTGTCTGATTTCCTTCCTGTCTCCAAGGTTGTGACGCTCCATCAGGAAGCATTTTGAAAATATCGAGCTAAGATGACATAGTGTGAGGATGATCTCAAAAGGCTCACGGAGGAGAGAGACGCCCTCAAACTCCTTTATGTGCAAAAAGAAGAGAAGATCAGGAATCTCAGAGCTGAATTGGCAACAACCAATAAAGAGCAGACCGATCTCATCAAGCAAGTAATGTAAATTTTTGGGAGCTTGACATATAAATTTGATATTGGCGACTAACACTTAGATCCTGCAGGTTCAGCAGAAGGCCAAAAAGATCGAGCAGCTTCGCGAGAAGGCTGAGATAAAAGAGGCAGAGACTTTGGGGTGGAAGAAGAACATGGACCGCCTCACCTCAGAGAAAGACACAACTCGAGCCCAGTTGTTTTCGGTTGAATGTCAACTCCAAAGCGTGAAGGACGAGAGCTTGGCCTGAGCCAAGAAAATTGAAGAGCTCGAGACTCCATTAGCCATTGAGCTTGCAAAGGCCTCATCTGTAGCGGAATAAGTAAAGGCCAATGCGGAGGCGATCGTGGCCGTCTACTGAGCCGATGCTGAAACCGCTAATGCTCGAGCAAAGGAAATTTTCGAAGCTGCTCAGGTTCGATTATCCTGCATTGTGGAGCATGCTAAGTGCCAGTCTCGAAGAGATTCATGCTCATGGCTTTAACCTCACGGCCGATATCCAGAATGCGAAAGTGTTAGAGGCTGAAGCCGAAGCTTTACTGTCTAACTATGATGACTCCGAGAGTGCAAGCGGATCCGAGAGTGGAGAAGATGAATATGAAACTCCCCGAGAAGATTAGGCTCTTAGAATTTTTTTCTTCTTTTTTAGATTTTTGTGCAAGACCCTGAGTGGTCTTTGTAAATACTTTTGCATATATGAAAGATCCTTTTTCTCTTCGATTTGTCTCTGATTGTTGTTTCATGAAAACTTTGTTTTGCTTTTCCCTTATGATAATCCTAATATATTTTAGGTCTTGTGAGAAATTTGACTCACTTCATTTCCTTGTGAAAATTTTGTTGAAATTGGATTACTATAGTTTCTATAGTCGAGTGAGTACTTGCTCGAACTCGGAGTAGAAAAAACCCTTAGGTTTTTGTTAAGCGAGGAGGGGTCCTCGAGCTTGACAATGTAATGGCCTTTAGGCTCTTGAATCTGGCCGATACACCCTCTAAAGAGTGGGTTTTATCCTTTTTTCGGCTTAAAAGTTTTAATCATATAAAAATTTGTTATGCCTTAGCATGAGATAGATCTGTACGCATTAGGGTTCAGTGTTATCGAAAAAACTTTGCTATGAATTGTCATAAGTTTTTTTAGGAGTTCGAACAATTTGGTACCTCTTATGGTTTTCGAGGGTTGATGTTATCAAAACCCTATGTAAATTTGCCGAGGCTAGCCCTTTTTAACCAGTTTAATGACAATATTTGGAGGCCTAATTGATTACACAATTAGGATGTCTCCGAACCGTGTTCGTTTGGCCATAGAATTTAACTGCCCATTGGGCTTGTCTCTTGATCATACTTAAACTTGTTCGAAGTATCAGTCCCCGAGTTGGGTGGCCGTGGCCAATAATATCGAGGATTGCCATTTTAATCTCTTAAGATTTCGAAGTTTCACAGTTTGAGCATGTCGTTTTCGGACGACAATTCCCGAGTATAGGGTTAATTGCTCGAGCTTTAGTTGCAATTGGCTCTTGAGCCAATTTCCGTAAAATATCGTAAGTACAAAATTGTAAAGTATAAATTTCACTAAGGCATAGAACATATGATAAGGAAAAGGTACTTCTTTCAATAGATCATTCATGTGTACATGTTTTGTCATTAGGGCTCGAGTAATCTACATGGGCACGGTTCACTTGCCCATTTGGCCCTTTACAAAATTTTCCTATTGAGACCCTGTTGACACGAAACATCTTCTTTGAAAACATAACATCCGAGAGTGATTCCCCCCAGTATTCGAGGTTGATTGTAAGAAGCCTCGAATACTGTTAAATTATCCCAATGTAGCACAGATAATTGTTGCCTAATTATAAACCTCGCTGCAAAAACCTATGTGGGACACAAACTGATCTAAGGGAGAAAGAGTGCAACATATGCTTTAAAACCTGAGGTCTTTGTGTTGAAGAATTTCCCGATGCCTTTGATCGAACACTTGCAATAAGTTAGTATCGATAATAAACGAAAAAATGAGAGAGTCATACCTTAGTAATAGTATAATTTGAGGGGTGATATGTTCCAATTATTTGGCAGTTGTTCGCCGTTCATCGTGCCATGTTTGTAAGATCCCTTTCCGATAACACCGAGGACCTGATATGGTCCTTCCTAATTTGGGCCGAGTTTCCCCTTGTTTGGATCTCGAGTGTTAAGGATCAATTTCCTTAGGATTAAGTCCCCTATTTTGAAGTGCCGAAGATTAATTCTTCGATTATAGTATATTTCAATTTGTTGTTTTTGGGCAGCCATTCAGACGAGGGCGGCTTGCCGTATTTCGTCTAATAATTCGAGGCTTGTCTTCCTAGCCTCGTGATTTGATTCTTCCGTTGTGTATCGAAACCTGATGCTTGGATCCTCGACCTCGACCAGTATCAGAGCTTCGACGCCATACACTAAGGAGAACGGCATTATTCCCGTAGTGGATTTTGTCGTTGTCCGATATGCCCAAAGCACTTCAGGCAAAATTCCTCTTCATTTTCCCTTAGCGTCGTTCAACCTCTTCTTTAGGTTTTTGAATGATGGTTTTGTTCATTGATTCGGCTTGTGATCTTCGAGTAACTTTGTTATTTTGCTGCCGATAAATTGTTTCCCATTGTCGCACACTATCTCGGTGGGTATACCATATCGGCATATGATGTGATCCTAGATGAATTCTATAACTTCTTTCTCTATGACTTTCTCGAAAGCCGGTGCTTCAACCCATTTAGAGAAATAATCAGTTATGAATAAAATGAATTTAGCTTTACCTAGGGCCGATAATAGAGGACGAACGAAGTCCATCCCCCATTTCATGAATGGACACGGGGATATGACTAAATGAAGTTGCTCTCCGGGTTGGTGGATTATCGACGCATGCCTTTGGCATTTGTCACATTTTCGAACAAACTCCTTAGTATTTTTTTCCATATTGTCCCAATAATATCCTGCTCTAATGACTTAGTGAACCAATGATTCAACACCAGAATGGTTCCCGCAAGTGCCCTCATTAATTTCTCGAAGGACGTAGTTGGTGTCTCCCGGACCCAAGCATATTGCCAACGGCCCATCAAATTTCCTTTTGTACAATGTTCCATTTTCGGCCAATGTAAATCGTGCAGCTTTCGTTCGTAGAGTCCTCGATTCCTTAGAGTCCGATGGAAGTTTCCCATTCTTCAGATAATCGATATATTTGTTCCTTCAATCCCAAGTTGGAGTTATTTTCGGCGTGGCCTTCTTCGACTACCAATATCGAAAGTTTTACGACAGTTATCAAGCTAATTTCATCATCTTCGACTGATGACCACAATTTTGCAAGGGCATCGGCCTTACCGTTCTGTTCTCGAGGTACATGGTGTAGTGTCCATTCTTTGAACCGGTGTAAGGTTACCTGCAATTTGTCTAAGAACCACGTCATTCGATCCTGTTGAACCTCGAAGGTTTTGTTGGCCTAGTTAACCACGAGTTGGGAATCACACTTGGCCTCGATGACTTCTGCTCCCAAACTTTTAGCTAGCTCAAGACTGTTTACCGTGAAAATGGTAATAAAAATTAAATTTGTTGATGGGGCTCTAAAAATACATGATCTATTTTTATGCTAGTTGTTTAGAGTAGTGGCTGCTAGATATATGAAGATATAGGTGAAATGCGAGCCAAAACAGTGTTACGATCAGAACGATAAGTTAGCTGTCTGAGCCTCGGGCTAACTGATGAAGGGCTTCGAGGTCGATGCCTAGGCTCGAGCTCGTGCTATTGGGGGTAACCGGGAAGGGGCTAACAGTTAGATTATAATCAATGGAGGCTCTATATGGCCAATAACAAGCAATGAATGTAGAACAAATATGAAAGTGGTAACAACACCGTCATGAAAATATGTCAGAGAGAAAAGAGAGAGAGAGAGAGAGAGTTGTTATTGATCTTGTGTACAATAGTTCGAGCAACCTGCTTACAAAGTGCCAATGATCCCCTTTATATAAGAGAGGGAATCCAAACACAGTACAAGATACATTAAATGATAAAGGAAGCGGGATTTTACAACTAACTAGCTTTATGATGTAGACGTAGACCAGCGTTTGACTAGCTTGGTATACATAACCAGCCCCAGATGCATTCTTCGGAAGCCTCCCATACTTGTCGGGGTCTCGGCCAACATTATCCTAAGGCCGAATGTCAATACATTTTGAGGGAGGTACCCGTCTCAAGGTCTCAAGCATCCGAGGCAATCTCCTGAAGTGCCTTATCAACGAGAAATTGGTCCCCCCGATTTCACCGTACATAGATAGTCCCCGCATTTCTTAGAGAGAAGCGATGAGAAACGATTTTGACATCCCACTCTATGGGCTTCTATAATGACGTCCAGCTGATGACACAAGCCTCTATGAACACCGAAATGTTTCATCATTTTGCTTCTTCAAGGACAACTGACGCGTCGTGATTTCTCGTTTTTCGGGGCCATAATGTCTCCGTTGATTCAGCTCCCATGAACGCATTGAATGCGCCTGTTGTTATGTTTTTTGAGGGTGATAATAGCGCCATCGGTTATTTTGCCCTTCTCTTCTATAAAAGGGGCCTTTTGTGATCAGTTTTTCATCCAAGCATCCTCCGATATCTATCCATTCCTCCTTTCTTGCTATCTTTACTCTTTGATGTTTACCATGTTTGAGGCCCATGGCCTCAAGATTTTATAGCGATATCAGGCACGCTACGACCTATCTTCCGGACCTTCTCTAGTCGAACGAGGTTATGCTGCCTTTATATTATTGTTGTTGTAGATGTCATCTCCGCTGGCTCGGGGCGATGAAGCAGAGGACCAATTTCGTCCGACTCGAAGAATATTTGGATTATACACCGCTGCTCAAGAGTGGGCTTGGATTATACATCACTACTCACCCTCCTTGCTCGTCTTGGCGCATTACACCCCCTTTAGATTCGTTGGGGTATTGCGGCACTATCTACTAACTGTCACCTCCCATGCTGGGGCAACGTCTCAAGAAGTGGATAATAATAGTAATATTGGCGGAGTTCATACTAGCCAGATTTTTCACCCAACCACTTTTTTTCTCCTTTCGGCTTCTCCTTCGTCACTTTGCTCTTCTCCATTGCTTTCCCCTTCTACATCTTCCCTTTTGAAGATGCCATTCTGGGAGGGTCGAGATAAGACCCCCGAGGGGATTAGGCTTGGAAGATATTGTCTTTGAGGTCGCGCGCTTGAGGATATGATACTGAAGATGTCTCCATTGTGGGCGCACTTTTGGGAATAGGCTAGATTCTTAGGCTTTTGTTGTATGTACACCCTTCTGCTTCTTTGTTCTTGCGTAAGGATCCCCTTGCAGGCTTTTGTAATCATATGTAAGGACCCCTCGAGGGCCGTTGTAACCAAACGCTTATGAATATAAAGATATTTTCTTGACTTCTGCCTTTGATACTTGCCATATTCCTTTATGTTTGTTGAGACTCTGAATGCACAGTCCTGTTTGTTGTTGCTAATACTGAACCTGGGTACGAGTATTCCTTCCGGCCTTTGGTTGATGAAAACGGCATCGCACGGTGTCTTTTGTGGTTCCTTAGATTGAACCTGAATTAGGCCGGTAGATTTGGGTTGTCAGGACATTTATTTCGCGCAAAACAAGAATAATATTTCGGGCCTCGGAGTCATGACTTATTAGTTAAGTTCTTTAATAATCATTGAGAATAAATTTGCTCGGGGACCTGTGGGAGGAGGCTGCTTTTGATCTCTTGAGAGCAATCCCCGAGCAAAGACTTGCTTGTACTCAGACCACCCCGAAGCGCGTTTTAGTGTGAATAGCCTTATGGTGCTGTAGATAGATTTTGAAAGAAGGTTTGTCCGATCTTGGATGGCACTCGAAGCCAGGCCCATACGAGTGACTTTCAAAAATGCTCATTTCTTTGGAGACTGATTCTCTTTGCTGGAGAACCTCGAGGTCGGGTGCCCCCATGGTGTTGACGAAGGCGTCATCAACTCTTTGGAGCATAGCTTTATCCTAACGGAGGTCCTCGAGGTCGGGTACCGCCTCGAGACTTGAGAGGGTGTTATCGGCTGACGTTCCCAACCGGCTTTGGGGTAGGCGAATCGTCATCGTCATTTCCACATATATTATAGGGTTGTACCCACCTTCTCAGGGGTTACCCTATTTTAAGCAGTAGTCACTTACTTTCTGCACCAGCTTTTCGGCATTTCGGAATTAACATGCCTACACAACTTCTCACTTTTTAATTCTCCAACTTTGTGATCGCCATGGCGGCTATGTTGGGGTTTATCCGATAGGGAGGGGAGAGCTCGACCCCTGGTCTTCGGGATCACCGAGGTCTGCTATCTTTGAGGTGTCGGTCGATTATGCCCTTCGTTATTATTGTTGAGGTTAATAGAGATCGGGTATGGACGAGTTGCTTCGCCTGGGTGCGGACCGCTGACATTATCCACTAGGAGCCCGTATCATTTATTGAATAATGTGGCTATACTCTTAAGTGGTGCATCTCGTGCTTTATTAGTTCCACCTTTGGTGAGAGCTGGTTTTGTAGTTGTGGTTTCTTCCCTTCTTCTATAGTGGTTTCACGGGCGTCGGGCGATGTTCTTGACCTGTCAAACTTGGTCCGAGGATTTGGTGGCCCGCTCGACCTGGAAGGAGCGCGAGTGGCGAGCTTTGTCCCGGGGCAGATGGGAAATAAAATATCATTAGGAGCGTTGCGCTATTCTTTCCTTGCTATCACCTTTTGCTTCTTGATGAGTTTCTTTTGTGGCATCCAACAAGCTCGAGTCTGGAATGCTTTGTTGTGGAGTTAGGCTCCAGAAAGCCCTGGATGAGGGTAGGTCCCTTGGGCTCTTTTGCGAGGAGAAAGAAGTAGAGTTGGCACACTGGTGACATGAGACATACCGGAGCTCAAATTATGAGAGCTACTTGATGAAATAGGTAATTTCTCATCCCGGGCGGGTATATGTTTCACCTTTGACTTCTTAGGTTAACCCTTCGTCTATCCCAGCTGCAGAAAAAAGATGTAGGCTCTGGAGCGCCTCAGGGGTGAAACCGACCGAGTCAGGAATGATAGTGGCGGGCTAGGAGCTTAGGTGCAAGCTCAAGCTTCAGAGAAGGAGGGTGCCTTGGCTAAATTTCCTGCCTTCGAGGCTAACTCCGCTTAGCTTGTGACAACGCTTCAGCTTAAGTGGATATGATCACGAAGCTCGAATCCGAACTTTCGGAGATTAGGGCTGAGATCGTTGATGCTCGGGCTGAAGCAGCACTGGGCCGGACTAAAGATGATCAGGAGATGGCGATTCATTTGAAGGATTCTACCGATGCCCAAGCAGAGTTGAAGAGGGTTCTTGATCGTGAAGAGAGGATAGAAGAATATGTTCATTGTAGATCTGAAGAAGGGTACTTGAGGAGATCGGCACCAAGGGTTTTGTTCTCCCGGAAGAGCTAGCGCGAGCGAGGGCGGATGAGAGTAACGCTCGGTCACTCCTGCCCGACATTGAGGAGAGCGAAGACGAGGCTGATAGGCCGTAGCCCCCATGGGCAGGGTGTAGACTTTTCCATCTTGTATACGATATTTCCAAAGCGCGTTTGAAGATGGAAGATGCACTTTTGTATGTAAATATAAGAGAACTTGAAGCTTTATTTCTTATGTACCCCTTTCTGCTTCGCTTCTGACCAGGCGGACTAGTTTCGGAGTTGATGAGAATCCTTAAATTCGTAATATGGCTCCGGGGCTCATCAGGCATGCCTGAGGGCTCTTACGCGTTCAGCCAATACGACTTTTAGTGTAAGCTGGCGTTAGAGCTCTTATGCTTTGCCCAACTATTTTGGGTTTAGTATCCAAGTGGGGCTTCAACTCGAGCCCACTCGACCCTCAAGCTTTTTTGTCTGCATGGGCGGGTGACAATGGCTCTTATGCCTTGCCCTTGGGCATTTGTATTTTAACTATTTTGGGTTTAGTCTCCGAGTCGGGTTTCGACTCGAGCTCACTTGACCCTCAAGTATTGTATTTTTGTGGGCTGATGACAATGGCTCTTATGCCTTGGGTCGAAGCGATCTTTTTTGTATGTGGCCCTGAGGCTCGTGAAGCTGGAAATGATGGCTCTTACGCTGTGCCCTTAGGCATGTATAGTTAAATCCAGTCTCCAAATCGGGTTACGACTCGAGCTCACTTTGACCCTCAAGCTTTCAAATTTTTAAGCTGGCGACAGTGGCTCTTATGCTTTTGGTCGTTGTGACCGTTTAGTATGTGTAGCCTTGAAGCTCATTAGGCTGGTGACAATGGCTCTTATGCTTTTCCCTTAGGCATATGTAGGCTTTATTTTCCTCCCGTTAAGGACTTTTTGAAATAATTTTGCCTGACCCGTCGTCGGTTCTGGAAGAACCTCAATTTCAAGTCCTTGCGGCGAAGTTCGAGCACCTCGGTAGGTTTAGCACATAGGCTGAGTAGCTCGAAGCCTTGTGATTTGGAGTTAACATGGTTGAAGCTCGTTTGCCTATTGAGTGTAGCCTGTTTAACCGGTTCTTTTCGAAGTAGATTCGAAGTAATGGCCTATGATTTTATAACGACGGTCGAGCGTCCCCGAGTCGTGTTAATTTGGCTGGTACAGCCGTATGACCATAGTCATTTGCGTTTGTCCAAAGCCATTTTTGATCTCAAGTGTAGTAGTTTAGGTATCTATATCGAGGGTATGCCCTTTCGGGAGTCTTAGGAATGCGACATATAGCCTAAACTTCGGGATTGAGTTTATGTCTGTAGTAAGTTTGGGATCCTGACCCTGAGGTCGTGCGTTTTTCTTTTGATGTTTCGAAGTCAGTCCCCGAGTACTCGAGGCACCTTTGATGTTGGAGATATTTTAGCGATTTTTGCATTGTCTTACCTAAAGGCTTATGATTTTGGAGTCCCGATCCGGAGGTCGCCTAAGTGTTGAATTGTCGATGCCAGTCCCACAGTGTTCGGGACGTTTCCGCCGGAGCAATTGTTGCCTTATCTTACGAAGGTGTCTTGACAAAAGATATTATTTGATTATTCGGTACAAGAGTACATGTATTCACCGACGGGAGCCCGACTATATGGACACGGTTCATTTGACCGTTTGGCTCAGTACATTACTTTCCTACATGGACCCCATTTAGCGTTTCATGACTTCTCCGAATGGGTGGCTTCCTAGGGGAGTGCCCCCCCAGCATTCAAGGTTGACTGCAAAAGAAGTCTCGAGCATTTGTTGAGTTTCCTTTAGGTAGCATGCAGATGTTTCCTCATTAAAAACCTTGCCAGTAAAACCTTTTTTTTGGGATAAAAACTCGGTCGAAGGAAAAGAGTGAAATGGATGCTTTAAAGCCTTAAGGTCTTCGAGCAGGGTTAGCGTTCTGACCGCTCCGATCGAGTGCCTGCATAAGGGTTAGTCCGAAATACAAAATAAAAATGGAGATAGTCGTACCTTAAAGTGAGATATGTCGGCGATGCCTTGAGGATTGATATGTTACAATCGTGAGGGCCGATATGTTACAATCACTCAAGGTGAGGATGTGGTACGGTCCTTTATTTCATTTAATCAAGTTTACTCGAGGGTGAGGCTCGATCACCCTTTGGCTTATTCGAGGGCGGAGGTGTGAGCGCTGGTGCCACATTGTGCACTGCGAACATTTCTCTTGCCGCATGTTGTTCCCCATAGACGGTTTTAATTCCATCCTTTGTTGGGACTTTCATCATCTAGTGAAGAGTGGACGATACCGCTCTCATGCAGTGTATCCACGACCGTCCGAATAAGGCGTTATACCTCATGTCTCCTTCGATAATATGGAATTTGGCATCCTGGTTCGTGCCGGCCACAGTAACTGGAAGGATGATTTCTCCTTTCGTTGTTTCACTTGCCATGTTGAATCCGTTGAGGACTCGAGTGGTGGGCACGATTTGGTTTGAGCAATCCGAGCTGCTCTATAACCCTCGACCTGACAATATTGGCCGAGCTACCTGGATCCACGAGTGCACATTTTATTTGAAAAGAATTAACAAGGAAAGAGATTACCAGTGCATCTTTGTGAGGTTGAGACAAGGTCTTGGTGTCCTCTTTGCTGAATGTGAGGGCGTCCTCGGGAATATATCCTCGGGTCCGCTTTTCTCAGGTGATGGATATTTTCGTTCTTCTCATTACTGGTTCCTGCGGGGCATCGAAGCCCCCCATGATTATGTGGATGGCATGTTGTGGCTCATTTGCCTCGTTCTTCTTGGTGGCCTCTCTTTCCCGAAACTAATTTTTTGCTCGATTGCTAAGGAATTCCCGGAGATGCCCTTTGTTAAGTAGTCGAGCTACCTCTTCTCGTAGCTGATGACAGTCCTCGGTCCTGTAGTCGTGTGTGTTGTGAAATTCGCACACTAAGTTGTCATTTCTTTGTGAAGGATCCGATTGCATAGGCCTAGGCCAATTGGCGTCTCTGATTTTGCTGATGGCAAACATGATGTCTGATACATCTACGTTGAAGTTGTATTCCGACAAGTGAGGTGCACCCGCTGGCCCTACGTTCCTATCGAATCTCGCTTTGTTTATGAGTCCTCGAGGATCCTATCCTCGGTCTATTCTCTGATTGTTGCGAGGTGGGTTGTGCCACGGGGCATTCTTTCTATCCTCGATATATGGTTTCTTTCTATCTTTATTTGATTTTGGTTCGTTTTCCAGGAGCCTGTTTGGGTATACTGATCCCGAGGGGGCTACTAACTGGTCATCCTCGGCCCTGATGTTTGATTGATACCGGTTGTGGATGTCTGACCAGGTCACAGTTGGGTACTCGATAAAATTCTGTTTCATTTGTTTTGAAACCACCGAGTTTCATTCATTCAGACCTTGAGTGAAAGTCTGTACTGCCTAGTCATCGGAGACTAGTGGTAGCTCCATCCGTTCCATTTGAAAGCGGGACACGAATTCCCGCAATATTTCGTTCTCTCTTTGCTTAATTTTGAAAACGTCGGACTTCCTCATTGCTACTTTGATGGCACCAGCGTGTGCCTTCACAAAGGAGTCTACTAGCATAGCGAATGAATCTATGGAGCTAGGAGCCAAGTTGTGATACCACATTATGGCCCCCTTCGAGACTGTTTCCCCAAATGTTTTCAGCAATACGGACTCAATCTCATCGTTCTTTATGTTTTTCCCTTTACTACACAAGTATAGGCAATAACGTGTTCATTGTGGTCTGACGTCCCATTGTACATTGGGAGTTCTGGCATTCTGAATTTTTTAGGAATAGGTTTCGGGGCTGTTTCTTCAAGGAATAGCCTTTGTGTGAACTTCTTCGAATCCACACCTTTCAAAACTGGGGACGCGATCGGGATTTGGTCGACCCTGGAGTTGTAGGTCTCAACCTTCTTATCGTTGATTGCTATCATTGTTTCGCCCGATTCCATCCTTTTGGTGATGTCCTCGAGCATTTTCACGATGGCATGGTCGACTATTGATCCGTTGTTGCTCGATCTCTCTGGTACCTATTCGGCCGGGGGAATAGTTTCCGGTGCTGCTGTGCTGGGAGTCTTCGGGTGGCTTTATAGTTGAGCGAAAGCCATCTGTTGTTCCTGCAACATTTCAAAAATAACATGAAGACTAACTTCTTGTTCTTCCCGAGTTGGGGCCTTTTGGGCTTCCAATTGGTCCCATGTCGTACGCTCCTATCGGTGTGCGAGGTTTCGTTGACCTGCTATGCGTCTTGCAAACCTGCGTCTGCTAGAATCGGTCCAGGTGCGTTATCAGGGTTCTGCGGTGGCGCGCCAACAACTGGAACAGTCATATCGTTTTTTCCATGGTTTTCAAGGTTGTCGTTCTCAACCCTGTTTACCGAGCCAGATATTTTGACCTGAAATCGAATATCTTGGACAAGAAAAAATTTGAAAGATAACTTGCGTTGCGTAATGAAACCAGCAAGGAAATAATCACTATTATTTTTAGCCACACGGTGGGCGCCAAACTGTTTACCGTGAAAATGGTAATAACAATTAAATTTGTTGATGGGACTCTAAAAATACGTGATCTATTTTTATGCTAGTTGTTTAGAGCAGTGGATGCTAGATATGTGAAGATAAAGGTCAAATACAAGGTAAAACAGCATTACGATCAAACCGATGAGTTAGTTGTACGGGACTCGGGCTAACCGATAAAGGGCTTTAGGTTGATGCTTGGGCTCGGGCTCGAGCTATCAGGTGTTACCGAAAAGGGGCTAACAGTTAGAGTATAATCAAGGGAGGCTCTATATGGCCAATAACAAGCAATGAATGAAGAACAAATATGAAATTTGTAAGCAACAGCGTCGAGAAAATACGTTAGAGAGAAAAGAGAGAGAGAGAGAGAGTTGTTATTGATCTTTTGTAGAAAAGTTGTAGCATCCTGCTTACAAAGTGCCAATGATCCCCTTTATATAAGAGTGGGAATCCAAACACAGTACAAGATACATTAATTGATAAAGGAAGCGGGATGGGACAGCTAACTAGCTTCTAAGTCATTTCCCTTTATTCCACATGTGTAAGAAGTGATGTGTTTATTAGGATCAGTGGTCCCGTTGTACTTAGGTATGTCCAGCATATGGAACTTCTTAGTAATGGGCTTTGGAGCCGCACTTTGAGGAAAAGGCTTCTGCATGAACTTTTTCGAATCCAAACCCTTTAGGATCGGGGGTGCCCCCGGTATTTGGTCAACCTGTGAGTTGAACATCTCTACCTTTTTGTCATTGGCCTCAATTTTCTTTCACCTAAGTCTATCCGTTATGTGAGATCTTCGAGCATCATCATGATGGCGGTGTCAGTTCCTGATCCATTGTCGTTCAATTTCTCCTGTACATGCTCGACTCTATGAGCAACTTCCTGTGACGTATCGAGTTTGATTCTTCTTGGTGCCCAATTCTGGAGTTGCGCTATTGCAGCCTGCTGATTTTGTAGCATGTCAAATATCATTCAAAGGCTAATTCCGCCTTCTTCACCATTCTGCGCATTTATATTGGCTGCCCGGGCGTCTCTATGGACGCTATTTTCAGGGTCGGCGCCTAAATCTCCATGAGTGGAGACACGAGAACTGAAATCAACCAGATCCACAGTCTGTGGTGCGTCGAAATTGATTTGAGGCACTCCGTTTTTTGGGGCGACTACGTATTCGTTTTCGTCATGAAGACCAAGGCCGGTGTCAGTGTGAGAGGATACTGCTTGACAGTTTGACATGTTGATTCCTGAAATCAAAAATACTTACAAGAACAAGTGTAAAAGTAGTGTGTGTTATGAAGGTTAATATTAAGCAATCACTATTATTCTTAGCCCCATAGTGAGCGCCAAACTGTTTATCCTAAAAATCGAGTAACAATTAAACTTGTAATGTGGTTTTAAGTATAAGTGATTTCATTTAATACCAATTGATTAACTTAGAAATAAATGATGTGAATTGACAAGAATGTAAAACAAAACAATGCTTGGACAATGCCCTCGAGCTGATGAACACTCGAGAGTAGTGAAGTAAGAACAGTTAAAGATTAATAAGTTGATAAGCAGAAGAAAGAAATATTATATTGCCTTGATATTTGTATATGTAAGATGTTTACAAATGATGGGTATTCCCCTTTATATACTATAAGAATCCTAATTATAGTACAATTCTAATTATAGAAGTAAATTTCATGATTGGTACAAATAACTGCCTTTAATTTAATCTACTCTGAGATTTCCGTTGGGATCTCCAACCGGTCACAGATATCTTGCCTTTTTGTTATTGCACTTCACTCAAAGTCGGTCATACTTAATCTCGATTGCTGCTGGCCTCGGTCTCAATGGACACTCCGATTGTTTGACTCGATGCCTCATCTTCGAGCTCGGGTATAATTCATTACGAGGCTACCTCCGATGCAACTACCTTGTCTCGATCAAATAGTAAAATTAGGTAGGCCTGATTTTTACCGTATACACAATACATGAATAATTTTAAATAGGAGTAATAATAATAACGATACATGATTATTGAGTACTAACTAGGTGACATCAAAAATCTTATTAATATAGTAATGTTCAATTTTCAAGGAAAAGATTTATCTCTACTAACCATGAAAAATTGCATGGAATATGATATGTCTTCATCCACCAATTGATGGATCATGATTTTTTGCATTATGTGCATGATTCAAAGCCATAGTAGCCATAGATTAACGACCATAATCCACATGTTGCGAAAAAAATAAATTTACTTGTAGAAACACATCTTACACATACAATTATTAGTCTCAATAGGGTATCCATCAAAGATACCAATGACATGATATACCTAGTAATGATTGTTCATGATTTAAAAGATAAGCCAGTTATTACCGAGTCACATAGGGGTTTGCTATTGGTCGGGTGATCATCTTAATAGATGTCTAAAATCATAAATTCTATAACACTTATCTTTTAGTTATGAGTTGCAGGCTTGATAAGGAAGAAAGACGAATATTTTGCAAGTTTTGGTGCATTACATGTTTACCCTTAAAATGCACAACAATTGAATTTATACATAGTTTTAAAAATATGTGGATTGATTCAACACAAATGATCAAGAATATTAGATAAGCGAATTAAAAATAAAATAAATAATCAAACCAGTTGTGACATTGAGTCCAGGCTCGGATCTAAGCTTAACAATTATTCTGCCCTTGATTCGAAGCCAAACGTGTATGAAGAGCTATGATTAAAATAAGAACTTTTCAATAACTAGAAAGCAAAGAAACAAGTTTTTATTGCCTTGATATATGCGTTACAATGTGTCTATTGAATAAGAAACTTCCCCTTTATATAGTAAGGGAGTTTTACCCCGAGTAGAATTCTAAATAAGGTGAAAATCCTCCTTGTATATCAATTACAAATACGCTACCGACATTGGGCGGGATCCGCATCGTGATATCCGGTTGGGAGCGGATATCACGGCCCTTTATTAGTCATGTGCAACCCTTTGTAGTGCTTTCCAAGGTCTTGGAGATCGTACCGGATTTGGGGGATATTGTCTTGTCGGTGCTCGGTGGCGAGCACCCCATTGGGGCGTTAGTACGAGACAACTTTGATTACGATTCCATGTAATTTGTGTCCTTGCTTCCTTTGAAGCTCCGAAAAATTGGGGTGCGTATTAGCTCCTGTTTTACCTGTATACAGATAGTCCCCTCGTATCCCAAAGAGTAGGTTTGCTGAATTGATGGGAAATGATAGATGAACCCTGGTTCCTTCCTTCACGCATTACAATAGAGATGACGGATAAGACAAAACGCACAATCAGTCGCATCATTCCGACTTCGGAAACATGTGGTTCAACGGCTTTTTCTACTTTTCAATCCAAACTCCACCTTCGAACCCACTAGAGACTATCAAGTTCTTCAAATCTTTATATCTTCATCTTTGGTCTTCAAATCTTCATAGTTTTTCTTAGATTTCTACCCATATCTTCATCTTACCTTCAAACCTTCATACTCTTCTCTTCAACCTGCATACTCTTCTCTTCAAATCTTTATCTTTTTTTCGAGGACATGGATATGTCAACACTGGAATATTTCTCCATGTTGGGCCACCTGGAGATACCGAAAAAGGATGTGCCTTTGGGAGCTGACGGGCCGAGCATGAGACAACGATTAGTGAAGCAATTTCTTGCCCTGAATGCAAGAGGACGGTTATTCTCACGGTACCGGAGGATGCCCGAGTCCTATCTGCTCCAGTGTAGCAAGTTACCTCCAATGTCTAGTAACCGAGGAGGACCAGACAAAGATGAACAAGGTGGGCACGTCGAGCCTCTTCAATGAGGCACATCAGGCATTGAACCAGGTATGGTTCTAACACTTTTGAGCGCCCCTTATGAATCACTTAAAATTTTCCTTTAATGTTTCTTACGTAATTCCCTTTCTTTACAGGCTTCAGTGCGTCACCACGAGAGTTTCCTTCTCTATCGCCCGGAAACAAGCCAGATTGAGATTAAGCTCAAAGAGCATGCCTGAAAAAAGGACATGTATAAGCTTCTCATTGAGCAATAAGACGGGGCCATCAATGACCTTCAGGCCGAGCTGGACAGGGCTTAGAATGAAGTTTCGACTCTAAGGCGGGAATATGCCGACTTGGTCAAAAAAGTAAAGAGCTTTGAAGTTAAAAATGAGAAGCTAGTCATGGTGACTAACGATAGAACCTCGTAGGTCCGACAGAAGATCGACCAGATCGACCAACTCTAAGTCGAGATGAATGAGGTCCAAGCCATGGCCGATGGGTGACAAGCAAAATGGACTTGTTGGCTCGGAGAAGGAACCTTCCAAGGCGAAGCTGGCATTGGTGGAGGTCCAACTCCGAGTGGTGAAGGAGAAAAATGACAAGTGGTCTCAGCTGAATGACGATCTCTGAACACAACTGAGTTTGGTTGTCACAAGGCAGGATGCCCTCATTAGAGAATACGAGCAGTGAAGTCCAAGTTGGATACAACCTCCGCCGATGCCGATGAAATGGTGGCCCAATACAAGGCTGATGTGGAGGCAGCCGAAGCCCGCCTAAAGGCAAAGGCTGAATATGTGAAACGACTATCCCGAGAAGAGACCCTCAAGGATATCCACGCCCGAGGTTTTGACCCGTTAGCTAAAATCGAGGAAGCCAAAAAATTCAAGGCCAAGGCGAAGAGGCTTTACCGAGCCAGAAGGTGCCAAAGGCTCTGAGCATTCCGATTGGCTCGAAGGGTTCCAACGGCTTTAGCGACGAGTCGGGACTTGGTGAACATTAGGCATAGATGCCTTAGTACTTTTTTAGTTTTTGTCTTATGTACATATTTTATTTGTTTTGAGTCCATCTTTATTGGGCCTTTGTAGGTATATTCCGAAATATATATAAAAAGTTTTCCCTTTTCAGCAATTTTAAGTCTTTACTTTTTTTAGCATATTTTAATAATTTATACTCTTGCAATTTTTCTAAAGCCTTAGTATAGAATCCAATGTACTTATAGGGCGTCCATTGTTTCAGAAGTTCGAACGGAGCCTGACTTCGATGCAACATTGTATGCTCAAGGCTTTGAAAATTCGGTATGAACGGAAGATTTTTTTCAAATGCTTAAGTGATTTTAGATGATGATTTTGTCAAGGGTAACATTTTAGCAATTTTTGAATTTCGATAAAGGCCTTACTTTTGGTTATGAGCTTCGTAGATCTATGATTCATTTTTTGGATGGTTGTAGCCTTTTGATTTTGGGCACCGCCTTATAGGTTTGGTGCTCCCATAATTTGGTAGCCCGGTTTATCCAAACTTTTTTCAGACGATAGTCCCCGAGTAAGGGTAGACCTTGGGCTCGATAGTCCCCAAATAGGGGTAGCCCATGGGCTCTTAGGATTTGGGTTTTAAGAGGCAAGAAAATTAGTAATAGCAAGGCGAAACTTTCTTTCATTTCAGCATGTAAAGTACATAATAAAAATTTGAATCATGGCTAAGACGGGCTATGTGGGCAAGGTTCTTACGACCCGTTTGGCCCTTACAATCTATCCTAACCACCAAGCCTTAGCTACTCAAGTACGAAGTGTCCTTCTTTCCTTGCTAATAACCTTAACCCGAGGGTGATGGCCCCCAATATCTGAGCTCGAGTTTGAGAGGGCTCGGATACTGTTGATGCTCCAATCGACTCTGATTTGAGACCGGCCTTAGAATCTAAGTTAGCATGATTTCCTATTGCCTCATTTAAAACCCTGCCGAAAAACCCTTTTTGAGACAAAATCGGTTCAAGCGAAAAAGAGTGCAACGCGTGCATACAGACCTAATATCCAGATTCATCCTTATCTATTTCCCGCAAGTGTTAGTCCGATTCATGATATTATTAAAGAATAATTGAGATCGTATCTAACTAGTAGTATCGCTTTATGTGTATCATATTATAATTGTTCAGTAGTTGCACACCATTTCCTGCTTCGAGCTTCTATGAGCCTATGCCGGTAATTCCGATGACTAGATATGGTCCTTCCCAATTCAGTCCCAGCTTCCCCTTGTTCGGGTTCTGGGTATGTAATGTTACTTTCCTCAACACCAAATCCCCGATCTTGAAGTGTCGGAAGTTGGCTCTTTGGTTGTAGTACCTTTCTATATGTTGTTTCTAGGCGGCCAGCCTGACTAGGGCAGCCTCATGTCTTTAATCCAATAGTTCCAGGCTCGTGATCATGGCCTCTCCATTTGACTCTTAGGTCACATATTTGTACTAGAGGCTCGGTTCTCCCACTTTGACTAGTATTAGGGCTTTGACACCATAGACCAATGAAAATAGTGTGGCCTCGGTACTAGACTTTGAGGTCGTACAATATGCTCACATGACTTCGGGCAAGTTTTTCTTCCATTTTCCTTTGGCATCAGTTAACCTCTTTTTCAGGTTTTAGAGTATGGACTTTTTCATAGATTATGCCTATCCATTTAAACTCAGGTGGTAAGGTGTTGATAATATCTTCTCAATCTTGTTTTTTTCGAAGAACTTATTTACCTTGCTATCGATAAATTGATTCCCATTGCCGCAAACGAATTTGGACGGCATGCCGAATCGGCATATTATATTGTCCAGATGAAGTCAATGACTTCTTTTTCTCGGAATTTCTCTAACGCTTAAGCTTCGACCCGTTTGGAAAAATAATCGGTCATGAACAGTATGAATTGAGCCTTACCGGGTGCCCACGGTAGGAGACCAATGATGTCCATTCCCTATTTCAGAAATGGCCATGGGGATAAGACTGAATGGAGTAGCTCTCCCTGTTGATGGATCATCAGTGCGTGTCTCTAGCAACCGTCGCATTTTCATACAAAATCCTTCGCGTCCTTCTCCATTTCGGTCCTGTAATAACTGACCTTGATTAATTTTTGAACCAAAGATTCTGCCCTCAAATGGTTCCTGCAGGTGCCTTTCTGAACTTCTCTAAAGGAATATTCGGTGTCTCCCAGCCCTTAGCATATTGCTAATAGGCCGTCGAATGTTCTTCCAAACAAAGTCCCTTTGGCCAAGCTAAATCTGGCATCCTTCATACGCAGAGTTGTCGATTCTTTGGGGTCTGAGGGCAATTTTCAAGTCTTCAAGAAATCAATGTACTTGTTCCTCCAATCCCAAGTCAAACTTGTTGAGATTACTTCGGCGTGCCCTTCTTCTATCATCGAGTTCATGAGTTGTACTATAGTTCCTGAGCTGAACTCATCGATATTGATCGATGACCCTAAATTAGCAAGAGCATCGGCCTCACTATTCTGATCTCAGGGCATGTGCTGCAGGGTCCATTCTTTGAAGTGATGTAGTGTTACCTCCGCATCTGTTCTTCTTTCACTTAGAATATTCCATTGACTTAATACACCACGAGGAGAGAATCACACTTGGATTTGATTGGTGAGTCCAGTTTTCTTTGTTATGTTATTCTTAGATCCAGCGAATCACCTCGGACCCAAGGCTTTTAGCTAGTTCAAGACCTGCAATCATAGCCTCATACTCGACCTCATTGTTACTCAACTTTACAGTTCTAATAGATTGCCTAATTATACCCTCGTAGGTGGTTTCAACAAGATTCCGAGTTTGGACCCTTTTGCATTTGAGGCACCGTCCGTAAAAAGGGTCCAGATTCCCAAGAAAGTCCCTAGGATAACAATAATTCCCTTTCGACTTCGGGTATTAAGGCTGGTATAAACTTGGGCACGAAATCTGCCAAAATTTGTGATTTGATGGCGGTTCGGGGCTGATATTTGATATCATACCTACTGATTTCGATGGCCCATTTGGCCAAACGGTCTGAGGGCTTGGGTTTGTGCATTACGTTCCTCAGTGGGTAAGAGGTTTCGAAACATATGAGGTGGCATTGATAGTATGGTTTTAACTTCCTGGAGGCTCTTAGCAAAGCGAGTGCCAATTTTTTCAATTGAGGATACCTTGTTTCGGCCTCGCCTAGGGTTCTACTGATATAGTAAATAGGAAATTGTGTACCTTTCTCTTCCTCAACTAAGAATCCACTTACCGCCACCTCGGATACCACCAAGTAAAGATACATATGTTAATCTATCTTCGGAGCAAGGAGAAAGGGCGGACTTGATAGGTACCGTTTGAGTGCTTCCATAGCTTGTTGATACTCCGGAGTCTAGGAGAAGTTATTCTTCTTCTTTAATAGTGATAAGAACTTATGGCTTTTAGCTTAGGATCTGGATATGAACTGACCTAGGGCGGCTATGCGCCCCATAAATCTCTGAACGAACTTAACATTGTTCACCATTGTGATATCTTCTATGGCTTTGATTTTGTCGGGATTTATCTCTATTCCCTGTTTGAATACCATTAACCCAAGGAATTTTCCTGATCCGAGCCCGGATGCACATTTCTCTGGGTTCAACTTCATATTGTATTTCTTCAATATGTCAGAAGTTTCCTGTAAATGTTCCAAATGGTCCTCTACCTGCAGGGACTTGACTAACATGTCGTCAATATAAACTTTCATTAACTTTCCTATTCGTTCTTCGAACATTCGGTTTACTAGGTGTTGATAGGTGGCACCGAAATTCTTTAATCCGAATGGCATTACATTATAAAATAAGTGCCGAATTCATTGACAAAAGAACTTTTTTCATAATCGTCCGGGTTCATCCGAATTTGGTTGTACCCGGAATAGGCATCGAGAAAGCTGAGTATCTCGTGCTCGGCTGTCGCGTCAATCATGCGATCGATGTTAGGCAATGAAAAAGGGTCCTTAGGGCATGCCTTGTTCAAGTCCTTTTAATATACACACATTCTTAGCTTATTTCCTTTCTTTGGCACCACTACTACGTTAGCTAACCAGTCCGGGTACTTAATTTCCTTATTGACCCTATTTTAAGGAGTTTACATACCTCATCTTTGATGAACGCCTGCTTGACCTCAGATTGAGGTCTTCTCTTCTGTTTAACCAGATAGAACTTTAGGTCCAAACTCATCTTATGAGTGGTTGCCTCCTGTGGGATCTCTGTCATGCCAATATTGGACCAAGTGAAACAATCTACGTTGGCTTTAAAAAAATTAATGAACTTTTTCCTGAGCTCGGGGGCTAACCCCGTTACCAGGTATATATTTTGATCCGGCAAGTTCTCGATCAATAAGACTTGCTCCAAATCTTCGACCGTTGATTTGGTTGTGTTGGTATCATCAGGAGCTATGAATGTTCTCGGGACTCCATAATCCTCCTCCTCATTGACTCCTAGTTCCTCCAATCCGATTAGGATTGGCATCAGTGATTGCTATTTAACTTCGGCCTTTCTGGTTGGCTCCATGCTTTTTAATGTCGAAATGGTGGGTACCGAAAGTACTTTATCGACCGAAAATATCTATTTTATGGCGAGTTGTTCTCCATATACCGTCTTGATAACTCCTGGTGTAGGGAACTTTAATTCCTGGTGTAAGGTTGAAGTAACCGCCCTCATATTCTGAACCCATGGTCTTTCGAATAGAGTATTATATCTCATATCCCCTTCAATCACATAGAACTTTATTTTTTGTATGGTCCTGGTGGTGTTTACCGGTAGGGTTATTTCCCCTTTGGTGGTTTCACATGCCATGTTAAATTTGTTCAATACCCAGACTACTAATACTATCTGATCTTCTAATCCCAACTGCTCTACGACCCTTGATCTGATAATATCGGCCGAGCTACCTAGATCAATCAACACATGTTTAACTCAAGATTTATTGATAAGTACAGATATTACCAGTGCATAATTATGAGGTTGCACGATGCCCTCGACATCCTCATAATTGAACGAAATAGTTCCCTCCGGGATATAATCTCAAGTTTGTTTTTCTCTCGTAATAGATACTTTAGTGCATTTTATCATTAGCCCTTGAGGGATATCGACCCCTCCAATGATCATGTTGATGATGTGCTGAGGTTCTTTTTGTTCAGTCTATTTGTTGCAGTCCTTGTTCTGGAAGTGGTGTTTGGCTCGATCACTCAGAAATTCCCGGAGATGCCTATTATTGAACAATCGAGAAACTTCTTCTATTAATTGTCGGCAATCCTCGTTCCAGAGGCCATAAGTTCCATGATACATACACATCAGGTGAGAATCTCTCTAGGTATGGTCAAACTGCAGTGGTCTAGGCCACTTGGTCTCCTTGATGCGCCCAATGGCTGATACGATGCTGGTTGCATCAACGTTGAACTTATACTCTGACAATCTTGGAGCTTCCTTTCCCCCGAGCGGCCTATCGAAACCATTTTTTCTCATGAAGCCTTGGCTATTGGGCCCTAAATCGCTTCTCATTTCATTCCTTGCAGAGTTGCGCACGGACCTGTTTTCCCTTCGATTTGCAATGTATGGTTGGTACCGATCTTGAACCGGCCTTGATTCATGATCGATGACTCTCTAAGGCTTTTCGTCGGTTATAATGGGGTAAACGGACCCAAAAGGGGCTCCAAGTTGGTCGTCCTCGACTCTGATTTTTGGTTGGTACCTATTGTGGATGTTAGCCCAAGTTATTGTCGAGTACTCTACCAAGTTTTGTTTCAGCTGCTGCAAAGCCAAGGAACTTTGGGGGTTAAGTCCCTTAGTAAATGCCTGAATGACCCAATCATTCGCAACTGGAGGTAAGTCCATCTGTTCTATTTGAAATCTTTACAAAAACTCCCAGAACATTTTATTGTCCCTTTAGTTAACCTTGAAAAGATCCAATTTTCTGGTCTCGACTTTGATAGCCTCGGTATGAGCCTTTACGGAACTATCCACAAGCATAGCGAACAAATCAATAGAATTTTGGGGAAAGTTATGGTACCATATCATTTCTTCTTTTGACAGAGTTTCCCCGAACTTTATTGATAAGATTGACTCGATTTAATCGTCCTCCAAGTCGTTACCTTTGATAGCACACATGTAGGAGGTCACATGATCATTTGGATACGTGGTTTCGTTATATTTTGGAATATCTTGTATACGAAAATTCTTCGGGATTAGCTTTACTACCGTGCTCGGAGGAAAAGTTTTCTGGAAATATTTCTTGGAGTCCAGGCCTTTCAATATCGGAGGCACTCCCGGGATTTGATCAACCCAGGAATTATATGTCTCTACCTTCTTGTCATTTGCTTCAATTTTCTTTTCACCTGACTCCACTCGTTTGGTTAATGCTTCAAGCATTTTCATTACTTCGGGGCTAACACTGGTGTTAGTTTTACCCGGCCTTTCGGTGATCTTCTCATTTTTTTGGGTGTTTTCCCGTGATGGTTCAGGCTCAATCCTGCTGGAGGCGCAACTTTGATTTTGCAGTTGGCGCAACTTCTCAGTGTCAGTAGGTAGGTTGGCGTCGATGGCCAAATGTGAGTTAGCACCGACGGGGTCTGCAACTGGGAGTTCGTTGGGATCATCAGGGGGCACCTCATTGTTTGGCACCATATTGTTTTTTTCGCCATGATAGCCAGACTCAGTATCAACGTTCAAGTGAGGAGACTGAGAGCTTGACATTTTTAAGCTGAGCTAAAATTAAAATCTTAAAGAACAAGTGTAAAATAGAGTGTGTTATGTAAATTTGTATCAAACCACCACTATTATGCTTAACCCCACGGTAAGCGCCAAATTGTTTACCCTTAAAATGGTAACAATGAATTTATACGCAGTTTTAAAGATATGTGGATTGATTCAATACAAATGATTAAGAATGTTAGATAAGAGAATTAAAGATAAAATAAATAACCAAACCAGTGGTGACGTTGAGTCCAGGCTCGGATCTAAGCTTAACAATTGTTCTGCATTCAATTTAGAGCCAAACGTGTATGAAGAGTTATGATTGAAATAAGAACCTTTCAGTAACTAGAAAGTAGAGAAACAAGTTTGTATGGCCTTGATATACGTGTTACAGTGTATCTGTTGAATAAGAAACTTTCCATTTATACAGTAGGGGAGTTTTACCGCTAGTAAAATTCTAAAAAAGCTAAAAATCCATCGTCATAACCAGTTAGGTGCGAATATCACGTCCTTCTATTAGTCATGTGCAACCATTTATAGTGCTTTCTGAGGTCTTGGAGATTGTACCGGATTTGGGGGGTGTTGTCTTGTCGGGATCAGTGGCGAACACTCCGTTCGGGCCTAAGTAGGAGAAGCTCCTAGCTTCAATTTTGATTCCTTGTAGTTATGTCCTTGCTTCGTTTGACCCACCGAAAAATTAGGGTGCTCATTACCCCAGGTTTACCTGTATAGAACATGTAGAATTATTTGTTTGAAACTAACAAAAACAATGAAGCTGAGGCCGACTTCTTAACCAGAATTGAAGCTGATGATAAAACTCCAAAAAGTAGCCAATGATAGTAGAAGAATAAAACAAATGGAGTGATTTGATTGAGGAAGTTTTCATTCAAAATTTGGAGGAACTTCTATGAATTGTGAAGGAGTGCATCCCTTCATATCCAGTGGATCTCCTGGGTGTCGTCCCGTAGTCCGACTCATAGTGCACGGGGATCTATCAGAATCCCGATCCGTAGTCCCAAATGTAAAGACCCAGTACTGGAGGAATCTACTGGGTGCAGTCCCATAGTTCCAATATAAATGTGCAGGGGGATCTGCTGGAATACAAATCCATAGTCCCAAAGCAAACATGCAGGGGAATCTCACGGGATATCGTCCCGTAGTCCCAAAGTAAACACACAACCGCAACACGAAGAATATTCAATTCAATCCAAATTTCATACCAAGGCAAAACATGTATTTCTAACCTAGCATGCTGCACAAAATTCAAATATAGCAGTTTGAGCAAGTAAAGCAATTAAGTCAATTAGACATGCTTCCCTAAGCTAACAGTAGGCTTAAATTGCAAGTAGGATAAACAGGGAAGAAAAACACAATTATAGTTACTTAATAAAAATAGGATTTTCAACAATTAGCACATGTACGCACTCGTTACCTTACGTACAAGGTATTTCATATATCAACCAATCAAATCCTAAGGGGAGCCACTTGCCTCGAACCAGCCAAACAACTCGACATGATGTTCTTGCCACGAGTACTCGACCCCAAATGGCCCAAACCTATTCAAATCAATTGCATAATGTAAATATAACTTCAAGTAACTAATTCCACTAATTAATTCGAAGCTAACACACAAAATTAAGAAAATTGCCCAAAAAGTCCCCCAGACCCACATTTTAGAATCCGGTAAATGTTACGGATTATGAACCCCATTCACTCACGAGTCTAACAATACCAAAATTATCCAAATGCGATGCCAAAATCATAATCAAAACCCGAAAATTAGGCCTAAGAACTTTGCAAATTTTCCCCCAATTTATCACCCCAAATCTGAAATAAGATAATGAATTCACATTCATATTAATGGGTTATAAGCAAAAAGGAGTTAGGAATTATTACCCAATTGATATCTCTAAAAATCCCATTCAAATCCGATCTCCCAAACTCTAGTTTTGATAAAAATGGCTAAACCCTCGATTTTGAAACTTTATAATCTGCCCAGGTAATTCCTTCTTCGCGAACGCGTGACCATTATCGCGAACGCGATGCACAAAAATCACTGGCCAGTATTTTCTCTTTCGCGAATGCGAGTGTCAACTCATGAACGCGTAGCTCACACTGGTGGACCTTACTCGAATGCGAGGACCATGTCGCGAACACGAATACCAAAGGGCCTATACATTCGCGAACGCGAGGCATCATCGCGAACGCGAAGCATGATTCAACGGCTTCACCCAGAAACACACCCGAGGCCCCTGGAACCTCAACCAAACATGCCAACCAATCCTAAAACATCATTTTAACCTGTTCCAACCTTTAGAATGCTCAAAATAATATCAGAACACCAAATTAACATCAAATAGCCTAAAATTTCCAAAAGCTCCCAAATTCCGCTATCGATCAAAAAGTCTATCAAATCTCTTCAGAATGACCTGAAATTTTGCACGCATGTCACATTCAACACTACGGATCTATTCCAACTTCTATAATTCCATTCCATCCCCGATATCAAAATTTTACTATCAAACCAGAAACATAAAAAATTCAACTTTCGGCATTTCAAGCCCAAATAAGCTACGAACCTCCAAAATACAATCTGAACATGCCCCTAAGCCCGAAATCACCCAACGAAGCAAACAGAACTGACGGAATTTCATTCCAAGGCCGTATTCACACTTATCTTACTACATTCCAAATTTTAAAGCTTAAACTCTCTTTTAGGGACTAAATATCCCAAAACACTCCGAAACTCAAAACAAATCATCCCGGCAAATCAAAATAGCAGAAACAAACATGGGGAAAACAGTTAATACGGGATCAGGGCATTAATTCTTAAAATGACCGGCCGGGTCATTACACAGACAATGCCCTCGAGCTGATGAACCCTCGAGAGTAGTTAAGCAAGAATAGTTAAAGAGCAATAAGTTGATGAGCAGAAGAAAGAAATATTATATTGCCTTGATATTTGTGTATGTAAGATGTTTACAAATGGTGGGGATCCCCCTTTATATTCTAGAGGATTCCTAATTATAGTACAATTCTAATTACGGAAGTAAATCTCATGATTAGTACAAATAATTGCCCTTGATTTGATCTGTTCTGAGATTTCTGTCGTGATCTCCGACCAGTTACATATATCTCACATTTCTGATATTACACTTCACTTGAAGTCGGTCAACATAATCTCGATTGCTGCTGGCTTCTGTACCAATGAACATTCCAATCTTTAGACTCGATGCCGCATCTTCGAGCTCGGGTCTGATTATTATGAGGCTACCTCCGATGCAACTACTATGTCTCGATCAAATAGTAAAATTGGGTAGGCCCAATTTTAACTGTATACAGATAGTCCCCTTGTTTCTTGGGGTGTAACGAGAAGAAACAAACTGAGCCTTTGATTTATTACCTCGACCAATTATGATGTCACCTCATGACATAAGCGACGAAGGAGACAGAAGCATTGCGTCTACACAGTTCTCAAGATCATTAATTAGTACCAATGGATGGTCAGCCACTAGTATTTTCAAACCGTCATAGAAGATATTATAAATAGACCATTTTCATAATTTTCTCAAAATTTACTTCAAATATTTCCCTAATCTTCAAAAACTCTTCTACTCCCTTCAAGCATATCAATTATGTCGGTTCTTCAAATCCCGTTTGCTGATTTTTTCTTAAAACAACAAGTTTGGTCTTCTTCTTTCTCTGAACTCATATAACAATGGTGCAAACATCTAAGACCGTTTCTCAATAGGAAAAAGCCTCTTTATCATGGTCGACCGGTGATAAAATGTCGGTGGAGCCACGTATCGAAGATTGCGTTCTTGGGTCATGCGACCATACCTCCGATTTTAAAGTTGAAAAACCCTCATCAGTCCTTGGCCGTTATGAACTAATGTCGAGTTACATATGCTCAATAACCATAGGCAATCTTGAGTAGGTGAAAAAGGATTGCCATTGGGAAAACAAAGCGGTGGTGATTCCTACCTCGAGGAGGATATTACCACTCATGTGAAAGGGTTTTCAAGTATTTACACTTACCCTTTCATGCTGGGTCCCGTCGTTCCCGTTATTACCGACTTTTGCCGCTAATACCACATAACCCTAGGCCAAATCCACCCCTCTTTTGGCGCATTATTATTTTTCTTCGATTCTTCGTGAGCGAGGTCGAAGGGATGTCTTTCACCCTTGATCATCTCACTAGACTATATAGCCCCCATCTCTATCTAGGCGAATTAGTAAGGCTTCAGTGCCGGGCCATAAAGGTGTTGTTCTCGAGCATTGACGAGGACAAAGATCGAGGATGGATGGGCTGGTTTGTCCATGTGAGGACTTCTGACATAATCCCGGCCGAGAAGATGCCATTCCCTGAAGAATGGAAGATGAAGCATAAGCACTAACCCACCTATAGCTTTTGTTGCTTCCTTTACCTTTTCTCATCAACATTCTTTCTTTGGATGCAGTGTTCTCTTGGGTGCCTGGTGTGATCCCGAACCTTGCAGGTTGGGTTCGAAAACTGGCCTCGACTTCTTCGTATGCTGAGCTCTCGTGGTGCGATTTGGCCGAGGGCTGATGGGAGGCAAAAAATCACTGTAAGCTTCTCTATCCGTGTATGATGCCTTCCTGTGAAATGTTTCTTTTTTAGTTTTACTTGATTTCCTCTCATACACTTCTCGAAGACAAAGTTGCCATGAGGCTTCCCCCACCTGGGGAAGAGGAGGCCCCGAAACTAGCTAAGGATAAGAAGAGGAGAAGGGTCTCACCTTTCGACACCTGAAAGCCTAAGAAGAGCAAGGCTTGTAAGTTGAAGAA
The DNA here is from genome assembly GCF_000715075.1 of Nicotiana tabacum. Classification (NCBI taxonomy): domain Eukaryota; kingdom Viridiplantae; phylum Streptophyta; class Magnoliopsida; order Solanales; family Solanaceae; genus Nicotiana; species Nicotiana tabacum. Next base: position 108,356,025 of record NC_134095.1, read on the forward strand.
TGACTCCGCCGCTCTGCCTACTAACGTATCCTAAAAACTACGAGATGAAGAAGAGGATGAAAGATGGTGATGGTCGAGGAGGCTCATCTTCGGACCGAGGAGATCTTGGAAGATGGTCCGAGCAAAGTCCCCAAGTCATCGGGGGCTGAAGATGTCTCCCGATGTGACGAACAACCGGCAAGTATGCTTGCCCGCCATGATGAACAATCAGTGGGTGTCCCTGAAGGGCCCGATTCCAAGGCCCTGCAAAAAGGAGAGAGTGCCATAAGTGTCTTTCTTGGGTAAATAAATATTGATGATTCGCCACCCCTCCCCACATTTTCTGAAGGGTAATTCCGGGAGGCCCAGTCTATAGAGACACCCAATATGGGAACGACCCATGAAGGGATGACATATTTCATGGTTGCTTTATGAGGCTCGATGATGTTTACGACCTGGATGCATCGATCATTTTTGATGAGGCTCATCGACTCTTAAACTAGGTAGATTTCAGTCCTCGTTATTGGGTTTACGTTTGCTTTTATTTCCTTTTGTCTGATTTCCTTCCTTTCTCCAAGGTTGTGAGGCTCCATATGGAAGCATTTTCCAAATCTCCAGCTAATATGAAATAGTGCTAGGCCGATCTCAAAAGGCTCACGGAGGAGAGAGACACCCTCAAACTCCTTTATGTGCAAAAAAGAAGAGGAGATCACGGACCTCGGAGCTGAATTGGCAACAACCTATAAAGAGCATACTGATCTCATCGAGCAGGTAATGTAAATTTTTGGGAGCTTGACATATCAATTTGATATTGGCGACTACCACTTAGATCCTATAGGTTCAGCAGAAGGCCAAAAAGATTGAGCAGCTTCGCAAGAAGGCTGAGATAAAAGAGGCAGAGACTTTGGGATGGAAGCAGAACATGGACTGCCTCACCTCGGAGAAAGACACGGCTCGAGCCCAGCTTTCTTCGGTTGAATGTCATCTCCAACGCGTGAAGGAGGAGAGCTTGGCCCGAGCAAAGAAAATTGAAGAGCTCGAGACTTGATAGGCCGATGAGCTTGCAAAGGCCGCATCTATAGTGGAATAATTAATGGCCAATGCGGAGGCGATCGCGGTCGTCTACCGAATCGATGCCAAAGCCATTAATGCTCGAGCAAAGGAAATTTCTGAAGCTGCTCAAGTTCGATTATCTTGCATTGCCGAGCATGCTAAGTGCCAGTCTCGAAGAGAGACTCTCGAAGAGATTCATGCTCGTGGCTTTGACCTCACAGCCGATATCGAGAATGCGAAAGTGTTAGAAGCTGAATTCGAAGCTTTGTTGTCTGAAGATGATGACTCCAAGAGTGCAAGTGGATCCGAGAGCGGAGAAGATGAAGATGAAGCTCCCAGGGAAGATTAGTCACTTAGAATTTTTTTCTTCTTTTTTGGATTTTTGTGCAAGACCTTGTGTGGTCTTTGTAAATACTTTTGCATATATGAAAGATCCTTTTTCTTTCTGATTTGTCTCTAATTGCTGTTTCGTGAAAACTTTGTTTTGCTTTCGCCTTATGATAATCCTAATATACTTTAGGTCTTGTGAGAAATTTGACTTCATTTCCTTGTGAAAATTTTGTTGAAATCGGATTACTATAGTTTCTATAGTCGAATGAGTACTTGCGCGAACTCAGAGTAGAAAAAAACCCTTAGGTTTTTTTTAAGCGAGGGAAGGTCCTCGAGCTTGAAAATGTAATGGCCCTTAGGCTCTTGAATCGTGCGATATGGCCTCGAAAGAGTGGTTTTTCTCCTTTTCGGCTTAAAAAATCATATAAAGATTTGTTATGCCTTAGCATGGGATAGATCTGTATGCATTAGGGTTCAGTGTTATCGAAAAAACTTTGCTATGCCTTGGCATAAGTTTTTTTTGGAGTTCGAACAATTTGGTACCTCTTAAGGTTTTCGAGGGTTGATGTTATCGAAACCCTATGTAAATTTGCCGAGGGTAGCCCTTTTTTAACTGGTTTTATGAGAATATTTGCAGGCCTGTTTGATTACGCAATTTGGATATCTCCGAACTATGTTCGTTTGGCCATAGACTTTAACATGATATCTGCCCATTGATAGCTCGATCATACTTCAAACTTGTTCGAAGTATCAGTCCCCGAGTGGGGTGGCCGTGGCCTATAATATCGAGTATTGCCTTTTTAATGTCTTAAGATTTTGAAGTTTAATAGTTTGTGGATGTCGATTTTCGGATGATAGTTCCCGAGTACAGGGTTAGTTGCTCGAGCATTAGTTGTGATTGGCTCTTGAGCCGATTTCCGTAAAATATCGTAAGTACGAAATTATAAAGTATAAATTTCACTAAGGCATAGAACATATGATAAGGAAAAGGTACTTTTTTCAATAGATCATTCATGTGTACATGTTTTGTCATTAGGGCTCGAGCAATCTACATGGGCACGGTTCACTTGCCCATTTGGCCATTTACAAAATTTTCCTATTGAGACCCTATTGACACGAAGCATCTTCTTTGAAAATATAACATTCGTGGTTGATTCCCCCCAGTATTTGAGGTTGATTGTAAGAAGCCTCGAATACTGTTGAATTATCCCAAGGTAGCACAGATAACTGTTGCCTCGTTATAAACCTCGCCGCAAAAACCCATGTGGGACAAAAACCGATCTAAGGGAAAAAGAGTGCAATACATGCTTTAAAACCTGAGGTCTTTGTGTTGAAGAATTTCCCGATGCCTTTGATTTAACACTTGCAATAAGTTAGTATCGATAATAAATGAAAAAATGAGAGTGTCATACCTTAGAAATAGTATAATTTGAGGGGTGATATGTTCCAATTATTTGGCAGTTGTTTGCCGTTCATCGTGCCAAGTTTGTAAGATCCCTTTCCGATAACACTGAGGACTTGATATGGTCCTTCCTAATTTGGGCCGTGTTTTCCCTCATTTGGATCTCAAGTGTTGAGGGTCAATTTCCTCAGGATTAAGTCCCCTATTTTGAAGTGTCGAATATTAGTTCTTCGATTATAGTATCTTTCGATTTGTTGTTTTTGGGCGGCAATTTGGACGAGGGCGACTTCCTGTATTTTGTCTAATAATTCGAGGCTTGTGTTCATAGCCTCGTGATTTGATTCTTCCGTTGTGTATCGAAACCTGATGCTTTGTTCCCCAACCTCGACCAGTATCAGAGCTTAGGCGCCAAACACTAAGGAGAATGGCGTTGCCCCCGTACTGGATTTTGTCATTTTCCGATATGTCTAAAGAACTTTGGGCAAAATTCCTCTTCATTTTCCCTTAGCGCCGTTCAACCTCTTCTTTACGTTTTTTGAATGATGGTTTTGTTCGTTGATTCGGCTTGTCCGTTCCCACTAGGATGGTACGGTGTCGATAATAACATTTTTATTTTGTGATCTTCGAGGAACTTCGTTATTTTGCTATCGATAAATTGTTTCCCATTGTGGCCACACTATCTCGGCGGGTATCTCGAATCGGCATATGATGTGATCCTAGATGAATTCTATAACTTCTTTCTCTGTGACTTTCTCGAAAGCCGGTGCTTTAACCCATTTAGAGAAATAATCAGTCATGAATAAAATGAATTTAGCTTTACTTGGGGCCGATAGTAGAGGGCCAACGATGTCCATCCCCCATTTAATGAATCGCCACGGGGATAGGACTGAATGAAGTTGCTCTCTGGGTTGGTGGATTATCGGCGCATGCCTTTGGCATTTGTCACATTTTCGAATGAACTCCTTAGTATCTTTTTCCATATTGTCTCAATAATATCCTACTCTAATGACTTTGTGAGCTAATGATTCGGCACCAGAATGGTTCCCACAAGTGACCTTGTGAATTTCTCGAAGGATGTAGTTGGTGTCTCCTGGACCCAAGCATATTGCCAACGGTCCATCAAATTTCCTTCTATACAGTATTCCATTTTCGGCCAATGTAAATCGTGTAGCTTTCGTTCACAGAGTCCTCGATTCCTTAGAGTCCGATGGAAGTTTCTCATTCTTCAGATAATCGATATATTTGTTCCTCCAATCCCAAGTTGGATTTTATTTCGGCGTGGCCTTCTTCGACCACTAATTTCGAAAGTTGTATGACAGTTATCGAGCTAATTTCATCATCTTCAACTGATGACCACAATTTTGCAAGGGCATCGGCCTCACCGTTCTATTCTCGAGGTACATGGTGTAGGGTCCATTCTTTGAACCGGTGTAAGGTTACCTGCAATTTGACTAAGGACCTCTGCATTTGATTTTATCGAACCTCAAAGGTTTTGTTGACCCGGTTAACCACGAGTTAGGAATCACACTTGGCCTCGATGACTTTTGCTCCAAAACTTTTAGCTAGCTCGAGACTCTTTACCATGAAAATGGTAATAACAATTAAATTTGTTGATGGGACTCTAAAAATACGTGATCTATTTTAATGCTAGTTGTTTAGAGTAGTGGATACTAGATATGTGAAGATAAAGGTGAAATGCGAGCTAAAACATCGTTACGATCAAACCGATGAGTTAGCTGTCCAGGCCTCGGGCTAACCAATGAAGGGCTTCGAGGTCGATGCCTGGGCTCGGGCTCGAGCTATCGAGGGTAACTGGGAAGTGGCTAGTAGTTAGAGTACAATCAAGGTAGGCGAAAAAAGGGAGAGAGAGAGAGTTGTTATTGATCTTATGTAGAATATTTGGAGCAACCTGCTTACAAAGTGCCAATTATCCCCTTTATATAAGAGGGGAAATCCAAACACAGTACAAGATACATTAAATGATAAAGGAAGCGGGATGGGACAACTAACTAGCTTCATGTTGTAGACGTAGACCAGCGTTTGAATAGCCTGGTAGACTTAACCAGCCCTGGATGCATTCTTCGGAAGCCTTCCATACTTGTCGGGGTCTCGACAAACATTATCCCTAGGTCGGGTGTCTATAGATTTTGAGGGAGGTACCCGGCCCAAGGTCTCGAGTCTCCAAGGCGATCTCTTGAAGTGCCTTATCAACGAGAAATTGGTCCCTCCGATTTCGGCGTACACAAATAGTCCCCGCTTTTCTTAAAGAGAAGTGATGAGAAATGATTTTGACATCCCACTCTATAGGCTCCCATAATGACGTCGAGCTGATGATGCAAGCCTCCATGAATACCGAAATATTTCATCGTTTCGCTTTTTTAGGGCCATCTGATGCACCGTGATTTCTCAATTTTTGGGGTCATAATGTTGCCGTTGATTCAGCTCCCATGAGCGCATTGAATACGCCTGTCGTTACATTTTTCGTGCGTGATAATGGCGTCATCGGTTATTTTTCCCCTCTCTTCTATAAATGGGGACTTTTGTGATAAGTTTTTCATCCAATCATCCTTTGATATCTATCCATTCCTGTTTTCTTGCTATCTTTACTCTTTGCTATTTACCATGTATGAGGCCCATGGCCTTAAGATTTTATGGCGACATCAGGCGCGCTACGGCCTATCTCCCGGACCTTCTTTGGTCGAACGAGGTTATGCTGCCTTTATGTTATTGTTGTTGTTGTTGTCATCTCCACTGGCTCGGGGCGATGAAGTAGAGGACCAATTTTCTCCAACCCGAAGAAGTATTTGGATTGTACACCGCTGCTTAAGAGAGGGCTCGAATTATACAGTGTTTCTCACCCTCCTTGCTCGGCTTGGTGCATTACACCCCCTTTAGATTCCTTGGGGTATTGCGGCACTATCTACTAACTGTCACCTCCTATGCTGGGGAAACGTCTCAAGAAGTGGCTTTATAATAGTAATATTGGTGGAGTTCATACTAGATGATGTTTCACCCAGCCATTTTTTGTCTCCTTTCGGCTTCTCCTTCGTCACTTTGTTCTTCTCCATTTCTTTCCCCTTCTGTATCTTCCCTTTTGAAGATGCCATTCTGGGAGGGTCGAGATGAGACCCCCGAGGGGATTGGGCTTGGAAGATATTGTCTTTGAGGTCGCGTGCTTGAGGAGATGATACCGAAGATGTCGCCATTGAGGTTGCACTTTTGGGAATAGGCTTGATTCTTAGGCTTTTGTTGTATGTACACCCTTCTTCTTCTTTGTTCCTGTGTAAAGATCCCCTTACGGGCTTTTGTAATCATAAGTAAGGACCTTTCGAGGGCCGTTGTAAGCAAACGCTTATGAATATAAAGATATTTTTTTGACTTCTACCTATGATACTTTCCATATTCCTTTATGTTTGCGGAGACTCTGAATGCATGGTCCTGTTTGTTGTTGCTAATACCAAACCCGGGTGCGAGTATTCCTTCTAGCCTTCAGTTGATGAAAATGGCTTCACGCGGGGTTTTTTGCGGTTCCTTGGATTGAACCTGAATTAGGCCGGTAGATTCAGGTCGCCGAGACCTTGACTTCGCGCAAAACGAGAATAATGTTTTGGGCATCGGAGTCATGACTTATTAGTTAAGTTCTGTAATAATCTTTGAGCAGAAATTTGCTCAGGGACCCATGGGAGGGGGCTGCTTTTGATCTCTTGAGAGCAGTCCCCGAGCAAAAACTTGCTCGCACTCGGACCACCCAAAAGCACGTTTTAGTGTGAATAGCCTTATGGTGCTGTAGATAGATTTTGAAAGAGAGTTTGTCCGATCTTGGATGGCACCTAGAGTTAGGCCCATATGGGTGACATTCAAAAATGCTCATTTCTTTGGAGCCTGATTCCCTTTGATGGAGATCCTCGAGGTTAGGATCCCCCAATGGTGTTGACGAAGGCGTCATCGGCTCCCTAGAGCATAGCTTTATCGTGACAGAGGTCCTCGAGGTCGGGTACTGCCTCGAGACTCGAGAGGGTATTATTGGCTGGCGTTCCCAACAAGTTTTGGGGTAGGGGAATCATTGCCATCTTTTCCACATATAATATGGGGATGTTCCCGCCTTCTTAAGGGTTACCCCATATTAAGCAGTAGTCACTTGCTTTCTGCACCAGCTTTTCGGCATTCCGGCAATAACATGCCTGAACAATTTCTAGCTTTTTAATTTTCTAACTTTGTGACCGCCACAGCGGCTATGTCGGGGTTTATTCGACAAGGAGGGGAGAGCTCCACTCCTGGTTTTCGGGATCATCGGGTTTTGTTGTCTTTGAGGTGTCGGTTGATTATGCCTTTTATTGTTGTTGTTGAGGTCAACGGAGACCAGGTATGGACGAGTTGCTTCGCCCAGGTGTGAACCGCTGACATTATCCACTAGGAGCCCGTATCATTTATTGAAGAATGGGGCTATAATCTTAAGTGGTGTGTCTCATGCTTTATTAGTTTCGCCTATGGCGAGAGCTAGTTTCGTAATTGTGTTTTCTTCCCTTCTTCTATAGTGGTTTCACGGGCGTCGGGAGACGTTCTTGACTTGTCAGACTTGGTCCGAGGATTTGGTGGCCCGCTCGATATCATGACGAGCGTTGCGCTATTCCTTCCTTGCTGTCACCTTTCGCTTCTTATTGAGTTTTCTTTTGTAGACATTCGACAAGCCCGGGATGAGGGTAGGTCCCATGGGCTCCTTTGCGAGGAGAAGGAAGTTGAGTTGGCACACTGGGGACATGAGACATACCGGATCTCGAATTACGAGAGCTACTTGATGAAACAGGTAATTTCTTGTCTGGGGCGGGTATGTGTTTCGCCTTTTTACTTCTCAGGTTAACTCTTCGTCTATCCCAGCTGCAGAAAAAAAGACATTGGCTCTGGAGCGCCTTAAGGGTGAAGCCGACCGAGTCAGGAATGACCATGGCGGTCTAGGAGCTCAGGTGAAGGCTCAAGTTTCAGAGAAGGAGGGTGCCTTGGCTAAAGTTCCTGCCTTAGAGGCCCAACTTCGCTTAGCTCGTGACAATGCTTCATCTCAAGCGGATATGATCACGAAGCTTGAATTTGAACTTTCGGAGAATAGGGCTGAGATCGTTGATGCTCGGGCTGAAGCAGCACTAGGCCGGACTAAAGCTGATCAGGAGATGGCGATTCATTTGAAGGATACTACCGATGCCCAAGCCGAGTTGAAGAGGGTTCTCGATCGTGAAGAGAGGATAGAAGAATATGTTTGTTGTAGATCCAAAGAAGGGTACTTGAGGAGAACGGCGCCAAGGATTTTGTTCTCCCGGAAGAGCTGGCGCGAGCGAGGGTGGATCAAAGTAACGCTCGGTCACTCCTGCCCAGCGCTGAGGACAACAAAGACAAGGCTGATAGGTCGTATCCCCCATGGGTGGGGTGTAGACTTTGCCATCTTGAATGCTATATTTTTAGAGCGTGTTTGTAGATGGAGGATGCACTTTTGTATGTAAATATAAGAGAACTTAAAGGTTTATTTCTTATGTACCCCTTTCTACTTCGTTTCTGGCCAGGCGGACTTGTTTCAGAGTTGATGAGAATCCTTAGATTCATAATATTGCTCCGGGGCTCATCAGGCATGCCCGAGGGCTCTTACGCGTTTGGTTGATGCGGTCTTTAGTGTAAGCTGGTGTTAGAGCTTTTATGCTTTGCCCAATTGTTTTGGGTTTGGTATCCGAGTCGAGCTTCGACTCGAGCCAACTCGACCCTCAAGCATTTGTGTCTGCATGGGCGGACGACAATGGCTCTTATGCCTTGCCCTTGGGCATTTGTATTTTAACTATTTTGGGTTCAGTCTCTGAGTCGGGTTGCGACTCAAGCTCACTTGACCCTCAAGTCTTGTATTTTCGTGGGCTGGCAACAACAGCTCTTACGCCTTCGGTCAAAGCGATCGTTTATGTATGTGGCTCTGAGGCTCATGAAGCTGGCGATGCTGGCTCTTACACTATGCCCTTAGGCATGTATAGTTAATTATTTTGGATCCGGTCTCCGAATCGGGTGCGACTCGAGCTCACGTTGACCCTCAAGCTTTCAAATGTTTAAGCTGGCGACAGTGGCTCTTATGCTTTTGGTCACTGCGACCGTTTAGTGTGTGTGGCTCTGAGGCTCATTAGGCTGGAGACAATGGCTCTTACGCTTTTCCCTTAGGCATATGTAGGCTTTATTTTCCTCTTGTTAAGGACTTTTTGAAATAATTTTGCCTTACCCGTTGTTGGTTCTGGAAGAACCTTGATTTCAAGTTGTTTGCTGCAATGTTCTAGCACCTTGGAAGGTTTAGCTCATAGGCTGAGTAGCTTGAAGCCTTGTGATTTGGAGCTGACATGATCACTCGTTTGCCTGTTGAGGGTGGCCTATTTAACCGGTTCTTTTCGAAGTAGATTCGAAGTAATGGCCTATGATTTTTATAGCGATGGTCGGGCGTTCTCGAGTCGTGTTAATTTGGCAGGTATAGTCGTGTGATCGTAGTCATTTGTGTTTTGCCAAAGCCATTTTTGATCTCGAGTATAGTAATTTAGGTGTCTATATCGAGGGTATGCCCTTTTGGGAGTCTTACAAATGCGACATATAGCCTAAACTTTGGGACTCAGTTTATGCCTGTAGTAAGGTCTTACAAAATTTTCATGCTTGTTGAGGACTTATAGTTTTGTTGACACTTGGTACAAGTGTGATTCATGCCTTGCTTGAGGTCTTATAGTATGTTCATGCCTGTTGAGGTCTTACAGTTTTTCATGCCTGTTGAATTCTTACAGTTTTTCATGCCTGTTGAGGTTTTATAAAATATCCATGCTTGTTGATGTCTTACAGTTTTTCATGCCTGTTGAGGTCTTATAGTTTTTTCATGACTGTTAAGGTCTTATAGTTTTTTCATGTCGTTGAGGTCTTACAAATGTAGTTGTTGCCTTAGGTAGGTCTTACGGGACCGATTCTGCCCGTTCGGGGTCTTATGACCTCGTGTTTTGGTGATTCGATGGAGATGGCATTTTGACGGTAGTCCCCGAGTCGTCAAAAGTCTCTTGACTCGGGAGCCATTCTTCGTAAACTTTGCATTGCCTCGTCGAGGGCTTGCAATTTCAGAGATCCCGACCCTGAGGTCGTTCATTTTTCTTTTGAGGTTTTGACGTCAGTCCCTGAGTACTTGAGGCACCTTCGATATTGGAGATATTTTAGCAATTTTTGCATTTCCTTAACTGAAGGCTTTTGATTTTGGAGTACCGATCCGGAGGTCTTCTAAGTGTTGAATTGTCGATGCCAATCCCAAAGTGTTCGGGACGTTTTCGGCGAAGGAATTGTTGCCTTGTCTTGCGAAGGTGTCTTGACAAAAGATATTCTTTGATTATTCGGTATAATAATACATGTATTCACCGACGGGAGCCAGGCTATACGGACACGGTGCGTTTGACCGTTTGGCCTGGTACATTACTTTGCTATAGGGACCCCATTTGGAGTTTCATGACTTCTCTGAGCGGGTGGCTTCCTAGGGGAGTTCCCCCTCCCCCCCCCCCCAGTTTTCCAGGTTGACTGCAAAAGAAGTCTTGAGCATTTGTTGAGTTTCCGTTAGGTAGCATGCAGATGTTGCCTCATTAAAAACCTTGCCGGTAAAACCCTTTTTCGGGATAAAAACTCGGTCGAAGGAAAAGAGTGCAACATATGCTTTAAAACCTTAAGGTATTCGAGCAGGGTTAGCATTCTGACTATTCCGATCGAGTGCCTGCATAAGGGTTAGTCCGAAATACGAAATAAAAAGGGATATGGTCGTACCTTAAAGTGAGATATGGCGGCGATGCCTTGAGGATTGATATGTTATAATCGTGAGGGCCGATGTTATAATCACTCGAGGTGAGGATGCGGTACGGTAATTTATTTCATTTAATCAAGTTTTATCGAGGGTGAGGCTCGATCACCCTTTGTCTTATTCGAGGGTGGAGGTGCGAGCACTGGTTCCCCGTCGTGTACTGCGAACATTTCTCTTGCTGCATTTTGTTCCTCATAGACAGTTTTAATTCGGTCCTTTGTTGGGAATTTCATTATCTGGTGAAGAGTGGACGGTACCGCTCTCATGCAGTGTATCCACGGCCATCCGAATAAGGCGTTATACCTCATCTCTCCTTCGATGACATGGAATTTGGCGTCCTGGGTCGTGCCGGCCACGGTGACTGGAAGGATGATTTCTCCTTTCGTTGTTTCACTTGCTATGTTGAATTCGTTGAGGAATTGAGTGGCGGGCACGATTTGGTTGAGCAATCTGAGATCCTCTATCACCCTCGACCTGGCAATATTAGCTGAGCTACCTAGATCCATGAGTACACGTTTTATTTGAAAAGAATTTATAAAGAAAGAGATTATCGGTGCGTCATTGTGAGGTTGAGACAAGGTCTCGGTGTCCTCTTTGGTGAATGTGAGGGCATCCTCGGGAATATATCCCCGAGTCCACTTTTCTCTGGTGATGGATATTTTTGTTCTTCTCGTTACGGGTTCCTGCGGGGCATCGACGCCCCCCATGATCATGTGGATGACCTGTTGTGGATCGTTTGCCTAGTTCTTCTTGGTCGCCTCTCTTTCCCAGAACTAATTTTTGGCTCGATCGCTAAGGAATTCCCGGAGATTCCCTTTGTTAAGTAGTCGAGGTACCTCTTCTCATAGCTGATAACAGTCCTCGGTCTTGTGGCCGTGTGTGTTGTGAAATTCACACACTAAGTTGTTATTTCTTTGTGAATAATCTAATTGTATAGGCTTGGGCCACTTGGCGTCTCTAATTTTGCTAATGGTGAACACGATGTCCGATACATCTATGTTGAAGTTGTATTAGGACAAGTGAGGTGCACCCGCTGGCCCTACGTTCCTATCGAATCTACCTCTGTTGATGAGTCCTCGAGGATCCTGTCCTCGGTATATTCTCCGATCATTGCAAGGTGGGTTGTGCCATGAGGCATTTCTTCTATCCTCGATATATGGCTGATATCTATCTTTGTTTGGTTTTGGTTCCTTTGTGAAGAGCCTATTTGGGTATACTGATCCCGAGGGGGCTCCTAACTGGTCATCCACAGCCCTGATTCTCGATTGGTACTAGTTGTGGACGTCTGACCAGGTCACAACTGGGTACTCGATCAAATTCTGTTTCAGTTGTTTTGAAGCCACCAAGCTTCATTCATTCAGACCTTGAGTGCAAGCTTATACTACCTAGTTGTCGAAGACTGGCTGTAGCTCCATCCGTTCCATTTGAAAGAAGGCCACGAATTCCTGTAACATTTCATTCTCTCTTTGCTTAATTTTGAAAACGTCAGACTTCCTCGTTGCTACTTTGATGGCACCGGCATGTGTCTTTACGAAGGAGTCTGCTAGCATAGCTAATGAATCTATGAAGTTAGGAGCCAAGTTGTGATACCACATCATGGCCCCCTTCTAGAGTGTTTCCCTGAACTTTTTCAGCAATACGGACTCGATCTCATCGTTCTTTATGTCATTAACCTTTACTGTGCAAGTGTAGGCGGTAATGTGTTCATTGGGGTCTGACATCCCATTGTAGTCTGGGAGTTCCGGGATTCTAAATTTTTTAGGAATGGGTTCCGGGGCTGCTTCTTTAGGGAACGACCTATGTATAAACTTCTTCGAATCTACTCCTTTCTAGACCGGGGGCGCGCCAGGGATCTGGTCGACCCTGGAGTTGTAGGTCTCGACCTTCTTATCGTTGGCTGCTATCATTTTCTCGCACTATTCGATCCTTTTGGTAAGGTCCTCGAGCATTTTCACGATGGCAGGGCCGGCTATTGATCCGTTGTTGCTCGATCTCTCCGGTACCTATTCGGCCAGGGGGATAGTTTTCGGTGTTGCTGTGCTGGGAGTCTTCAGGTGGCTTTGCAGTTGAGCGATAGCCAGCTATTGTGCCTACAACATTTCGAAAATAACATGAAGACTAACTTCCTGTTCTTCCTGAGCTAGGGTCTTTTGGGCTTCCAGTTGGTCGCCATGTCATATGCTCCTGCCGGTATGCAAGGTTTCATCGACCTGCTGTGCGTCTTACAAACCCGCGTCCGCTGGAATCAGTCCAGGTGCGTTATCGGGGTTCTGCGGTGGCGCGCCAACAACTGGAATAGCCACACTATTTTCTCCGTGGTTTTCAAGGTTGTTGTTCTCAACACTGTTTACCGAGCCAGACATTTTGACCTGAAATCGAAGATCTTGGACAAGAAAAAGTGTGAAAGATAACTTGTGTTGCATAGCGAAACCAACAAGGAAATAATCACTATTATTTTTAGCCCCACGGTGGGCGCCAAACTGTTTACCGTGAAAATGGTAATAACAATTAAATTTGTTGATGGGACTCTAAAAATACGTGATCTATTTTTATGCTAGTTGTTTAGAGCAGTGGATGCTAGATATGTGAAAATAAAGGTGAAATGCGAGCTAAAATAGCATTACGATCAAACCGATGAGTTAGTTGTCCGGGCCTTGGGCTAACCGATGAAGGGCTTCGAGGTCGATTCCTGGGCTCGGGCTTGAGCTATCAGGGGTAGCTGGGAAGGGAATAACAGTTAGAGTATACTCAAGGGAGGCTCTATATGTTCAATAACAAGCAATGAATGAAGAACAAATATGAAAGTGGTAAGCAACAGCATCGAGAAGTTAGAGAGAAAAGAGAGAGAGAGAGAGAGAGAGTTGTTATTGATCTTATGTGGAATAGTTGGAGCAATAGTAGCCCCTTACAAAGTGGTGAGGATCCCCTTTATATAAGAGGGGTAATCCAAACACAGTATAAGATACATTAAATGATAAAGAAAGCAGGATGGGACAACTAACTAGCTTCATGATATAGATGTAGACCAGCGTTTGACTAGCCTGGTAGACTTAACCGGCCCCGGATACATTCTTCGGAAGCCTCCCATACTTGTCGGAGTCTCGACCAATATTATCCCCTGGCCGGGTGTCGATAGATTTTGAGGGAGGTACCTGGCCCAAGGTCTCGAGCCTCCGAGGCGATCTCCTAAAGTGCCTTATCAATGAGAAATTGGTCCCCCAATTTCGCTGTATACAGAGACCTGCAATCATGGCCTCATACTCGGCCTCATTGCTACTCAACTTAGGGGTTTTGATAGATTGTCTAATCGTATTGCCTGTGGGTGGCTTCAAAATGATTCCTAGCCCAGACCCATTTACATTCGAAGCTCTGTCTGTCAAAAGGGTCCATATCGTGAAGATGTACCCGACTTTAGCAATAATTCCTTTTTGACCTCAAGCACAAGGGCTAAAGTAAATTCGGCCAAGAAGTCTGCTAAGATTTAAGATTTGATAGTCGTTTGGGGTTGATAGTCGATATCATATCCACTAATTTCGACGAACCATTTGGCCATTCGGTCCGAGAGCTCGGGCATGTGAAAAATGTTGTGAAGGGGATTAGTGGTTACAACACAAATTGGGTGACATTGAAATTATGGTTTTAATTCCTAGAGGCGCGTATTAGAGCTAGAGCTAATTTTTCTAAGTGTGGGTACCGGGTCTCTACTTCACCTAAAGTTCGGCTAGCATAGTAAACAAGAAATTGCGTACCTTGTTCTTCTCGAACTAAGACACCACTTGACGAATGCATGTTTTACTTCAGACTGCAGTCTTCTCTTTTGCTTTACCGGTTTGAACTTCGGTTCCAAACTCAATCGATGAGTGGTGATCTATTGTGGGATCCCTGTCATGTCAAGGTTGGACCAAGCAAAATAATCTATATTTTTAATAAGGAATTTGATGAGTTTTTCCCTGAGCTCGAGAGTTAACCCCGTGCCCAGGTATACTTTTCGATTGGGAAGATGCTCGATCAATATGACTTGCTCTAGCTCTTTGACCGTTGACTTCGTGGCATTGGAATCATCAGGGATTATGAAGGTTTGAGGTATCATACAATCATGATCCTCGAGAGTCTCCTGCTATTCTGATTTGGTCAAAGCCAGCGACTGTGGTTGCTATTTGAGTCCTTGCTTTTCCTTCGATTTTGATCCCTTGGTTGATGTTAGTGCCGATACTGGTATTACTTCATCAATTGCAAACATCTCTTTGGCTGCTGGTTGTTCACCGTACACCATTTTGACTCCTTCCGGTATTGGGAATTTCAAGACTTGATGAAGCGTTGAAGGTATTGCCCTCATATTATGGATCCAAGGTCTTCCGAGCCGCGCATTGTACCTTATATCTCCTTTGATAACGTGGAACTTCATTTCTTGGATAGTTTCGACCATATTTACTAGCAACATGATTTCCCATTTGGTGGTTTCACTCGCCATGTTGAAACGTTGAGCACTCGGGCTGTAGGCACGATCTAATCCTGAAGGCCGAGTTGTTCCCCAACCCTCAATCGAATAATATTCACTGAGCTACCTGGATCAACCAACACATATTTAACTTGAATTTTATTCATAAGGACAGATATTACCAGTGCATCGTTGTGAGGCTGCTCGATCCCTTTCTGCATCCTCATCATTGAAGGATAATGTATCTTCGGGTAAGTAGTCCAGGGTATGCTTCTCCCTTGTGATTGTGACTTTGGTGCATTTAAATGTCGGACCCTAAGGGATATCGACCCCACCGACGATCATATGGATCACGTGTTGCGGTTCCTCATGTTCATTTTTCCTATTTGCATCCCTAGCTCTGAAGTGGTTTTTAGCTTAGTCACTTAAGAACTCTCGAAGATGACCTTCGTTGAATAAACGAGGTACTTCCTCCATTAATTTTCTACATTCCTCGGTTCTGTGACCATGGGTTCCAAAGTTCTTGCACATTTGATTCAGATTCCTTTGAGCTGGATTAGTTTGGAGGGGTCCGGGCTACCTAGTATCCTTGATTCGTCCAATGGCCGACACAATATCTGAAGCATCGATGCTGAAGTTATATTTCGTGGTGCTTCCTTAGGCTCGATGTGTTTATCGAAGCCATTCTGACTCATGAGCCCTCGAGAATTTTGACCTCGATCATTCATTTGATCATTTCGAATGAGATTACATCTCGGTCCATTGTTTCCCTGATCTGCGCTATATGGTTGGTATCGATCTTTATTCGATCGAGGTTCTCTGTCGATGTCTCTTTGAATCCTGCCTTCAGACTTGTTTGGGTAAATGAAACTGGATGGGGCTCCTAGCTGATCATCCTCGACTCTGATCTTTGATTGGTATCGATTATGCATATCAGCCCAGGTCACCGTTGGATATTCAATCAAATTCTGCTTTAGTTGGCGTGATGCTATCGAACTTCATTCGATCAAAGCCTGAGTAAAGGCTTGGACAATCCAATCATCGGTAACAGGGGTAGGACCATGCATTCCATATGAAATTGAGATACAAATTCCCTTAGCATTTCATTGTCCTTCTGTCTCACTTTCAAAAGGTCTGACTTTCTGGTCGCGACCTTTATTGCTCCGGCATGTGCCTTTACGAACGAACCAATGAGAATCGCGAAAGAATCAATGGAATTGGGAGGCAAATTGTGGTACCATATCATCACCCTCTTCGATAAAGTTTTCCCAATTTTTTTCAAGAAAATGATTCGATCTCTTCATCTTCTAAGTGATTTCCCTTTATTCCACATGTGTACGAAGTGATGTGTTTATTAGGATCAGTGGTCCCATTGTACTTAGGTATGTCCGGCATATGGAACTTCTTAGGAATGGGCTTTGGAGTAGCACTTTGAGGAAAAGGCTTCTTCACGAACATTTTTGAATCCAAACCCTTTAGGATCGGGGGTGCCCCCGATATTTGGTCAACCTGTTAGTTGTACGTCTCAACCTTTTTGTCATTGGCCTCGATTTTCTTTGACAAAATTCTATCCGTTAAGTGAGCTCTTCGAGCATCCTCATGATGGCAGGGTCAGTTCCTGATCCATTATCATTCAATTTCTCCTGTACAGGCTCGACTCTATGAGCAACTTCCCGTGACGTATCGAGTTCGATTCTTCTTGGTGCCCGATTTAGGAGTTGCGCTATTGCAGCCTGCTAATTTTGTAGCATGTCAAATATCATTCGAAGGCTAATTCCGCCTTCTTCACCATTCTGCGCATTTTGATCGGCTGCCCATGCATCTCTACGAACGCTATTTTCAGAGCCGGCGCCTAAATCTCCATGAGTGGAGACACGAAAACTAAAATCAACTGGATCCACGACCTGTGGTGTGTCGGAATTGATTGAGGCACTCCGTTTTCCGGGGTGACCACGTGTTCGTTTTCGCCATGAAGACCAAGGCCGGTGTCAGTGTGATTGGATACTACTTGAGAGTTTGACATGTTGATTCCTGAAATCAAAAATACTGACAAGAACAAGCGTAAAAGTAGTGTGTGTTATGAAGGTTAATATTAAGCAATCACTATTATCCTTAGCCCCACGGTAGGCGCCAAACTGTTTACCCTAAAAATTGAGTAACAATTAAACTTGTAATGTAGTTTTAAGGATAAGTGATTTCACTTAATCCCAATTGATTAAATTATAAATAAATGATGTGAATTGACAAGAATGTAAAACAAAACAATGCTTAGACAATGCCCTCGAGCTGATGAACCCTCGAGAGTAGTGAAGCAAGAACAGTTAAAGAGCAATAAGTTGATGAGTAGAAGAAAGAAATATTATATTGCCTTGATATTTGCGTATGTAAGATGTTTACAAATAATGGGGATCCCCTTTATATACTAGAGGAATCCTAATTATAGTACAATTCTAATTACGGAAGTAAATCTCATGATTGGTACAAATAACTGCCCTTGATTTGATCTGTTTCGAGATTTCTGTCGTGATCTCTGACCGGTCACGGATATCTTGCCTTTTCATTATTGCACTTCACTCGAAGTCGGTCATACTTAATCTCGATTACTGCTGGCCTCGGTCTCAACGGATACTCCGATCTTTTGACTCGATGCCTCATTTTCGAGCTCGGGTCTGATTCATTACGAGGCAACCTCCGATGCAACTACCTTGTCTCAATCAAATAGTAAAATTGAGTAGGCCCGATTTTGACCGTATAGACAATACATGAATAATTTTAAATAGGAGTAATAATAATAACGATACATGATTACTGAGTACTAACTAGGTGACATCAAAAAGCTTATTAATATAGTACTGTTCAATTTTCAAGGAAAAGTTTTATCTCTACTAACCATGAAAAGTTGCACGAAATATTATATATCTTCATCAACCAATTGATGGATCATGATTTTTTGCATTATGTGCATGATTCAAAGCCTCCAAATCAAAGCCATAGTAGACATAGATTAACGACCATAATCCACATGCTACGAAATAAATAAATTTATTTATAGAAACACATCTTACACACAATTATTAGTCTCAATAGGGTATCCATCAAAGATACCAATGTCAGGATATACCTAGTAATGTTCGTTCATGATTTAAAATATAAGCCAGTTATTACCGAGTCACACAGAGGTTTCCTATTGGTTGGGTGATCATCTTAATAGATGTCTAAAATCTTAATTTCTATAACACTTATCTTTTAGTTATGAGTTGCAGGCTTGATAAGGAAGAAAGACGAATATTTTGCAAATTTCGGTGCAATACATGTTTACCCTTAAAATGGATAACAATTGAATTTATACGCAGTTATAAAGATATGTGGATTGATTCAACACAAATGATCAAGAATATTAGATAAGCGAATTAAAAATAAAATAAATAACCTAACCAGTTGTGACGTTGAGTCCAGGCTCGAATCTAAGCTTAACAATTATTCTACCCTTGATTCGAAGCCAAACGTGTACGAAGAGCTATGATTAAAATAATAACTTTTCAATAACTAGAAAGAAAAGAAACAAGTTTTTATTGCCTTGATATATGTGTTACAATCTGTCCATTATATAAGAAACTTCCCCTTTATATAGTAAGGGAGTTTTACCCCGAGTACGATTCTAAAAACGGTAAAAATCCTCTTTGTATATCAATTAGTAATATGCTACCGACATTGGGCAGGATACGCACCATGATATCCGATTGGGAGCGGATATCACGACCCTCTATTAGTCATGTGCAACCGTTTGTAGTGCTTTTCGAGGTCTTGGAGCTCGTACCAGATTTGAGGGGTATTGTCTTGTCGGGCTCGGTGGCGAGCACTCCGTTCGGGCCTTAGTACGACAAGTCTCCAACTTTGATTCCGATTCCATGTAATTTGTGTCCTTGCTTCCTTTGAAGCACCGAAAAATTGGGGTGCGTATTAGCTCCTGTTTTGCCTGCATACAGATAGTCCCCTCGTACCCCAAAGAGTAGATTTGTTGAATTTATGGGAAATGATAGATGAACCCTGGTTCCTTCCTTCGCGCATTACAACCGAGATGACGGATAAGACAAAACATCCCATCAGTCGCGTCATTCCGACTTTGGAAACGTGTGGTTCAACGGCTTTTTCTACTTTTCAATGCAAACTCCACCTTCGAACCAACTAGCGACTATCAAGTTTTTCAAATCTTTATATCTTCATCTTTGGTCGTCAAACCTTCATAGTTTTTCTTAGATTTCTACCCATATCTTCATCTTACCTTCAAACCTTCATACTCTTCTCTTCAACATGCATACTCTTCTTCTTCAAATCTTCAACTTTTCTTCGAGGACATGGATATGTCAACACTGGAAAATTTCTCCAAGTTGGGCCACCTGGAGATACCAAAGCAGGATGTGCCTTCGGGAGCTGACGGGCCGAGCATGAGCCCACGATTAGTGAAGCAATTTCTTGCCCCGAGTGCGGACCTTGAGCGCAAGTGATTATACCAAAAAAAGGACATGCATAAGCTTCTCATTGATCAATAAGATGGGGCCATCAAGGACCTTCAGGCCGAGTTGGACAGGGCTTAGAAGGAAGTTTCGACCCTGAGGCAGGAATATGCCAACTTGTTCGAAAAAGTAAAGAGCTTTGAAGTTAAAAATGAGGAGCTAGTCGTGGTAACTAACGAAAGAAGCTCGTAGGTCCGACAGAAGATCGACTAGATTGACCAACTCTAAGTCGAGATAAACGAGGTCCAAGCCATGGCTGATGGGCGACAAGCAAAATGGACCTGCTGGCTTCGGAGAAGGAACCTGCCAAGGCGAAGCTGGCATCGGTGAAGGTCCAACTTCGAGTGGTGAAAGAGAAAAATGATAAGTGGTCTCAGCTGAATGACGATCTCCGAGCACA
This sequence comes from Nicotiana tabacum, assembly GCF_000715075.1. NCBI lineage: Eukaryota > Viridiplantae > Streptophyta > Magnoliopsida > Solanales > Solanaceae > Nicotiana > Nicotiana tabacum. The sequence continues at coordinate 108,375,969 of NC_134095.1, forward strand.
ACTGAGCTTGGTTATCACAAGGCGGGATGCCCTCATTAGAGAATACGAACAGTGAAGTCTAAATTGGATACAACCTCCGCCGATGCCGATGAAATGGTGGCCCAATACAAGGCTGATGTGGAGGCAGCCGAAGCCCTCCTGAAGGCAAAGGCTGAATATATGAAGCGACTATCCCGAAGAGAGACCCTCAAGGAGATCCACGCCCGAGGTTTTGACCCGTTAGCTGAAATCGAGGAAGCCAAAAAATTCAAGGCCGAGGCGAAGAGGCTTTACCGAGCCAGAAGGTGCCAAAGGCTATGAGGGTTTCGATTGGCTCGAAGGGTTCCAGCGGCTCTAGCGACAAGTCGGGCCTTGGTGAAGATTAGGCGTAGATGCCTTAGTACTTTTTTAGTTTTTGTCTTATGTACATATTTTATTTGTTTTGAGGCCATCTTTATTGGGCCTTTGTAGGTATATTCCGGAATATATATAACATTTTCCCTTTCTAGCAATTTCAAGTCTTTACCTTTTAGCATATCTTAATAATTTATACTCTTGCAATGTTTCTAATGCCTATGTATAAAATCCAATGTACTTATAGAGCGTCCGTTTTTTCAGAAGTTCGAACGGAGCCTGACTTTGATGCAACATTGTTTGCTCGAGGCTTTGAAAATTTGGTATGACCAGAAGTTTTTTTTAGATGCATAAGTGATTTTAGATGATGATTTTGTCGAGGGTAACGTTTTAGCTGGTTTTAAATTTTGATAAAGGCCTTACTTTTGGTTACGAGCTTCGGACATCTATGATTCATTTTTTGGGTGGTTGTAGCCTTTTTGTTTTTTGGCACCGCCTTATAGGTGTGGTGCTCCTATAATTTGGTAGCCCAATTTATCCGAACATTTTTCAGATGATAGTCCCCAAGTAAGGGTAGACCTTGGGCTCGATAGTCCCCAAATAGGGATAGCCCGTGGGCTCTTAGGATTTGGGTTTTAAGAGGAAAGAAAATTAGTAATAGAAAGGCGAAACGTTCTTTCATTTTAGCATGTAAAGTACATGATAAAAATTTGTATCATGGCTAAGGTGGGCTGTGTGGTTAAGGTTCTTACAACCATTTGGCCCTTACAATCCTAACCACCGAGACTTAACTACTCAAGTACGAAGTGTCCTTCTTTCCTTGCTAATAACCTTAACCCGAGGGTGATGGCCCCCAGTATCTGAGCTCGAGTTTGAGAGGGCTCGGATACTGTTGATGTGCCCATCGACTCCGATTTGATTTCTTGTTGCCTCATTTAAAACCTTTCTGAAAAACCCATTTTGCGACAAAATCAGTTCAAGTGAAAAAGAGTGCAACGAGTGCATACAGGCCTAATATACATATTCATCCTTATCTGTTTCCTGCAAGTGTTAGTCCGATTCATGATATTATTAAAGAATAATTGAGATCATACCTTACAAGTAGTACCGCTTTAAGTGTATTATGTTCTAATTGTTCGGTAGTTGCATACCATTTCCTGCTTCGAGCTTGTATGAGCCTTTGCCGGTAATTTCGATGACTAGATATGGTACTTTCCAATTCGGTCTCAGCCTCCCTTCGTTCGGGTTCCGGGTGTGTAATGTTACTTTCCTCAAAACCAAATCCCCGATCTTGAAGTGTTAGAAGTTGGCTCTTCGGTTGTGGTATCTTCTATATGTTGTTTCTGGGTAGCCAGCTGGACTAGAGCAACCTCACATCTTTCATCCAATAGTTCCAGGATCGTGATCATGGCCTCGCCATTTGACTCTTAGGTCACATATTTGTACCGGATGCCCGGTTCTCCCACTTCGATTGGTATTAGGGCTTTGACACCGTAGACCAATGAAAACAGGGTGGCCTCGGTACTAGACTTTGAGGTCGTACAGTATGCTCATATGACTTCGGGCAAGTTTTTCTTCCATTTCCCTTTGGCATCGGTCAACCTCTTTTTCAGGTTTTAGAGTATGGCCTTTTTCGTAGATTATGCCTATCCATTTCAACTCGGGTAGTAAGGTGTTGACAATACCTTCTTAATCTTGTGTTTTTTGAAGAACTTATTTACCTTGCTATCGATGAATTGATTCCCATTGACGCAAACGAATTTGAACGGTATGCCGAATCGACATATTATATTGTCCAAATAAAGTCAATGACTTATTTTTCCCAGAATTTCTCTAACGCTTAAGCTTTGACCCTTTTGGAATGAATAGTATGAATTGAGCCTTACTGGGTGCCCACGGTAGGAGACCGATGATGTACATTCCCCATTTCAAAATGTCCATGGGGATAAGACTGAATGGAGTAGCTCTCCCGGTTGATGGATCATCGGTGGGTGTCTCTGGCAGCCGTCGCATTTTCATACAAAATATTTCGCATCCTTCTCCATTTCGGTCCTGTAATAACCGACCTTGATTAATTTTCAAACCAAAAATTCTGCCCCCAAATGGTTCCTGCAAGTGCCTTCATAAACTTCTCTTAAGGAATATTCGGTGTCTCCCAGTCCCTAGCATATGGCAAATAGGCCGTCGAATGGTCTTCTGAACAAAGTCCCTTTGGACAAGCTAAATCTGGCAGCCTTCTTATGCAGAGTTGTCGATTCTTTGGGGTCTAAGGGAAATTTTCAAGTCTTCAAGAAATCTATGTACTTGTTCCTCCAATCCCAAGTCAAACTTGTTGAGTTTACTTTGGTGTGGCCTTCTTCTATCATCGAGTTCATGAGTTGTACTACTGTTCTTGAGCTGAACTCATCGTTATCGATTGATGACCCTAAATTAGCAAGAGCATCGGCCTCACTGTTCCGATCTTAGGGAACGTGTTGCAGGGTCCATTCCCTGAATTGATGCAGCGTTACCTGTAATTTTTCCAAATACCTCCGTATCCGTTCTTCTTTCACTTAGAACATTCCATTGACTTGATTCACCACGAGGAGAGAGTCACACTTGGCTTCGATCGGTGAGTCCAGTTCTCTGTGTTATGTTATTCTTATATCCAGCGAATCACCTCGGCCTCAATGCTTTTAGCTAATTCGAGACCTGCAATCATAGCCTCATACTCGGCCTCATTGTTATTCAATTTTACAGTTCTAATAGATTGCCTAATTATACCCCCCGTAGGTGGTTTCAACAAGATTTCGAGTCTGGACCCTTTTGTATTTGAGGCACCGTCCGTAAAAAGGGTCCAGATTCCCAAGAAAGTCTCGAGGTTAACAATAATTCCTTTCGACTTCGGGTATTAAGGCCGCTATAAACTTGGTCATGAAATCTGCCAAAATTTGTGATTTGACGATGGTTTGGGGTTGATATTTGATATCATACCTACTGATTTAGATGGCCCATTTGGCCAAACGGCCTAAGGGCTTGGGTTCGTGCATGATGTTCCTCAGTGGGTATGAGGTTTCGACACATATGAGGTGGCATTGATAGTATGGTTTTAACTTCCTACAGGTGCTTATCAAAGCGAGCGCCAATTTTTTCAATTGAGGATACCTTGTTTAGGCCTCGCCTAGAGTTCTACTGACATAGTACATAGGAAATTGTGTACCTTCCTCTTCCCGAACTAATACTCCACTTACCGCCACCTCGGATACCGCCAAGTAAAGGTACATCTGTTAATCTGCCTTCGGAGTAAGGAGAAAGGGAAGTCCTTCCATATCTTGTTGACACTCCAGAGTCTAGGAGAAGTTATTCTTCTTCTTCAATAGTGAGAAGAACTGATGGCTTTTATCTTAGGATCTGGATATGAACCGATCTAGGGCAGCTATGCGCCCCATAAACCTCTAAACAAACTTAACATTGTTCACCATGGTGATATCCTCTATGGCTTTGATTTTGTCAGGATTTATCTCTATTCCTTGGTTAAATATCATGAACCCAAGTAATTTTCCTGATCCGACCCCTAATGCGCATTTCTCCGGGTTCATCTTCATATTGTATTTCTTCAATATGTCAAAGGTTTCCTGCAAATGGTCCTCTACTCGCAGGGACTTGACTAACATGTCGTCAATATAAACTTCCATTTACTTTCCTATTCATTCTTCAAACATTTGGTTTACTAGGCGTTGATAGGTGGCACTGATGTTCTTTAATCCGAATGGCATTACATTATAACAATAAGTGTCGAATTTAGTGATCAAAGAAGTTTTTCCTAATCGTCCGGGTTCATCCAAATTTTTTTGTACCCAGAACAGGCATCGAGAAAGCTGAGTATCTCGTGCTCGACCATCGCGTCAATCATGTGATCGATGTTAGGCAAAGAAAAAGGGTCCTTAGGGCATGCCTTGTTCAAGTCCTTGTAATCTACGCACATTCATAGCTTATTTCCTTTCTTTGGCACTACTACTACGTTAACTAACCAGTCCGGGTACTTAATTTCCTTATGGACCCTATTTTAAGGAGTTTACATACCTCATCTTTGATGAACACATGCTTGACCTCGGATTGAGGTCTTCTCTTCTGTTTAACCGAGTAGAACTTCAAGTCCAATCTCATCTTATGAGTGATTGCCTCTGGTGGGATCCCTGTCATGTCAATATTGGACCAAGTGAAACAATCTACGTTTGCTTTAAAAAAATTAATGAATTTTTTCCTGAGCTCGGGGGCTAACCTCCTTCCTAGGTATATATTTCGATCCGGCAGGTTCTCTATCAATATGACTTGCTCAAAATCTTCGACCGTTGATTTGGTGGTGTTCTATGAATGTTCTTGGAACTCCGTAATTCTCCTCCTCATCGACTCATCCTTCCTCCGATTCGAATAGGATTGGCATCAGTGATTGCTATTTATCTTCGGCCTTTCTGGTTGGCTCCGTGCTTTTTAATATAGAAATGGCGGGTACCGGGAGTAGTTCATCGACCGCAAATATCTCTTTTATGGCTAGCTGTTCTCTGTATACCATCTTGATTCCTCCTGGTGCAGGGAACTTTAACGCCTGGTGTAAGGTCGAAGTAACCACCCTCTTATTCTGAATCCATGGTCTTCCGAATAGAGTGTTATATCTCATATCCCCTCCAATCACATAGAACTTTGTTTCCTGTATGGTCCTGGCGGTGTTTACCGGTAGGGTTATTTCCTTGGTAGTTTCACATGCCATGTTAAATTTGTTCAATACCCGGACTACTGATACTATTTGATCTTCTAACCCCAATTGCTCTACGACCCTTGATCTGATAATATTAGTCGAGCTACCTAGATAAATCAACACACGTTTAACTCGAGATTTATTAATAAGTATAGATATTACCAATGCATCATTATGAGGTTGCACGATGCCCTCAACATCCTTGTAGTTGAATGAAATAGTGCCCTCTTGGATATAATCTCAGGTTTGTTTTTCTGTCATGATAGATACTTTAGTGTGTTTTATCATTAGCCCTTGAGGGACATCGACCCCTCCAATGATCATGTTGATGACGTGCTGAGGTTCTTTTTGTTTGGTCTATTTGTTGGAGTCCCTGTTCCGGAAGTGGTGTTTGGTTTGATCACTCAGAAATTCCCGGAGATGCCCGTTATTGAACAACCGGGCAACTTCTTCTCTTAATTGTCGGCAGTCCTCGGTCCTATGGCCATGAGTGCCATGACACTTACACATCAGGTTAGGATCTCTCTAGTTAGGGTCAGACTGCATTGGTTGAGGCCACTTGGTATCCTTAATGAGCCCAGTGGCTGATACGATGATAGTTGCATCAACGTTGAAGTTATACTTTAAAAATCTTAGAGTTTCCTTTCCCCTGAGCGGCCTATCAAAATCATTTTTTCTCATGAGGCCTTGGCTATTGAGACCTCAATCGCTTCTCATTTCATTCCTTGTAGAGTTGTGCACGGACCCATTTTCCCTTCGATTTGCACTGTATGGTTGGTATCGATCTCGAACCGGCCTTGATTCATGATCGAGGACTCTCTAAGGCTTTTCGTCGAATCTAATGGGGTAAACGGACCCAAAAGGGGCTCTGAGTTGGTCATCATCGACTCTAATTTTTGATAGGTACCTATTGTGGACGTCATCCCAAGTTATCGCCAAGTACTCTACCATGTTTTGTTTCAGCTGTTGCGAAGCCATGGAACTTTGGGGGTTAAGTCCCTAAGTAAATGCCTGAATGACCCAATCGTCCGCAATTGGAGGTAAGTCCATCTGTTCTATTTGAAATCTTTAGACGATCTCTCCGAGCATTTTATTGTCCCTTTGGTTAACCTTGAAAAGATTCAATTTTGTGGTTTCGACTTTGATAGCCCTAGTATGAGCATTTAAAGAATTATCCGTAAGCATATCGAACGAATACCATATCATTTCTTCTTTTGATAGAGTTTCCCTGAAATTTATTGATAACATTGACTCGATTTAATCGTCCTCCAAGTCGTTACCTTTGATAGCGCACATATAGGAGGTTACATACTCATTTGGATACGTGGTTCCATTATATTTTGGAATATCGAGTATACGAAAATTCTTCGGGATTGGCTTCACTACCGCACTCGGAGGAAAAGGTTTTTGGAAAGATTTCTTGAAGTCCAGGCCTTTCAATATCGGAGGCGCTCCTGGGATTTGATCAACCTAGGAATTATATGTCTCTACCTTCTTGTCATTTGCTTCAATTTTCTTTTCATCTGAGTCCACCCGTTTGATTAATGCTTCGAGTATTTTCATTACTTCAGGGCTAACATTGGTCTTAGTTTTACCCGGCCTTTCGGTGATCTGCTCATTTCTTTGGGTGTTTTCCCGTGATGGTTCAGGCTCAATCCTGCTGGAGGCGCGACTTTGATTTTGCAGTTACGCTATCATCGCCTGTTTGGCATGTAATATTTCGAAGATCACCCGTAGACTGACCCCGTCGCCTTCGGGCTCTCCTCAAGCCGTTAGTCGGGCTCCTTCATGAACGATGTTCTCAGGTTCGGTAAGCAGGTTGGCATCGATGGCCAAATGCAAGTTAGCACCGACGGGGTCCGCAACTGAGAGTCCGTTGGGATCAGCAGGGGGCACCTCATTGTTAGGCACCATATTGTTGTTTTCACCATGATGGCCAGACTCAGCATCAACGTTCAAGTGAGCAGACTAAGAGTTTGACATTTTTAAGCTGACCTGAAATTAAAATCTTAAAGAACAAGCGTAAAATAGAGTGTGTTATGAAAATTTGTATCAAACCACCACTATTATGCTTAACCCCACGGTGAGCGTCAAATTGTTTACCCTTAAAATGGATAACAATGAATTTATACGGGGTTTTAAATATATGTGTATTGATTCAATACAAATGATCAAGAATGTTAGCTAAGCGAAATAAAAATAAAATAAATAACCAAACCAGTTGTGAGGTTGAGTCCACGCTCAGATCTAAGCATAACAATTGTTCTGCATTCGATTCAGAGCCAAACGTGTATGAAGAGTTATGATTAAAATAAGAACCTTTCAATAACTAGAAAGTAGAGAAACATGTTTGTATTGCCTTGATATACGTGTTACAGTGTATCCATTGAATAAGAAACTTTCCATTTATACAGTAGGGGAGTTTTACCACTAGTACAATTCTAAAAAAGGTAAAAATCCTCCTTGTATATCAATTATTGATACGCTACTGATATCGGGCGGGATCTGCGCCGTGATATCCAGTTAGGTGCGGATATTACGGCCTTCTGTTAGTCATGTGCAACCGTTTATAGTGCTTTTCGAGGTCTTGGAGCTTGTACCAGATTCAGGGGGTGTTGTCTTGTCGGGCTCGGTGGCGAGCACTCCATTCGGGCCTAAGTACGAGAAGCTCCTAGCTTCAATTTTGATTTCATATAGTTATGTCCTTGCTTCGTTTGACCTACCAAAAAATTAGGGTGCTCATTACCTCGATTTTACGTGTATACAACATGTAGAATTCTTTGGTTGAAACTAACAAAAACAATGAAGCAGAGGCCGACTTCTTAACCAGAATTGAAGCAGATGATAAAACTCCAAAAAGTAGCCAATGATAGTAGAAGCATAAAACAAATGGAGTGATTTGACCGAGGAAGTTTTCATTCAAAAGTTGGAGGAACTTCTGTGAACTGTGAAGGAGTGCATCCCTTCATACAATGAGCTATGTGAAGGAGCGCATCTCATATCAAAACATCGTTTAGGGATGTGCGGCAGCGTATCGAAGCGTTGTTTTTAAATGTCTCTAAGCGGCTGTTTTTTTATTACTATTTTTAAGTAGGTAGGCTATTTAAAAGTTATCTAAGATATTTAGGTTAATAAAAAGGATATTTTAGTAATTTAATTTTTTTAGTTTAGAACTTCATACTTTTAACATATACTAGTCTCGATGTTCGTGCGATACACAAATATTTTATATCAAATATTATCAAACACGTTTCAAAAGTAATGTATAAAATTCAATAATCAATTTCTTTAAATTTTAATATACAATTCAAACCAACTCATTAATAATATTTTGATACAATCAAAGGACAAAATAGAACTAAACATTAAGGAATCAATTTCTTGAACAAAAATTTTCTCAAGTTTTTTTAGTAAATCTATTTTAGGGGTCGTCATTGTCTATGTAAGAGTAATGCGGTTTCAAAAGATATAAAATATAAGAGTAGGACAAGTGAGAGAATAAGGAGAGAGGAATTTAATCAAAGTTGTAATTAATGTCTGATTGAAATTTTAACAAAGATGAAATAGCCCTAGGGTATAAGCCGCGTTATTTATCTTTCAAGGGAGAGAATATTTGAGTAGTCAATTTAGTTAGAGTTGTCGTTAATAACTGATTGTAATTTTCAAGGAAGAAATGATAGGAGTAGATAATTTCATTAAATTTATAATATGTCTTATTGTATTTATTTTAATTTTAAAGTATTTACTACATTAAGACTAAGGACTATCCAAATAGAGCTATTCATTAAAATATATTGTACGGTACTCTCCGGAATAAAGTTACTCAATAAAAGAAAAAAAATGTACTTAAAAAGTTATTATGTACGGTATATTTTTAGAATATCAGAAAAACCAAGTCTTATTTTGTACTTGAAGAGTAAGCAAAAAGTAAATTTTTTTTACTCTCGCATAATAACCCAATTTTTTTCTGTTGCGATTAATGAGAAAAACATATGGTTGGCTCTCTGTTTGTGTTTTTTAAAGTTAAACTTCAAAAACATTAAATGCAGAAATTTATTGTACTTGTATGTATCTATATACCAAAGATTGTAATTCTGACTTGGAATTGGATTCCATATTTGATTTGGATGCCACGACTATTAAACTAATTTTACGTTTTATTCAAGATGAATCCTTGATGGAATTAACTGTTTATTATTGAATATGAAACCTTTATGGGATTGAATATACTTACCATGATGTCCTTCTCATAGAAATCTCATCATACTTAGTTTGAATTAAAAATTATAAAGTTACATATTACAATTTTATCCTGTATGAATTTTATTTTTGAAGAAATAATTTTATTTTTAGGGGCTAAAAGTCAACTAATATTTCAAAAATATTTTTTTCATATATATATACATATAAATGAGTTTTACTAACTAACTACATGGTTATAGTAGGTTAGAATTGTATACACTTTTGAGTTCTCTAAAGTACTCCCAGCATCACAGCTCTAACAAATGGACTTTTAAAAGCCCTTTCAATCCAGCGTCAAAATCTCTTCAAGGATGTCTCATTTTGCTCCCTTTTACTGCAATCTCCATTTTTAACTCCTTCTCCTTCACAAGAAACTCCATTAACATTAATCCAAAAACTAACACACTCTCAAATGGGATTAACACACTCTCAGTTTTAGCTCCTCGTTCTTCCGAAGAAGCTCCAAAAACTGAACTCAAACAGGGACTGAATCTCAAAATAACGTGTTGTTGTTTATCAGTTTTCCAACATATCTATTCTGTAATTCATCCATCAAAAGTTAAGCCAAATCTTTGTTGGAAAAATTTGATGAATATGAAGAATAAACGATTTAGCTTGAGGCATGATAAGGACACTGTCCTTAAGAATATTTCGCTCATACTGTAATAAATATTATTAGGCGTATCCCCATAATCCAACAAGTTCTTCTAGTATAACGAGGAGCAGAAACAACAAAGATTGCATAAAGGAAAACCCAGCACAAAAGAAAAGAAGAAGTTTTCCCCATTACAAAATGAACACAAGATATATTTATATATATTCCAAAAGTAATATGGATCTGATGAAAGTTAAAGCCATTAAGGCTTAATGCCAAAAAGTCAAAATTATTGAAAGCTATCAAATACCAGAACGTTAAAATCATAGTAATTGACTTCAATCATCAATTTTAATATTTTCAAATTTGTAATCGAAAATTATTCCATCAGTTACATTTGTATTAAGACTCATTAATATTATATTAAGATAATGAACCTAGACATAATTTTATATATTCTTTTTGAGATATTAAAATATGTTTCTTAACAAATCCTCACGTAGCTCAAAAAGAATATTAAGAAAGAGAATAAATAAAGAGTTTTTGTCACGACCCAAAATTCACTGAGGGTTGTGATGGCGCCGGACGCCGCTGTCAGGCAAGCCAACCAAATTACTTAATTAAATTCTCACTTTAATAACTTTGAAAACTATGATTTTCCTTCAATTTTACTAGTAAAGGTAATCATTTCAAATTAAATATAGTGTTAAGAAGTTAGTACAAGATATCCTATAATCATCCCAGAACTCGGTGTCACGAGTGCATGAGCATTTACTAAAGAATGAAATAAAATACAGTAACTGTTCGGAATACACAGTGGACAGAAATGAAAATGCAGTACAATACGCTGAATGAGACTCTGCTGGCTGTGGGTCGTCTCGATAAATGCAGCTCACCTAAGTCTCCATATCAACCATGCCGCTATGTCACTAAGCTACTAGCCTCACATGAACCTCTACAACAAAAATGCAGAGCAAGTGTAGTATGAGTACGAAAACAACGTGTACCCAGTGAGTATCCCATCTAATCTCGAAAAAGTAAAGACGAGAGGTCAACTTCGATACTTACTAGTGGTCCAATAATAATATACCAAAAAAATAGTAAATCAAGAATTTCCATAAATGTGGTTGTAATTCAATAATATGAACCAAGTAATCAATTCTTTTATTAATAGGAAATTTCCAAGTTCATTTTCATCATTTATGCATGTATCTCAAGCGAGGGAGGCAATATCATTATTAATAAATTTGCAAACCAAACAATACAAGCATGCGCAAATCATGTCGAGGTCGTACGCCAAGATCCAATAAATATTTAAATTGTGCACTTCAAGAGGGTCAAATGGCGCAAACCATAGATGCATCTATTTAATCTAATGAGGCATTTGGCCCGCTCCACAATATATAAATACATTCAAACAATCAATCAAGAATTCATCAAGGAGCAATTATCCAAGAAAAGACAATTTCCTTTTAACAATTCAAGAAAATGAAGTTTAATCTTTTTTAGAAATTCATTTACTAATTCTATGTGATTTAAGCAATTCAAACTGTCAAATAGATTACAAATATTCCAAGTGTAGCATGCTTTTGGGTCCTAGACTACCTAGACTTAAACATAATAGTAGCTACGCACTGACTCTCGTCATCTCGTGCGTACGTAGCCCCCACAAATAGGAGCACAAATCCAATTAATTCACCTATGAAAATAATTCCCTCTTACAAGGTTAGAAAGAAGACTCACCTAGCTCTGAAGTTCCATAACTGGCTCCCAAGATTATGCTCAAACCCTCAATTCGGTGCGGAACAATCCAAAACTAATGAAATAGTGTATAAACTGATCAATACATGTTCAAAAATTCACATTCCAACTATTAAGGTGATTACCCAACCTTAAATGTAAGATTCCTAAAATTCGCCCCCGGGCCCACGTGCTCGGATTCCGATAATTTTTGAAGAAAGTTGTTACCCATAACCTAAGGATCAAGAATATACGATTTTTACTCCATTCCCTAGCAAATTTCGTGGTTAAATCTTGTTTTTATCGAACTCTAGGTTTTTCATCTAAAACCCTTGATTTTCCCCTAATTTTCACATGTTAATCTACCCATAATCTATGTATTTAACTTATGTTATGTAGAAATTACTTACCTCAAAGTGCTAGGTGAGAACCCTCTTCCAAAAGCTCCAAAATCGCCTAAGAGGATGAAGGAAATGAGCTAAATGGTCTAAGTCTCAAAATTAATAGCTAGACACAGCCCTCTGATGTCGCATTTGCGACAGGAAGATCGCAAATGCGACCCCCGACTGAACTGGCCTAAATCGCAAATGCGATAAGGGTTTCGCAAATGCGAACCCTTCAGGCATCACAAAAGCGACCCAATTGTCGCAAATGCGAACGATCCCCCTAGTCGCCTAGGTTCGCAAATGTGAATAGAACCTCGCAAATGCGATGACAACATTTGCGACCAATACATCGCAATTGCGATCATACCAGTACCAGCAATCCCATTTCTTAGCAAATAACTCCGAAGCTATCCCGAATCTCACCTGAGCCCCCGGGGCTCTAAACCAAACACCTCTACAAGTCTAAAAACATAACACGGACTTGCTGAAAGCCTCAAATTTCATCAAACAACGCTAAAACCATGAATCACACTCCAATTCAAGCTTAATGAACTTTAAGATTTCAAACTTCTACTTTCGATAATTAAACCTATCAAATCACGTCTGATTGACCTCAAATTTTGCGCACAAGTCATATTTGACATAACAGACCTAGTCCAACTTCCGGAATCGGAATCCAAACCCGATATCAAAAAGTCCACTTCCGTTCAAACTTCTCAAAAACCTTCAAATTCACAACTTTAGCCAAATGACTCCAAAATGATCCACGAACCTCTAAATTCACTTCCGATCGCTCTTCCAACACCAAAATCACAATACAGAGATATTCCTAGACTCGGAATCTCAAACGGACATCGATAACACTGAAATGCACTTCAACCCAAACTTATGAAATTCTTCAAAAAAATGCTAACTCCCTCAATAGGTGCCGAAACGTTCCCGGGTCTTCCAAAACCCGATCCGGACATACGCCCAAGTCCGAAATCATCATACAAACTTGTTGGAACCTTCGAATCTTGATTCCGAGATCGTTTACTCAAAAACCCAATCTTAGACAATTCTTTCAACTTAAAGCTTCCGAAATAAGAATTCTCTCTCCAAATCAACTCCGAACTTTTCGGAATTCAATTCCGACCATGCGTACAAGTCATAATACCTGAAGTGAAGCTACTCAGGGCCTCAAACCACTGAACGATGTGCTAGAGCTCGAAACGACCGGTCAGGTCATTACATTCTCTTCCACTTAAACATACGTTCGTCCTCGAACGTGCTGAGAAATGCACTGAAGTAGTCTGAAATCACTGCTTAACACTTCGTGCACCTACCCGTGCTACCACAACTCAGTTGAGCACATTAACTCGATCACATCTGAAGATATTCTCTTTTACTTAGGCAAATAAGCCTTAGAGCCCAGTTTCAACATCCGCAATACTCTGCTAGGCCTTTGTTCCTAATATATGAACACCGTATCAATCACCACACGATACACCGACACCTGAAGACATACCTTTGCTTAATTCACACCTTGCATCACCTCATTCACAGGACCAAAATGACATCCTCTGATCATAATAACCGATATTCCTCGGCCCCGATGCTCACAATGCACCTCATGACATATATAAGTCTTGTTCCAATTCTTGGAATACCGCCACGATGGAAGAGATGTGTAGAAATTCATAACCAACTGCCAGATCAACAAACCATTGCGTCTATACTTCTGACAAGAACCATTACCTCATTCTGAACCAAATAATGATCTTTGCTCTTTAATATAATTCATATACTCCGACTGCTCTGATCCTTGATCCAAAAATCTCGTCTCACCCAGTACGAACTGCTCAGGCAATAAGCCATCCCGGACCTGATCAAAAGTCTCATATGATGCCACAATGTGCCAATAGGCTACAGACTTAAACATGATACATAAGGAAAATGAATTCTGGAAGGGACTACTCAACTAACGCAACTAATATGAGCTTTTCTCAGAAAAATGGGAAACAAAATGCATAAAACAGATATAGGGAACTGTACTCAACTTCACACTATTGTAACGCGTAACCTGATCCAAATAGCATACCCATGGCAGCGTGCCACCCGATCCACACATAAAATTCACATAAGGAGATACACACCGAGCTAAATTGCTCATTACAACAAAAATACCAAATATCGGTTCCAAGCATGTTAAATGCATAATACCATCCCTGAGGGAAGATGTAGCGCCATAAGCTAACAAACTCAAGAACAACTGAGGTGCGGTATATGTCCTGAAACTAAGGAGCCATCCTATTCACATAACACCATCACTACGCGGAACCTCAACACATAAGAAATTTACCAAGTCGTCTCACAGCTCACACGACACAATATAGCATTACACGAAAATAGCCGATAGCGAATTAACATCCAATGTCCAAACACTCCTCCATAAGGAGCGCTATGCTGAAATGAACACATCCGGCCTGATATAGAGCCCATATTCACACTTAAATCCATTCACAGACCTCAAGTCAATTCTTATAGTACCGAAGTAGGTCTATAATCTTTCCTGGGTCCATAATAACCCCCTTTTACTATATAACACAAGAACAACAATCATAACCGGAGTAATCCTCCACAGTCCACAACCCAATAAATCGAGTGCCCCCAGGCATCAATCCTCAAATTAACGATATCACCCAAACTTCATACTTGGCTTAATTCTTCAATCAATCAAGTGACTACATGCCACACTTATACAACCTTCCCATGGGGCACGCTCCCACAACCTTCCGTTACAGATAACAGGTCTGCATATCCATACCATCAGTCACACTAATGTCGTAAAGCATATCAAGAATCCGTAACCAAGATGCAAAGCCTTCGACACAAAATGCCGATCTCAAGTGAAGCTGAAGACAGTACCAACTTACTCCAAATATCCAAATCCCCTTCATGCTCATCCGAGCTCGTGACATCCTCGTCAAACACCTAACCGCAACCTTGATCCTCACTTTCAAATTTCATACCGTTTACTGCACCTAACAAGACATGCGATAGTATAAGAATTTCACCATAACTTCTGAACCACTATTAAGGTAAACAATTCATCACATGGAAGCTTTTTACTTACTCATTCCAATAGAACCATAGCAACACGCAAGGGAATTCTCATAACCGTAGAACATTAAAATCCACAAGCAGTGGTCTAAACCACCATAATCCTTCCGGGATCCACCTACACATAACGGGCCATAATAGTTGAATATTTCCAAATAGAATCAATTACGGCAGCCGTCAAGCCTCGCACGTACCACCACATAGAATTCTCGGACTATGATCAGGGATGCGCACCAGGCTGATAGCCAGATGTACCTACCTCAGATCATGTACAATTAAGTACATAAGCGTAGTATGCCTACATAAACAATAAGTACCCAGTATGTATCTTGTCTAATCTCGAAGAAGTAGAGACAAGAGGTCGACTTGATACTTATTAGGGTCAAACAATATAATAAAGTGTTATGCTAAGCATGAAATTCACAAGTAAATAACAGTTTGTAGCAGGAAGTAATAAGTCATGTCCTTAATAATATCACAGTTAGCCTTTTTCATTTCAAAAAATTAACAAAGAAAGTCATGAATACAATTTCACATAGATATCATGCGCACATTATGTTGAGGTCGATGACCCGATCCAACAGAAAAGAAAATTGTGAACTACCAGAGGGTCGAATGGCACAAACCATAGATGCATCTATTTCTACCGAGGCGATCGGCCTGATCAACAAATATTAACTATCATCAGGAAAATACATGAAGGCGCATTTATATTCAAATAAATTCATACAAGTGTCCAACAAGTACATACGTTTACTTATGTTCATTTCCAATTCCCTAGCATATCCTAAGAGATCACATTAGTAAGAAAGTATATAATTATTCGCAAATATGACATGATATGGGTCCTAAATTATCCGGACAATTAACATAATAGTAGCTACGCACGAACTCTCGTTAACTAGTTCGTACGTAGCCCCCCGCATTTAGTGGTAAATGATTCAATTATTACATCTATGGGGACAATTCCCTCTTACAAGGTTAGAAAAGAGACTTACCTCGCTCCAAAGTATACTTCCAATACCAAAAACGAGCTCAAACTTTCAATTTGGAGCCGAACGATCCGAAACTGGTTAAACGAGGGAGGAACTAGTCAATACAAGATCACAAAATTGCATTCTAACTATCAAAGTAATTTCCCAACCTTAAACACAAGTTTCCTAAAATTCGACTCCAAGCCCACGTGGCCGCGTTCAAAAAAATTTCAAAGAAAGTTGTTCTTTATTACCTAAGGATCAATAATATGTGATTTCTAATTCATTTCATAACAAATTTCGTGGTTAAATCTAACTTTTATCAAAACCCTAGGTTTTGCTCTAACCCCATGATTTTTTCTTAATCTTGGTGTGTTAATCTACCCAAGATTCAAGTATTAAACTCACATTAAGTAGAAATAACTTACCTCACAATGCTAGGTTGAAATCCTCTCCTTGAAAGCTCCCAAATCGCCCAAGTGTAGAAGTGAAATGAAATAAATGGCCTAAGTCCCATTTTTAAAAGCTGTGTCCAGGCTTTTGATGTCGCATTTGCGACATCAGGCTCGCAATTGCGAATGCGAACTGGTCCTTCCTCTTCCTTGATCGCAATTGCGATAGAGGGGTCGCAAATGCGGACCCTGCTAGGTTTGCAAATGCGAGGAATATGTTGCAAATGCAACCACTGCCCCCGGCCGGCTTCATCGTAAATGTGATGCTTACCTCGCAATTGCGAGTTTGCAATTGCGATCAATATCTGGCAATTGCGAGATCTACAACAACAACAAAAACACCAGAAATTTGGTGTGCTTTTCTACTCCCAACCTATGCCCGAAACTCACTCGAGTCCTCGGGGCTCCACTCCAAACACTCACACATGTCCAACAACAATGTAAAAACTTGCTCGTGCGATCAAATCGCCGAAATAAAACCTAAAACCATGGATTCAACACCAAGACGCATGAAATCCTTAAGAACATTCAAATTCCTATCTTTACAACCTTATGTCCGAATCACGTTAAATTAGTTCCGTTTTTCACTAAATTTCACAAACAAGACTATAATACTATATTGGAGCTGTATCAGGCTCCGGAATGAATATACGGGCCCAATACCAACATGATCAAGCATTTATCATTTTCGTTAAATCCTTAGAATTTTAGTATAACAATTTCTAACAAAAAATCACTACTCGGGCTAGGGACCTCGGAACTTGATTCCGGACATATTTCCAAGTCCAATATTTTCCTACGGACCATCCAGGACAGTCAAAACACAAATCCGAGTCTGTTTGCTAAGAATTTTGACCAAAGTCAAACTTAACTTTTTAAGAAAATCATAATAAATCAAGTGAGCCTATTTCAACCCAAACTCTTCCAAATCCCAAACAAACCATCCCCGCATGTCGTAAATTAGTTAAAGCAAGTGCATGAAGTTTTATTTAGGGGGATGGGGTTCTAAAAAGCAAAACGGCCAGTCGGGTCGTTACCTTCTCCACCTCTTAAACAAATGTTCATCCTCGAATGGACATAGAAAAGTATCTGTTTCGCGCGTCCTCTTTGGACTCCCAGGTCACCTCCTCAACTTGTTGGCCCCTCCACTGGAACTTCACTGTTGAAATCCTCTTGGATCTTAACTAGCGATCATATCTATCAACAATGGCAACTGGCTCCTACTCATAACCCAAGCTCTCATGCAGCTGAATAATACTGAAGTCTAATACATGGGATAAGTCGGCATGATACCTCCGAATCATGGACACGTGGAAAATTGGATGAACTCCTGATAAGCTGGGGGGTAAAGCAAGCTCGTAAGCAACCTCCCCAACTCGCCTCAACACCTCAAATGGGATAATAAACCTTGGGCTCAACTTGTCCTTCTTCCCGGACCTCATAATGCCTTTCATTGGCGAGACTTTCAAGAGGACCTTCTCGCCAACCATGAATGATACATCACGTGCCTTCTGATCCACGTAACTATTCTGCCTGGGCTGAGTTGTGCGAAGCCTTTCCTGAATCAACTTCACCTTATCCAAGGCATCCTTCACCAAGTCTGTGCTGTATAACTTAGCCTCACCAAGCTCAAACCACCCGATAGGAGAACGACACTGCGACCATATAAAGCCGTAAATGGAGCCATCTCGATGCTGGAATAATAGTTGTTGTTGTAAGAAAACTGTGCCAAAGGCAAGAACTGATCCCACTGTCCTCCAAAGTCAATCACACATGCTCTAAGCATGTCCTCCAAAATCTGAATTGTCTGCTCCGACTGCTCGTCGGTCTGAGGATGGAATGCTGTGCTAAGCTCTACACGGGTCCCCAACTCACTTTGAAAAGCTCTCTAGGAATGGGAAGTGAACTGAGGGCCTCTATTTGATATGATAGAAACAGGCACACCGTGCAACCAGACTATCTCTCGAATGTAAATCTAAGCCAATCTCTCTAAATTGTAAGTAGTAACAACCGGAATAAAGTGTACCGACTTGGTCAACCTGTCAACAATGACCCACACTACATCAAACTTCTGCAAAGTCCAGGGCAACCCAACTACGAAGTTCATAGTAATGCGCCCCTTTTCCACTCTTGTATATGCATCTTCTGAAGTAGGCCACCCGGCCTCTGGTGCTCATACATAACCTGTTGTCAATTCAAACACCTAGCCACATACTCCACTATGTCTTTCTTAATCCTCCGCCACCAATAATGTTGTCTCAAGTCACGATACATCTTTGTCGCACCTGGATGAATGGAATACCGCGAACTGTGTTCCTCCTCTAGTATCTTTTCCCTCAGACCGTCAACATTAGTAACACATAGGCGCCCTTGGAGTCGCAAAACACCATCCTCGCTAATAGAAACCTCCTTGGTAGCTCCCTGTAGCACTGTCTCTCTGAGAACCGCCAAATGTGGATCATCGAACTGCCAGTCCTTGATCTACCCCAATAATGAAGACTGAGCAACAACACACGCAAGAACTCGGCTGGGCTCTGAAATATCCAACCTCACAACTCTGTTAGCCAAGGACTGAATGTCCAAAGCTAGTGGCCTCTCCTCTGCTGGAATGAATGCCAAGCTACCCATACTATTTGCTTTCCTGCTTAAAGCATCTGTGACCACATTTGCCTTGCCCGGATGATAAAGAATGGTGATGTCATAATCCTTCAGTAACTCAAGCCATCTATGCTGCCTCAAATTGAGATCCCTCTGCTAGAACAAATGCTGCAAGCTGCGATGATCAGTATAAACCTCACATGACACCCCATACAGATAATGCCTCCATATCTTAAGAGCATGAACAATTGCGGCCAACTCTAAGTCCTGCACAGGATAATTCTTCTCATGAATCTTCAGCTGACGCGAAGCATATGCAATAACTCGCCCCTCTTGCATCAATACACATCCCAATCCAATACCTGAAGCGTCGCAATATACCATATACATCTCTGAACCGGAAGGCATTAAAAGAACTGGTGTTGCAGTCAAGGCTGTCTTGAGCTTCTGAAAGCTCGTCTCACAATCATCGGACCAACGGAAAGGAGCACCCTTCTGGGTCAATCTAGTCAGAGGTGATGCAATAGATGAAAAGCCCTACACGAATCACCTGTAATAACCTACTAACCCCAGGAAACTCCTGATCTCGGTCACTGAAGTAGGACGTGGACAACTGTGGACTACCTCAATCTTCTTAGGATCTACTTTAATACCCTCTCCTGAAACCACATGCCCCAAGAATGCCACTGACTCTAGCCAAAACTCACACTTGGAGAACTTAGCATATAGCTTCTGCTCTCGCAAGGTCTGAAGCACCACTCTCAAATGTTGCTCATGCTCCCCTAGGCTACGTGAGTATATCAAGATGTCGTCAATGAAGACGATGACAAATGAATCAATATAAGGTCTGAACACCATGCTCATCATGTCCATAAATGCTGCTAGGGCATTAGTCAAGCCAAATGACATCATCAAAAACTCATAATGGCCATATCTAGCTCGGAATGCAATCTTCGGAACATCCGAGTCTTGAATCTTCAAATGATGGTACCTTGACCTCAAGTCGATCTTAGAGAACACCCTAGCACCCTGCAACTGGTCAAACAAATCATCGATATGAGGCAACAAATACTTGTTCTTGATGGTGATTTTGTTCAACTGGCGGTAATCAATGCACATCTGCATAGTCCCATCCTTCTTCTTCACAAATAACACTGGTGCACCCCAAGGTGATATACTGGGTCTAACAAACCCCTTTGCTAATAACCCCTCAAGCTGCTCCTTCAACTCTTTCGGAGCCATATGGTATGGTGGGATGGATATAGGCTGGGTGCCTGGAGCCAAATCAATACATAAATCCATATGACGATCTGGTGGTATGCCAGGAACATCAGAAGGAAACACATCGGCGAACTCCCGGACTACTAGAACTAAATCAATAATCGGGGACTCTACTGTGGTGTGCCCCGAACATAAGCCAGATAAGCCAAACACCCTTTTTCGACCATATGCCGAGCCTTCAGGAAAGAGATAAACTGACTAGATGTATCAACTGTGGAACCCTTCCACTCCAACCTTGGTAGCCCTAGCATTGCTAATGTAATAGTCTTGGCATGGAAATCTAGGACGGAGTGGTATGGAGATAACCAATACATGCCTAGGATGATCTCAAAGTCGATCATATCAAGCAACAGAAGATCTGCTCTAGTCTCGAAACCACAGAATGTGACCACACAGGATCGGTAGATCCGATCCACAACTGATCCTGCTGCATCTGCTCCCTACCCCTTAGACGGTAGCCCTCAATCCTCTGGGCAATCTTTACTACTAGCTGATATGGAGTCCCCATCTTCACCTCTCGGGCCATGTTAGCCCTGATGCCAGAATGAAACCCTACAACGAACCTCCGCACCCTCTCTACGTCAGTAGGAAGTATCATCAATGCATGGTAGAATAACTCAAAAAACCTCACCTCAAAGTGAGTCAGGGACATCTGACCCTGCTCAAGCTGCTCAAATTGATACCGTAGCACTTCCATCTCAGAGGGTGGGATATACATGTCCAAGAATAACTATGTGAACTGACCCCAAGTGATGGGAGGAAAACTTGCTGGCCTGCCAAGAACATAGGACTACCACCATCTACGGTCCCTGCCCTCCATCTGAAAAGTAGTGAAGTCAACCCCATGCGACTCCAATATCCTCATGTTGTGTAGTCTGTCCCTGCACCTATCAATGAAATCCTGGGCATCCTCATGACTCTCACCCCCGAAGACAGGAGGGTGAAGTCTAGTCCATCTATCCAACAACTTTTGTGGGTCGCCATCCACAACTGGTCTGGGCTCGGGCACCACTGTAGCAACTGACAGAGCCTCATCCGCGGGTAGTTTACCCGGAGTCTGATACATTGCAACTGCATGACTAGGAGCCTAAGCAGTAAGGGTCTGCACTCCCCCTCTTGCCTGTGATATAGTTGGATCTGCTGGAAATAAACCAGCCTGAGTCATGGTGTATATGAACTGTAGCATACGACCCATGACCTCCTGGAAACCCAGTGCTGACATAAAGTCCGGCGGGGTAGGCTCAGTTGCGGGCACCTCGCCCTACTCCTCAATGATAGGATCTCCCGTAGGATCTGCTAGTGGTACTATTGGAACAGCTTTGGGACACCCTCATATCCTACCTTGGTCTGGTGCCCTCCCCCGGCCTCTGCCTCGGCCTCTAGCAACGAGGGGAGCAGCTCCTCCTAGGTTTGGAACATCAGTCGTACGTGTCCTCACTATTTGTGAGAGAATATAAGAGGGAAATTTAGTATACCAACCACTGCACAATAGGAAATGAATAAAGAGTAGTTTTTCTAACACCCTATATCCTCTCGAAGATAAATACAAACGTCTCCGTAACGATCTGCAAGACTCTATTATGTATGCCCATGACTTGTTAGACCTACGTAAGCCTAGTGCTTTGATACCATGTTGTCACGACCCATTTCCATTATAGGTCATGATGGCGCCCAACACCGCAACGCGGAAATATAAATAAGTGTTTATTTTACTTTACCAAAATAAGTACTAAATCACTAACCTGAAGTTAAGACTTGTGATAATCAATAATAAACCAAAATAATTATACAATTCCCAAAAAGAATAGTCTACTAATGTGTGTGCCAAGACTTGGTATCACAAGGGGTGGGCAACTAGTAGAATATACAAAAGAATAAATCTATCCTACTATCCGGAATAGAATAGACAACCAAAAATAAAGAGAGAGACTCCATCCAGCTGCTGAACGGCACAGGAAAGGATCAACTCACCGTGGAAGTCTCGGACTATGATCAGGGATGCACACCAGACGGATAGCCAGATGTACCTACCTCAGACCTGTATAATTAAGTACAGAAGCATAGTATGAGTACATAAACAATATGTACCCAATAAGTATCCCGTCTAATCTCGAAGAAGTAGAGACGAGAGGTCGACTTGATACTTACTAGGGTCAAACAATATAATAAAGTGTTATGCTAAGCATGAAAGTCACAAGTAAATAACAGTCTATCACAGTTAGCCTTTTTTATTTCAAAACATTAACAAAGCAAGTCATGAATACGATTTCACATAGATGTCATGCACACATTATGTCGAGGTCGACGACCCGATCCAACAGAAAAGAAAACTGTGCACTGCTAAAGGGTCAAATGGCACGAACCATATATGCATCTATTTCTACTGAGGTGATCGGCCTGATCTACAAATATCAATTATCATCAGGAAAATACATGAAGGTGCATTTGTATTCAAATAAATTCATACAAGTGTCCAACAAGTACATACGTTTACTTATGTTCATTTCCAATTCCCTAGCACATCCTAAGCGATAACATTAGAAAGAAAGTATATAATTATTCACAAATATGACATGATACGGGTCCTAAACTACCCGGACAATTAATATAATAGTAGCTACGCACGGACTCTCGTCACCTAGTGCGTATGTAGCCCCCCGCATTTAGTGGCAAATGATTCAATTATTACACCTATGGGGATAATTCCCTATTACAAGGTTAGAAAGGAGACTTACCTCACTCCAAAGTGTACTTCTAGTATAAAAAACGAGCTCAAACTCTCAATTTGGAGCCGAACGATCCGAAACTGGTTAAAAGAGGTAGGAACTAGTCAATACAAGCTCACAGGAACGCAATCTAACTATCAAAGTAATTTCCCAACCTTAAACACAAGTTTCCTAAAATCTGACTTCGGGCCCACTTGCCTGCGTTCCGAATTTTTTCGAAGAAAGTTGTTCTTTATAACCTAAAGATCAATAATATGTGATTTCTAATTCATTTCATAACAAATTTCGTGGTTAAATCTAACTTTTATCAAAATCCTAGGTTTTCCTCTAACCCCATAATTTTTCCTTAATCTTTCTGTGTTAATCTACCCAAGATTCAAGTATTAAACTCACATTAAGTAGAAATAACTTACCTTACAATGCTAGGTTTAAATCCTCTCCTTGAAAGCTCCCAAATCGCCCAAGTGTAGAAGTGAAATGAAATAAATGGCCTAAGTCCCGTTTTTAAAAGTTGTGTCCAGGCCTCTGATGTTGCATTTGTGACATCAGGCTCGCAAATGCGAAGTCATAATTGCGACGAAATGTTCACAAATGCGAACTGGGCCTTCCTCTGCCTTGATCGCAATTACAATAGAGGGGTCGCAAATGCGAGGAATATGTCACAAATGCGACCACTGCCCCCAGTCGGCTTCATCGCAAATGCGATGCTTACCTCGCAATTGCGATCAATATCTCGCAATTGCGAGATCTGCAACAGCAACAAAAACACCAGAAATCTGGTGTGTTTTTCTACTCCCAACCTATGCCTAAAACTCACCCGAGCCCTCGGGGCTCCACTCTGAACACTCGCACAGGTCCAACAACATTGTACAAACTTGCTCGAGTGATCAAATCGCCGAAATAACACCTAAAACCATGGATTCAACACCAAGATGCATGAAATCCTTAAGAACATTCAAATTCCTATCTTTACAACCCGGCTTCTGAATCACGTCAAATCAGTCTCGTTTTTACCAAATTTCACAAACAAGACTAAAATATTATATTGGACCTGTACCGGGCTCAGGAACTAACATACAAGCCCGATACCAACATGATCAAGCATTATTCATTTTCATTAAATCCTTAGAATTTCAGTTTAACAATTTCTGACAAAGATTCATTACTCGGGATAGGGACATCAGAATTCGATTCTAGGCATACGCCTAGGTCCCATATTTTCCTACGGACCCTCCAGAACCGTCAAAATATAAATCCGGGTCCGTTTGGTAAAAATGTTGACCAAAGTCAAACTTAACTTTTTAAGAAAATCTTAAGGAATCAAGTGAGCCTATTTCAATCCAAACTCTTCCATATCCCGAACCAACTATCCCCGCAGGTCGTAAATTAGTTAAAGCAAGTGCAAAAAGTTTTACTTAGAGGGACGGGGTTCTAAAAAGCAAAACGACCAGTCGGGTCGTTACAGTTTTGCTGGGTTTTCACAAATGAGCAAAATGTGTCGGATCTAGCGTCTCTTAAACTATGAACCAGACCTAGATAAAATAAGATTAAACTTATAGAACAATTGGTGAAGTTTATAACTTCTATGAACCAAGAATTCTTTTGTAAGTTTATATTTTATCTATCATATTGTACTCGCACACACTTTGTTGTTTGTCGCGATTTTGCGTAATAGGCAATGCGCGCGCCTGGTTTTCACGAGTGCTCTAGAAATTTTTTTGCTATAAATTTCATAGGAGCATCCCCACTCCACACTCATGTAGGTCCATCTATCAAGTGTATTCTGCAGTACAATACACCACATATAAAAGGCTATAGATTATTAGATTAAGAGTTTAATAACTCAGCCTCCCATTTCTTGTAGTCTTGCACTATATACACACACCATAGGAAGGGACATAATTTAATAGTGCATATTTGATCAACTAATGACTTGTTATTACCCATATGAACCTACTTCATGGGATCTCTAATCACATAGGTTGGGTTACCATCACTGTTGATATAACTCAAATTGGCAATAGTCCCATTACCCTCAATGTTTCAGATATTAATTTTCTTCCCAAAGGTTTAGTCAGAGGATCGGCCAAATTCACTTCTAACTTCACATAATCTATGGAAATAATTCCATCTTTCAGCAGCTGCTTTATCACATTATGTTTCAATCGAATATGTCTACTCTTCTCATTGAAGGATTTATTTTTAGCAATGGCTATTGTAGCTTGGCAATCACAATGCATCGACACAGAAAGTGTCGGTTTTATTCCTAGTGAAATACTTGCCAAAAGATTTTTTAACCACTCGGCCTCATTGCCAGCCAATTCCAATGCCACAAACTCAGATTCCATGGTAGATCTAGATATTATTATTTGTTTAGCTGATTTCTATGCCACAACACCCCCACTTAGGGTGAACACATAACCACTAGTGAATTTTGTCTCATCTAAATCAGAGATCTAGTTAGCATCACTGTATCCTTCTAATACAGTTGGAAATCCACTATATTTAATACCATAGTTCATGGTACCTTTCAAATATTTCATTACTCTTATTAATGCATTCCAGTGATTATGACTCAGATTTTGAGTATATCTACTCAATCTACACACAACATATGCAATATATTTATTTTGATCTACTGCATCTCCTTTATTCTTTTTTAATTGACTACTAGCATCAAAAGGAGTATTTATAGGTACCACATCAAAATTATCAAATTTTTTAAGAATTCTTTCAACATAATGTTCTTTAGTCAACATCAAGCTATTGCCATTTTTTTTTATAATTTTCATGCCTAAAATAACACTAGATTCTCCCATGTCTTTCATCCCAAAATTAGAAGACAAGAAAATTTTGGTTTTATGTACCAAATCAAGACTAGAACTAAAAATAAGTATGTCATTCACATAAAGACAAATAATAACACATGTACCATCAACACTTTTTGTATAAACACATTTATCTACTTCAATTGATGAAAACCCATTATTTATCAATACTTGATCTAAATTTTCATGTCATTGTTTAGGTGCTTGCTTTAGACCATACAGATATTTTAGCAATTTGCATACTTTGTTTTCTTGGCCAGATACTATACAACCCACAGGTTTGCTCCATGTAAATTTCCTCTTCTAAATCACTATTTAAAAATGCAGTTCTAACATCTATTTAGTGAATAAAAAGTTTATAAATAGAAGTCAAGGCATGTAAAACACGAATTGAGGAAATTCTAGTTACAGGAGCATAAGTATCAAAATAATCAACATTTTGCTTTTGAGTAAAAACTTTTACAAAAAGTCTAGCTTTGTATTTATCAATGGAACCATCCGAATTGAGTTTCTTCTTAAAAATCCATTTACAACTAATGGGTTTAGCTCCCGGAGATAAATCAACTAAAGTTCAAGTTTTATTTTGTAAAATTGAATTTATTTCTACATCAATAGCTTCTTTCCAAAATGAGTCATCAGACGAAGAAATAGCTTCAGAATATGTTAAAGGATCATTTTCAATAAGATAAGTATAAAAATCATTAACAATAGATTTTTCTTTCCTTGGTCTTTTGCTTCTTTTTAAGTCCTCACTTTCAAAATCATTTTGAATATTTAGAACATATGAAATATTATAATTTGGAATAATAGGAGCATCAGAAATATTCTCAAATTTTAAAGGAAAAATATTTTCAAAAAATTCAGCATTTTTTATTTTAACAATAGTATTGTGTCCAAGCACATCACGTTTGACTACTAAAAATTTATATGTTGTATTACTTTCAGCATACCCAATAAACATTCAATTATATATTTTACACCCTAATTTTCTTTTCATAGGATCGGGCAACATAACTTTAGGAAGGTACCCCCACACTTTCAAATATTTTAAGTTAGGGGGATAACCCTTCCACAACTCATAAGAAGTTTTACTTGTTTTTTTTTATAGGGAATCCTATTTTGTAAATGACAGGCAGATAATATGGCTTCACCCCAAAGATTATACGGAGCACCAGAACTAACAAGAATACTATTCATCATCTCCTTTAAGGTTCTATTTTTCCTTTCTGCTACACCATTTGATTGTGGAGAATATGACAGAGTTATCTCATGTATTATACATTTTTTCTCACAATAATCATTCAACAAAATAAATTCACCACCTCTATCGGATCTAACTCTTTTGATTTT
This sequence comes from Nicotiana tabacum, assembly GCF_000715075.1. NCBI lineage: Eukaryota > Viridiplantae > Streptophyta > Magnoliopsida > Solanales > Solanaceae > Nicotiana > Nicotiana tabacum. The sequence continues at coordinate 108,403,311 of NC_134095.1, forward strand.
CTTATCCAATTAATTTTCTACTTCAGATTTATAAATTTAAAACTTATCAAAAGCTTCATATTTATTTCTCAACAAATAAATTTTTGTATATATGGAAAAATCAACTGTAAATATCACATAATATTTTTTCCCTCCTCAAGTCATAGTTTGTTTCAAGTCTCCTAAATCAGTATGGATTAAACTTATAATTCAGATTCTCTAAATACTGAAGCACATGATTTCTTAGTTTGTTTAGCTTTGACACAAACTTCACACTTACCAATATTTGAATAACTAATATTTGAAATGAGACCTTCGGAATGCATTTTCTTAATATAAGATAAACTAACATGTCTTAGTCTAGCATTCCATAAATTAAAAGAATCAATCAATTAAGCAGAAGAACTTGTATTTTCATTCATATCATTGAGTACAAATAAGTCATGGCTATAATAACCCTTGCCAACAAAATTATTATTCTTGGTCAACACGACCTTATCAGATTCAAAAGAAACCTTCATCCCCACTTTTCCTAATAATCTCACAGAGACCAAATTGGCTCGGATACTAGGAACATGCAACACGTCATTCAATGCTAAAGTTTTGCCAGGTGTGAGTTTGAGAAGAACTTTACTTTTTCCGAGAACTGGAGTAGTCCTTGAGTCACCAAGATATACAACATCTTCTCCTCCCTCAACTTGGGTGTAAGACACAATATCTTTTTTGTTAGCCCATATGTGGCACCAGAATCTAACAACCAATATTTCACATTGACCACAAGGTTCACTTGGGAAACAACTGCAACAATTATGTCATCCACTTCGGCTTCAGTTAAATTTACTTTGGCCTTGGCGGGATTGTCATTCCTAGCCTTTTTCTGATATTGAGTAGCATGGTGGCCAAGTTTGCCACATACAAAGCAGTTGCTTTTTTCTTGAAAGTTTTATTGTTGGTTTTTGGTCTATAATTATTTCTTTTATTGTACCTGTTGTTTGATTTGTTCTGCCGCTTGTTGTCCTCCACAAGGTTGGCTCTTGTAGCAATCTCCTTTCCTTTATCAGCAACAACTTGCTTGCGGTTGTGTTTTCAATAATAATGTGTTTGACCTAGTTCTTCAGCAACAGCTGCTTATGTTTGTGTTTCAATTGCTGTTTGTAGTCACCCCAACATTTGGGAAGTTTTTCTATAAGCATACAAGCAACAAACTGTTCGGGCAGATAGATTTCTTCTGACTTGAGATCTTCAATCAACTTCTGATATTCGTTGATTTGTGCAGCTATGTCCTTGTCCTTCGTCATCTCCCACTTGTAGTAGTTTTCAATCACGAACTTTTGTTTGGTAGCGTCTTGAGCAGTGTAATTTGTTATCAATGACTCCCAAATTTTTTTGCCTCCTTGTAGGAAACGTAGACATCCAATTCGTTAGAAAGAGTAGAAATTATAGTATGTCCACATACCTTATTAGCATGAACCCATTGATCCATCTGAATGAAAGTTGCTTCAGTTGGCTTAGGATCAGTAAGTGCAAAAGCAACTCCATGCATATCCAAAATAGAATGCACGCGTTCCTGCCAACGCTTAAAATTATCTCCACCAAAAATCTCAATTTTCGAAACGTCAGGAAAATGTTTGGCATAGGTAATTAGTGACGGAACAACAATAGAAACAGTTGGTATAGCATGCGTAGTAGCATCAACAACAACACTAGCAGCGTTATTCTCCATAATAATAACATGGAAATATCCTTAAGATTGCTGGAAAAATTTGATGAGTATGAAGAATAAACAATTTAGCTTGAGGCGTGACAAGGACACTCTCCTAAAGGATATTTCGACAACACCGTGATAAATATTATTAGGCGCATCCCCCATAATTCAACAAGCTCTTCTAGCATAACTAAGAGAAGAAATAACAAAGATTGTATAAAAGAAAACCCAGCACAAAAGAAAAGGAGAAATTTTCCACACACATTACTAAATGAACACAAGATGATATATTTATATATATTCCAAAAGTAATATGGATCTGATGAAAAATTAAAGCCATTAAGGCTTAATGCCAATCTTTCTAGCCTGTAAACCAATCAATCAAAAGCTATTCTAACCAATTTCATTGTTATAATCTGTAATATAAACCAAGAAATTAAAGGTTAAATTAAATTCAACCAATTTCATTGTTATAATCTCAAACTGAAACAATGAAGTTTATAATCTGAAGCTTTCATACATTTTTATCGGATTCATCCTTGATTGAAACGGATTATCTCGTCGTCAATTTATCTCTCGATTTTTTGGTTACCTGAATGGGTGTGATACTGTGATTTATATTGTGTGTGATTCATTCTTCATGGTTGTAGTAGGAATTGCAGAGAAGAAGTGAAAGATGTTTGGGCGGGAATTGTAGGGAAGAAAGGATACATTTTGTAAAGACAAAAGAGTCCCTATATGGTGGAGCCTGATGGGAGTTTGTAAGGGAACTTTAGAGAACTCAAAAATCTGTACAATACTAACCTACTACAATAAATAAATATATATATTTGTACAATACAACTAAAAATAAAAAATTTATATAGCTGAAATACAACTTTTATAGAATTGCAACAAAATACAACTGAAATATAAATTTTATACAAATTTAATACAATTTTTATACATATATACAACTTTTATACAAATTTTAACAAAAAATAGTACAATTATAACAATATACAAACTGAATTTTTTTAAATATAAATTTTATACAATTATTGGGTCTGTTAAAAACAGCCTCTTTACTCTATCGGGGTAAGGGTAAGGTTTACGTACACATTACCCTCCTCAGATCCCTCACCTATGGTGTAACCACCCGACCGGTCGTTTCATGAGTTATAGCCCCATTTTCCGTATTTTTGTTTCCTTTTGTGTTCTTCAGCTGTATTTTTTATCGTATTGCGTTAGTTGGTTCGGGTTCGGAGTGGTCTTTGAGAGAATTGAGACACTTAGTCTCTTTTGAGAAGGCTTAAGTTGGGAAAGTTGACCGGATATTTACTTATGAGTAAACGACCTTGAATTTGAATTTTGATGGTTCTGTTAGCTCCATTAGGTGTTTTTGGACTTAGGGGAGCGTCCGGAATGTGATTTGGAGGTCTGTGGTAGTATTAGGCATGAATTGACAAAAGTTTGAAATTCGGCGATTTTGGGCCGACAGTGGAAAAATTGATATCAGGGTTGGAATGGAATTCTGGAAGTTGGAATAGGTTCGTAGTGTCATTTATGACTTGTGGGATAAATTTTAGGTCATTCAGATGTAATTTGATAAGTTTCGGCATCATTTGTAGAATTTGGAGACTTGAAGTTCTTAGGCTTGAATTCGAGTGTAATTTGATGTTTTGACATTGTTTTTAGTGATTCGAAGGTCTGACTAAGTTTGAATGATATTATGGATGTGTTGGTATGTTTAGTTGAGGTCTCGAGGGTCTCGGGAGAGTTCTGGGTAGTTATCGGATCACTATTTGGCCTTGGAAGCTGGAAATACCTGATATTTGGTGTGGGAAGTTGCAGGTCTCGGATCAATTGGGAGTGCGTCTGCGGTGTGGGTTTTGCGGATCGCGGAGGTATTATGCGGCCACGACAGAAGTTCGCGGACCGCGGAAAGGAAAAGAGGTCAGGTAGGCGGCCGCAGTGGATTTTATGCGGACCGCGAAAGGTAAGGCTCAGAGTCCGCAGCAGCGATGGAATTATGCGAACCACGGTGGGGTGTGTGCCGCCGCGGTGAGAAATATGCGGACCGTGGAATGGAAGTTCAGAGGACACTATATAAGCGAGGTTCAGGGTTTTATTTCACATCTTAGACTTTGGGAGCTCGGTTTGAGGCGAATATTTGGGAGTTTTTCAAGGAAATCATTGGTGTAAGTAATTCTAACTTGGTTTTGGCTAATAATCGTGAATCTAACATTGATTTCATCATTTGAATTGTAATTTGTGATGGAATATTGGGGAAAATTTGTGGAGTTTCATAAAATGAACTTTTAAGATTTGAAAGCCGATTCGAAGTCGGAATTGAGTGGAACTAATATGTTTAGTATCGTAATCGAATGGATTGTCGGATTCCGAGACGTGGGCCCGGGGCCCGTCATTTGAGTTGACTTTTTGACTTTTGACCTAAATCTTAGTATTTTCTTATGGGATTGAGTCCTTTAGCTCGTGTTGATTGTATCAAATTTTTTATGGCTTGATTCGGAGCATCCGGAGGTCGATTTGAGGGGCAAAGGCATCGCGGAGTTGGATTTTGTCTTGGTTGAGGTAAGTAACGCTTCCAAACTTGGTTCTGAGGGTTCGAAACCCCAAACTATGTGCTATATGATCGTATTGAGGTGGCACACATGCCAAGTGACGGGCGAGTAGTAGCAATATCTGAAAAGCAAGTACATCTTTAGTGCCAGCTCCCGTCATCCATAGCATCTCAGCTCCAAGACCCGCACACAAGGTGCAGAAGTGTAGTATGAGTACAACCGACCACATGTGCTCAACAAGTATTATAACTAATCTCGACGAGGTAATTGAAGCAAGAATTATAAATGATACTCGCCAATCACAAATACAATTCTTAATTCTAACAAGTACATAACAGTAACATGATAAAATCATGAAATCACATATAAAACCACCTTGTGCACATAATTTTCTTAATATACTCTGCTCAGTCAACAATCCAGCATATAAGAAAGATATGCAACTAAATCAGGTAAATAACTAAGAAAATTACAAGTAAAGATGAAATGTAATAACCGAATTTCAATCCATTGTGGCGCACATGTCACGACCCAAAATCCAACTAGCCGTGATGACACCTAACCCAACCTGCTAGGTAAGCAATTAACAACTATCCAATTCTAGTGAAATTTAATAAGACAATAAAGTAAAATAAAATATCTGGATCTTATACATTTTCCAAGGACTGATGGTACAAATCATGACCTTCTAAGACTTAGAGTTTACAAAGCTGGTATGAAATAATTACATCATCTGTTCGAAATATACATAAACAGATTTTTATAAATCTAAGGCTACCATGAACAAGAGGTAGCTAAACCCGGAACTTAGGTACAACCTCAAATCCAGCTCTCATCGAGCACAACAATATCAACAGCCAACATCTGCAAGCAAGGTGCAAAAGTATAGTATGAGTACAACCGACCCCATGTACTCAATACGTAACAAAACTAATCTTAGGTTGAAAGTAGTGACAAGCTGGAACAAAGGTAGGAGTCCAACACCAATAGCCAACAAAAGTTCATAACAATATAATGAAAGTAATAAAAGAAGTTTCTCAGAGATAAAATGCTCAACTCATTCACAGTTCCAGAAAATAGGCCTGCTTTTAAAGTATATCAGTGAAAACCCAATTCCTTTATCGAAATCACCAAAAATATGAGTACGTTTAAAAACAATAATTTTTCCAAAAAGCTTTTAGCAGATAACTGTTTCATTTTCGAATGGCATAAGGAAAATGCGTCTATATGCCTATATGTCAATATGTATGAGAAGTCATGAGTGACGTGATACCGTACAACATGAGGAAAATACATCTCTATGTCTTTATGTCAAGTGTGCATGTCGAATGCAATGCAACTCAGTGAGCAAACCATATGCATACTCTCAGAGTATCAATTCACTCAGTCCTCTCAGTCACTCAATCCTCACAGCCACTCAGACCTTAAAGCCACTCAGTCCTTCCAAACACTTGTCACTCGCACTCAGTAGGTACCTGCGCTTACAGGGGGTGTGTACAGACTCCGAAGGGGCCCCTTCAGCCCAAGCGCTATAACAAGCCAATCATGGCATAAATCAATAAAACATGTTGCAGCGTGAAACTCAATCCTAGAAACATCCGCACCATCAGGTGCTCGGCCTCACTCAGTCATCAATCTCTCCAGTCTCTCGGGCTCTCAATGTCATGAAAAATCAGCCCAAAATTAATGATGTGGTATATCAATAAATGGTAACAGGGACCGAGATATGTTATGCATATGACTTATTATGTAATGCAATGAAAGCAGATAACTCAACAGCAGAAATGACCTCAGTGGTTCCCAACAGGCTAAGCATGTAACCTAGCCATGGTTTCTAACATGGATCACCGTTCAATTACTCTAGTACGTAAAGATTTTATGGTTACAGATAAGATCAGGTAACTACATAGTGCCACGGAAATAACAGAGTCACAATTCACATGGTGCACGCCCACACGCCCGTCACCTAGCATGTGCGTCACCTCAACACCAAGCACATAACACGTAATTCGGGTTTCATACCCTTAGCACCAAGTTTAGAAGTGTTACTTACCTCAAACAATCCAAATCCAATACTGAGCAAGCCAAACAATACTCCAAAAAAATACCATTCCGTGCGTACCGTCCTCCGAACGGCTCAAAACTAGCCAAAAGCAACTCAAATACATCAAATAATGCCTAAGGAGTCATTTACGAATGATAGAAGTCGAATCCTTAATCAAAAGTCCAAAATCGACCAAAATGTCCAACCCGGGACCCGCACCTCGGAACCCGACAAAACTCACAAAATCCGACAACCCATTCAATTACGAGTCCAACCATATTAGTTTCACACAAATCCAACTCCAAATCGATGCTCAAAACTCAAAAACTCACTCTATGAAACTTTAGTCTAAACCCCTAATTTCTCTTTTGGAACCCTCAGTCAAATGCCGAAAACAAAGATAGATTCATGATATAAAATCAAAAATGAGTAGAGAACACTTAACTCAATCCACATGGTGAAAATTGCTTCAAGAATCGCTTCAATACGAGCTCCATATCTCCAACAGTGCTAAGATTGCTGAAACCCCTGAAATAGAGTACTTCATAATTCTGCCCAGGCATTCCTTTTACGCGAACATGAAAAATCCTTTGTGTTCGCGATGGAGATAAATAATCTGCCACCAAAAAGTACTACGTGTTCTCGCTACAGACGCAGACGCGATGACCACTGATGCTACAGGCTCGTGAATACGGCTCGCATTTCGAGATCGCATTGAAGAATTTTTCAGCTCCCAGTTGCTAAATCTAAACACTTCGCGACCGCAGTTCTTCATATGTGAATGCGGACAGTAACCCATACGACCCGACGCTAACGCAGCCACCCTATCGCGACCGCAAGAAAGAAAATGCCCCAGCTCCAATTTTCCTCTACACGATCACATACACATCTTCGCATTCGCGAAGGACAATCGAGGCACTAGAAACCAACAACAACCAACAATGAAAACATAAAGAAAAATGAGCTGAAATCAATCTGAAACATGCCCGAGCCCCTCGGGACCCTGTCCAAGTATACCAACAAGTCCCATAATATAACACAGACCTACTCAAGGCTTCAAATCGCACTTAACAACATCGAAACGATGAATTGCACCTCAATTCGAACTTGATGAACTTTGGACTTTTCAACTTTCATAACTCGTGCCGAAACATAGTAAATCAGCCTGGAATGAACCCAAATTTTGCACACGAGTCCCAAATGACATAACGAAGCTATTCCATTTCCCAGAACCACAATCTGAATCCAATATCCACAAAGTCAACTCTCGGTCAAACTTATGAACTTTCCAAACCTTCAAAATTTCTTATTTTTGCCAATTTATGTCGAAACCTTCTAGAAACATCCAAATGCAAATCCGGGCATACGCTCGAGTCCAAAATCACCATCCGGACTTAACGGAACCATAAAAACTCCAATCCAAGGTCAAATACTAAAAAGTCAAATTTGGTCAACTCTTCCAACTTAAAGCTTCAACAATGAAATTCACTCTTTCAAATTGATTCCAAACAACCTGAAAACCAAAACTGACGATTCACAAAAGTCATAATAAATAATGTGATGCTGATCAAGACTTCAAATAGCGGAACGGGTTGCAAATGCTCAAAACGACTTGTCGGGTCGTTACATCCCCCCCCCCCAATTTAGACATACGTTCATCCTCGAACGTGCCAAGAATTGTTCTAAAGCTACCAAATCACTGTGTAACCTTAACATGCACATACCCGAGGGGGATCCCATGTCACCCTATTCCATATAGGCCCGACAACACAACATAATTGAATATTATTACTTCAACCTTAGCCTGTAAAAAGCCGAATCCAATTTCCAACATCCAGAATTTCCCACAAGACCCAAATCTCGCATCAACATATTGTATAAGTCTGAATAAACTGCATCGATCCTTTGCCGCAACCCAAGACACAATCGCATGATATGCCACATAACTCAAATACTCATAGAAATAATTTCTAATCACAGTAGCTGCTCAGAACAACCTAATACTGGTAATAAACCTCATATCAAACAAAACCTCGTTCTAAAACCTTCGTACCCTACAGATGAAGAAAGAAACACGCAGAAACTCATATTATTCATCAGATCAATAAGTCATGGAACTCCATCTCCTTCGACAAGGCTATAGTCAATTTCTAAGTCGATTAGCGATATTATCCTTCTAAATATACCACAATCAAATCCGATAGCACCCATTCTAGGTGTGGCGACCTTACTTTATAAAATACAGCCACCATATTGATATGCCACACCAATACAACCTTAAACCACAAACCATGCAATCCGTGCACCAATACGTAACAATTCTTGCGTACTCAAACATAGAAAATGACTCAGATGAGAGAACCATCTCGTAAGCTCAACAACTACTGCCACAACGAGATGCTAATAACCCATCACACATCATAGAACCATAACACATAAATCTAACATAAGGATCATAACTCAACATAACTCCACCGTAATGCGTGACCCCATCCAATCAGTGGTCCATATGAAATACCTCAGCCACCCTGCTTAAAATCAATAACCACACGAAATTCAACATCAAGTACACAAGGTGCATGACCATAACCAAGGAGAATCAAATAACACAATGCCAAACAAACCCGATAGAACATAACCATTGCGCAATCAATCATTCCACACCCCAACAACCATTTTGCTCAAGTTCTGCTAGAAGACCCAAACAGATCTGCACCAGGTGTGCATATAACCAATCAAATCACAACCCCTTCATAGCATAGAAGAGTAATACATAGAACATATCATATACGATAAAAATTGATTCTAACCAAATGGCACATCCCTCAATAATAGCAGTATGGAGCAACCAATCTGACCTGGTGTAGAATACACAGACTTATTGGGTCTATCAATGAACACCAAATCATTTTTGGCCACCCACAATAGATAAATAACCCTCTAAAGGTCCAAAATGACTGAATCATAACACGTACTATCATCTGGCTAGCTCTGGCCACAACTTCACAGTCTACAACCATGAAAATATCTACCTTTGAGAACTCCTAGTCTCCAAATTCATAAACACACAAATCACCTTATCTGATCCCAACTCCACCACTCGAATGACTAATACATCTCTCTCACACAATCATTCTACGAGGAATACTTCTATAGTTCTTTCGTGCCATAGAAAAATCGGATATCAATAGTCGATCAACCAGGAGAGTGCTGCAATACCAATGAAGTATACATAAATCAAAACACAACATGCCTTCTGAAATGTACACTCTCCTCAAGAAATACCAAATAGTATTATCATTCACCTAGTCATCTGAAACTGTCCATGCTACCTAAGAATTTATCTCCTTCCTTTCAAAGCTGACCCATGGCCTTGTACATGCAAATCTCGATCTCATACCACACACCACATCTATCATGACATCATATGAAAAGTACGAGAATCTCATAATCTACTTCGAGTCACAAGTAAATTACATATGCAATTAGCTAGGAACCTTCCATTTGATCTCATCCAAGAGAATATCATAATACGCAATATGTTCCACTCACTGGTAGGAAATATACACCTCGAACTGTGGTAGAAACCATTGAGAACTCATTGGAATCCATTTTCACATAACTAAGATATCAAAACCAAATCTCTTTAACTCAACCAAGCCATGTAGGTCGCCAAAACCCAAGAGCATTGCCATGAATGTCACGACCCAATCCCCGAACCCGGTTGTGATGGCGGCTCTCGTGAAGACAAGGCCAGCCAGACCAAAACGAAACACCTCTTTTAATAGTTAATCATCATAAACAGTAATAACATATAATATAATGCTCATAAATTGTGGAATTTAACGATAATAACAGCAGGAACCATCCCGACACAGCCCAAACCGGGGTGTCACAAGTCATGAGCAACTAAGGAACCGGATACAAGTCTACTGACCACTAAATTCGATACAATAGTTCTAAAACATGGAAATTATAAGATAAGGGAGGCACGGAGCTGCGAACGCCAACAACTACCTCGTAGTCTTCGAATCACTGCCTGGACTGGGAGAATCAACACTCAGAAGCGGACTCTGCGATGCCTGAATCTGCACACATGGTGTAGGGAGTAATGTGAGTACTCCGACTCAGTGAGCAACAATTATAAATAATGGTTGAAAATATGAAAACACGTAAAGACACAAAGCAATTCCATATTAAGCAGTAAAATCACTTAAAGTAGTAAATCAATGAAGAATCAAATGATATTCCTTTTTAAAACAAGTAAAACGGGTAATTTAACAGGTAAATAACAAGTAGAAATCCGCCCCTCGGGCTCAGTATCAGCCCCTCGGGCTCACTGTCAGTACAGTATCAGCCCCTCGAGCTCACTCTCGGAATAGTATCAGCCCCTCGGGCTACCTCACAATCACTCATATCAGCCCCTCGGGCATAGCATCAATCACTCAGAATAATGGATACCCACGCTCACTGTGGGTGTGCAGAGTCTGGAGGGGCCCCTTACGACCCAAGCGCTATATCAAGCCACTTCGTGGCATCATCACTTGGCACTCGGCCTCACATCACTCAAGCCACCTCGTGGCACATAAAGTATCTCAGGCCCTCGGCCTCATATCACTCAGCATATCCTCACATATGGCCCTCGGCCTCACTCAGTCCAAAATCATCACAAGCCCCTTGGGCATTAGTAAAACAGTAGTTCTTAGCCCAAAACATGATGTAGAAATATCATTTAAGTTTCAAATCTGAGTAAAAGTGGCTGAGTTTGTAAAACAGTAGATATCAATAGGACTGAGTTCAAATAATAAGTCAAGTAGTGAGGAAATAGTGAAAAAAATCCCCGAAGGGTTCAAATAGTTGGCACGAAGCCCAAATATGGCAATCAGCCCAAATCATGATGATAGCAATTGAATTTCAGTCAAATATTCGATAAAATCATCAATCGGGATGGACCAAGTCACAATCCCCAGTAGTGAAAAACCCCACGCTCATCATCCAGCGCATATCTTGCCTCAATATAGCACTACGATGTGCAATCCGGGGTTTCAAACCCTCAGGACATCATTTACAACCAATACTCACCTCGAACTGGCTAATTCTCTAGCTCGCGACGCCTTTGCCTCTCGAATTGGCCTCCACGCGCGTCGAATCTTTCCAAAATCAGAACGAATACGTCACAATATGCTAAGGGAACAAATCCCAAGCGCAAACATTCAAAAAATATCAAAAATCTCGAAATTAGCAAAACCCGAGCCCCGGGCCCACGTCTCGGAATCGGGTAAAATTTACATATTCAGAATCCTCATACCCTCACGAGTCTAACCATACCAAAATTATCCAATTCCAAACCATTTGGTCCTTCAAATCATCATTTTACATTTTTGAAAGGTTTCACAATTTTCTTCCCAAATTCAATCTCAAATCACGAATTAAATGATGAATTCAATGATAGATTCATGTATTCTAGCCAAATCTGAGTTAAAATCACATACCCCGATGAATTTCTTGAAAAACCTTCGAAATATCGCCAAAATCCGAGCTCTCTAGGTTAAAATATTAAATAAAACCCAAGACCTCGTATTTGTGCGGTCCGCGCGACGCCTACCGCGGTTGCGCCCGCTTTTGTGTGGTCCTCACAACACTTAACGCGGGCGCACTTATTTTTGTGCGGACCGCGTGAGTGAGTTCCGGGGCCTGCAACCCCTGTAGACCTGCTACAACTATGATTTTTGCACTAAAACATCCCGGAACCTACCCGGAACTCCCAGAACTTCAAACCAATTGCACCAACACATCCCATGACATCGTTCAAACTTGCTCAAAACTTCGAAACGCTCACAACAACATCAAATCACCAATTTAACATAGGATTCAAGCCTAAGAACTCCAAGAACTCTTAAATTATGCTTTCGATCACAAGGTCTATCAAATCTCATCTGAATGGCCTGAAATTTTGCACACACATCCCAAATGACACAATGAAGCTACTGCAACTCTCGGAATTCTATTCCAACCCCTATATCAAAATATCGCCTATCAACCGGAATTTGCCGAAATATCAATTTCACCAATTCAAGCCTAAATCTTCTCTACAACTCCAAAACCCATTCCGATCGCGCTCCTAGGTCACAAATCACCTCCCGAAGCTAACCGAACCATCACAACTCACTTCCGAGCCTTCTAACATAAGTCAACACCCGGTTGACTTTTCTAACTTAAGCCTTCTTAAAAGAGACTAAGTATCTCATTTCTTACCAAATCCTCTATGAACTCGAACTAATCAACTAGATCAGATCAAACACAGATAACGAAGTGTAAAGAAGCTGAAATGGGGGAAATGGAGCAGTAACTCATGAGACGACTGGCCGGGTCGTCACATCCTACCCAACTTAAACAAACGTTCGTCCTCGAACGAGTCAAGAAACATACCTGAAGCCTCAAACAGATGAGGATATCTGCTCTGTATCTCCCGCTCGGTCTCCCAGGTAGCCTCCTCCACGGGCCGACCTCTCCACTACACTTTCACTGAAGTTATATCCTTTGACCTCAACTTCCGAACCTGGCGACCCAAAATAGCTACTGGCTCCACATAAAAGGTCAAATCATCATCCAACTGAACCGTGCTGAAGTCCAAAACATGATACGGATCCCTAATATACTTCCAGAGCATAGAAACATGAAATACCGGATGCACACTCGACAGGCTAGGTGGCAAAGCAAGCTTATAAGCCACCTCCCCAATCCTCTGAAGCACCTTTAAAGGCCCAATGAACCGAGGACTCAACTTGGCTTTCTTCCCAAACCTCATAACACCCTTCATGGGTGAAACCTTCAGCAAGACCTTCTCACCAACCATGTAGGACACATCTCGAACCTTCCGGTCTGCATAACTCTTCTGATGCGACTACGCTGTACGAAGCCTCTCCTGAATCACTTTCACCTTCTCTAAGGCATCCTGAACCAAATCTATCCCCAATAGTCTAGCCTCGCCGGGCTCGAACCAACCAACCGGAGATCTACATCGCCTCCCGTACAAAGCCTCATATGGAGCCATCTGAATACTCGACTGGTAGCTGTTGTTGTAAGCAAACTCTGCAAGTGGTAGAAACTTATCCCATGAACCTCCAAAGTCAATAACACAAGCACGCAACATGACATCCAATATCTGAATAGTACGCTCGGACTGTCCATCCGTTTGAGGATGAAACGCTGTGCTCAACTCTACCTGAGTACCCAACTCTCTCTGCATGGCTCTCCAAAACTGCGAAGTAAACTGAGTACCTCTATCTGAGATGATGGAGACCGGAACACCATGCAACGGAACAATCTCCCGGATATAAATCCCTGCCAACCGCTCTGAAGAATAGGTAGTACACACAGGGATGAAGTGCTAAGACTTGGTCAGCCGATCCACAATCACCCAAATAGCATCGAACTTCTTCAAAGTCCGAGGAAGACCACTCACAAAATCCATGGTGACCCTCTCCCACTTCCACTCGGGAATAACCATCTGCTGAAGCAAGCCACCCGGTCTCTGATGCTCATATTTCACCTGCTGACAATTTAGACACCGAGCTACAAATCCCATGATATCTTTCTTCATTCTTCTCCACCAATAGTGCTGCCTCAAATCCTGATACATCTTCGCGGCAACCGGATGAATGAAATACCACGAGCTATGGGCCTCCTCTAGAATCAACTCTCTAAGCCCATCCACATTGGGCACACAAATCCGGCCCTGCATCCTCAACACAACATCATCACCGACGGTCACATCTCTGGCATCATCATGCTGGACTCTATCCTTAAGGACAAGTAAATGCAGATCATCATACTGGCGCCCTTTGATACGATCATATAAGGAAGACCGAGAAACCACACATGCCAATACCCGACTAGGCTCCGAAATATCCAATCTCACGAACCGATTGTCCAAGGCCTGAACATCAACTGCAAGGGGTCTCTCCCCAACCGGAATATATGCCAAACTCCCCATACTCACTGCCTTTTGGCTCAATGCATCAGCCACCACGTTGGCCTTTCCCGGATGGTACAGAATAGTGATATCATAATCCTTAAGCAACTCCAACCATCTTTGCTGCCTCAAATTAAGATCTTTTTGCTTGAACAAATGATGAAGACTGCAATGATCAGTGAACACCTCACAAGATACGCCATACAAGTAATGCCTCCAAATCTTCAATGCATGAACTATGGCAGCCAACTCCAAATCATGAACGAGGTAGTTCTTTTCATGGCGCTTCAACTGACGAGAAGCATAAGCAATAACTCTACCCTCTTGCATCAGCACACAACCAATCCCAACTATCGAAGCATCACAATACATAGTATATGAACCTAAAGCTGATGGCAAAACCAACACTGGAGCTGTGGTCAAGACTGTCTTGAGCTTCTGAAAGCTCTCCTCACACTCGTCCGACCATACAAATGGAGCACCCTTCTAAGTCAACTTGGTCAAGGGCGATGTAATGGATGAAAATCCCTAAACAAACCAGCGATAATAGCCTGCCAACCCAAGAAAACTACGAATCTCTGTGGCTGAGGACGGTCTAGGCCAACTCTGAACAACATCTATCTTCTTTGGGTCAACCTGAATACCCTCGCTGGACACCACGTGTCCCAAGAGAGCCACTGTACTGAGCCAAAACTCACACTTGGAGAACTTTGCATAAAGCTTCTCCTCCCTCGATCTCTGCAACACAACTCTCAAATGCTCTGCGTGCTCCTCCTGATTACGCGAGTACACTAGGATATCATCAATGAATACTATCACGAACGAATCAAGATAAGGCCGGAACATGTTGTTCATCAAATGCATGAATGCTGCTGGGGCATTGGTTAGCCCAAAAGAATATCAAGAAACTCATAATGACCATATCTGGTCCTGAAAGCAGTCTTAAGAATATCTGAATCCCTGATCTTTAACTGGTGATAACCCGAACGGAGATCAATTTTGGAGAATACCCTCGCTCCCTGAAGCTGATCAAATAAATCATCAATGTGAGGCAAAGGATACTTGTTCTTAATTGTTACTTTGTTTAATTTCCTATAATCAATGCACATTCTCATCGTGCCATCCTTCTTCTTCACAAATAAAACTGGTGCACCCCAAGGGGACACACTAGGACGAATGAACCCCTTATCTAAGAGTTCCTGAAGCTGTTCTTTCAATTCTTTCAACTCTGCTGGTTCCATATGATATGGCGGAATAGAAATGGGTTGAGTGCCCGGCACCAGGTCAATACCAAAATCAATGTCCCTGTCTGGTGGCATGCCCGGCAGGTCTGCAGGAAACACATCGGGAAAATCCCTCACAACTGGGACAGAATCAATACAAGGAGTCTCAGCTCCAATATCCCTTACAAATGCTAGATATGAAAGGCAATCCTTCCCAACCATACATTGGGTCTTCAAGAAGGATATCACTCTACTAGGAACATAATCAGTCACACCACGCCACTCGATCTGCGGTACACCCGGCATAGCCAAAGTGAATGTCTTAGCATGACAGTCTAGAATAGCACGACATGGAGATAGCCAATCCATGCCCAAAATGACATCAAAATCCACCATGATCAATAGCAATAGATCCACTCGGGTTTCCAGAACCCCAATAGTCACCATACATGATTGGTACACACGGTCTACAACAACAGTATCACCTACTGGGGTAGATACATGAACAGGTAAAGCAAGAAACTCACAGGGCGTAAACAAATAATGAGCAAAGTATGATGACACATAAGAAAAGGTAGAACCTGGATCAAATAATACAAAGGCATCTCTGTGGCAGACTGAAACAATACTTGCAATGACAGTATCCGAAGCAATGGCATCGGGTCTGCCCGGGAGTGCATAGAAACGGGCCTGACCGCCCCTTGATCGACCTCCCCCTCTAGGGCGACCCCTGGCTGCCTGACCTCCACCCCTAGCTGGATGGGCGAGTGGTGAAGTAACTAGAGCAGAAGTCGAGGGCTGACCCCTCTGCTGGGACGAACTAGCAATACGACGAGGACACTGCCTCCACACATGTCCAAACTCTCTACACTCAAAACAACTCCCAGGTTCTGGAGAAGGGGGCCCAAGGGAACCCCTCGCACCGGAGTGACCAACTGATGCACTAGGCATAGAAGAACCTTGAGCTGACGGGGCACGAGATGAACTCTGGGCTGGAAGGGAACTGAGTGATGACTGGCCCCGCTGAGATCTATGATGACCATGGCCCGAAGATGCCCCGCAATACTCTAGGCGGGCTGACTGAGCATTCCAGAAAGAAAGGCCCCTACCATGCTGAGACTGGCCCCTCAAAGAAACACCACTATAACTGCCAGATCCTCGAGGCCTCTCAGTCTTCCTCTCCTCTCGATCCTGACGGCAAACCATCTCAATCTCACGAGCAATATCGACCACCTCCTCGAACGTAGCATCCAACACCCTACCTCGGGTCATAAGAATACGGAGGTGATAGTTAAGGCCATCAACAAATCTCTTGATCCTCTCACGATCTGTCGGAACCATCCAAATGGCATGACGAGCCAACTCAGAAAACCTTGACTTATACTGTGACACAGTCATATCCCCCTGTTGCAGCCACTCAAACTGTCTATGCAGCTTCTCTCTGTGGGACTGCGGCATATACTTCTCCAAGAAGAGAGTAGAGAACTGCTGCCAAGTAAGGGGCGCTGCTCCAACCGTCCTATGCCTCACATACGCCTCCCACCTTGTGAAGGCAGCCCCAGTAAACTGAAAGGTGGTAAATGCCACACCACTAGTCTCAAGAATCCCTGCTGTACGGAGCATCCACTGACACTTATCAAGAAAACCCTGGGCGTCCTCGCCCTCGGCACCACTGAATGACGGAGGCTGGAGTCTACCAAACCTCTCAAGACGACGCTGCTTATCATCCGGCATAACTGGCATAACAAACTCTTGAGCTGGTGCAACCGGCTGAGCTGGAGGTGCCCCCGGTGTCTGTAGTCCCTGCACTACCTGCTCAGGTGTGCGAGCAGTGGTGGTATGATTGCCTCCCTCGGCCTGTGAAGTAGCTGCTGCTGTAGTGGCTAAAACTGCCTAAGCCAGGCCAGTGAAAACTGATAAGATCTGTGCCAAGGCCTCTTGAAGACCCAGAACCACGATAGGCACAGCTGGTGCCTGAACTGGTATTGCTGGAGCATCCATAGCTGGAGCTTGATCCGGAGCCGGGTCAGCTAGTGGGTCAATAGGTGTTGCCCACGCTGCTCTACCTCTGCCACGTCCACGACTGCGTCCACGACCTCTAGTGGCCTCAGTGGGTGACACTGGTGGTCGTCTACCTCGTCCGGTAGCGCGAGTCCTCGCCATCTGCGAGAGAATTCAATAATAGTAGTTTAGCGTTCAGATCAACAAGTTCACACGATAGGAGTTTCAAGAATATGAAGTTTTTTCCTAAAGGTTCTGTAGCCTCTCGAGGATAAATAAAGATGTCTCCGTACCGATTCGCGAGACTCTACTAAACCTGCTCATGACTCGTGAGACCTATGAAACCTAGGCTCTGATACCAACTTGTCACGACCCAATCCCCGAACCCGGTCGTGATGGCACCTCTCGTGAAGACAAGGCTAGCCAGACCAAAACGAAACACCTTTTTTAAACAGTTAATCATCATAAATAGTAATAACATATAATATAATGCTCATAAATTGCGGAATTTAACGATAATAACAGCAGGAACCATCCCGACACATCCCAAACCGGGGTGTCACAAGTCATGAGCAACTAAGGATCCGGATACAAGTCTACTGAACACTAAATTCGATACAATAGTTCTAAAACATGGAAATGATAAGATAAGGGAGTAATGTGAGTACTCCGACTCAGTGAGTAACAATTATAAATAATGGCTAAAAGTATGAAAACACGTAAAGACACAAAGCAATTCCATATTAAGCAGTAAAATCACTTAAAGCAGTAAATCAGTGAAGAATCAAATGATATTCCTTTTCAAAACAAGCAAAACAGGTAATTTAACAGGTAAATAGCAAGTAGAAATCTGCCCCTCGGGCTCAGTATCAATCGCTCAGCATAGTATTAGCTCCTCAGGGTCACTCTTAGTACAGTATCACCCTCTCGGGCTCGCTCTCGGAATAGTATCAGCCCCTCGGGCTACCTCACAATCACTCATATCAGCCCCTCGGGCATAGCATCAATCACTCAGAACAATGGGTACCCGCGCTCACTGTGGGTGTGCAGACTCCGAAGGGGCCCCTTACGGCCCAAGCGCTATATCAAGCCACCTCGTGGCATCATCACTCGGCACTTGGCCTCACATCACTCAAGCCACCTCGTGGCATATAAAGTATCTCAGGCCCTCGGCATCATATCACTCAACATATCCTCACATATGGCCCTCAGCCTTACTCAGTCCAAAATCATCACAAGCCCCTTGGGCATTAGTAAAACAGTAGTTCTCAGCCGAAAACATGATGTAGAAATATCATTTAAGTTTCAAATCTGAGTAAAAGTGGCTGAGTTTGTAAAACGGTAGATATCAATAGGACTGAGTTCAAATAATAAGTCAAGCAGTGAGGTAAAATAGTTGGCACGAAGCCCAAATATGGCAATCATCCCAAATCATGATGATGACAATTGAATTTCAGTCAAATATTTGATAAAATCATCAATCGGGATGGACCAAGTCACAATCCCCAGTAGTGAAAGACCCCACTCTCATCATCCAGCGTGTATCTTGCCACAATATAGCACTACGATGTGCAATCCGGGGTTTCAAACCCTTAGGACATCATTTACAACCATTACTCACCTCGAACTGGCTAATTCTCTAGCTCGCGACGCCTTTGCTCCTTGAATTGGCCTCCACGCGCGTCGAATCTATCCAAAATCAGAACAAATACATCACAATATGCTAAGGGAACAAAGCCCAAGCGAAAACATTCGAAAAATATCAAAAATCTCGAAATTAGCAAAACCCGAGCCCCGGGCCCACGTCTCAGAATCGGGTAAACTTTACATTTTCAGAATCCTCGTACCCTCACGAGTCTAACCATACCAAAATTATCCAATTCCAATACCATTTGGTCCTTCAAATCATCATTTTACATTTTTGAAAGGTTTCACAATTTTCTTCCCAAATTCAATCTCAAATCACGAATTAAATGATGAATTCAATGATAGATTCTTGTATTCTAGCCAAATCTGAGTTAAAATCGCTTACCCCGATAAATTTCTTGAAAAACTTTCGAAAAATCGCCAAAATCAGAGCTCTCTAGGTTAAAATATTAAATAAAACCCAACACCTCGTATTTATAGGTACCCCTCAGGTTTCAGCTACCGCGGGCCGCACCAAAACGACTGCGGTTGCGCCCACTTTTGTGCGTTCCGCGCGACGCCTACCGTGCCCGCGGCCGCTTTTGTGCGGTCCACGCGACACCTACCGCGGCCGCACTCACTTTTGTGCGGTTCGCACAACATTCAACGCGGGCGCACTTATTTTTGTGCGGACCGCGTGAGTGAGTTCCGGGGCCTGCAACCCTTGTAGACCTGCTACAGCTATGATTTTTGCACTAAAACATCCCGGAACCTACCCAAAACTCCCAGAACTTCAAACCAATTGCACCAACACATCCCATGACATCGTTCAAACTTGCTCAAAACTTCGGAACGCTCACAACAACATCAAATCACCAATTTAACATAGTATTCAAGCCTAAGAACTCCAAGAACTCTTAAATTATGCTTTCGATCAAAAGGTCTATCAAATCTCGTCCGAATGACCTGAAATTTTGCACACACATCCCAAATGATACAATGAAGCTACTACAACTCTCGGAATTCTATTCCGACCCCTATATCAAAATCTCGCCTATCAACCGGAATTTGCCGAAATATCAATTTCGCCAATTCAAGCCTAAATCTTCTCTACAACTCCAAAACCCATTCTGATTGCGCTCCTAGGTCAAAAATCACCTCCCGAAGCTAACCGAACCATTGGAACTCACTTCCGAGCCTTCTAACATATAAGTCAACACCCGGTTGACTTTTCCAACTTAAGCCTTCTTAAAAGAGACTAAGTGTCTCATTTCTTACCAAATCCTCTCCGAACTTGAACTAATCAACTCGATCACATAAAACACGGATAACGAAGCGTAGAGAAGCTGAAATGGGAGAAACGGAAATGGTAACTCATGAGACGACTGGCCGGGTCGTCACAATGAAACACCTATAAAGATTCACCATGTTGTAAGAACCAAAAGAGCCAATCATAACCATTGCCATGCTAATCCAACCTATTACCAAGTTGTCCTAATTCTCCGAGTTCCCTCAAATTACCCTCAAGTTGACACTTCTCCTTGTCGGAACACCACAATTCTTACCCAAACACAAGAGATCCTAGCATAAAACCACACCGCCCTAAGGCCCATAGGCCACTGAATTCTCTCTTAAGCACCCCCAAAACACCACACAAGAATCCTATCATAAAACCACACCGCCCTAAGGCCCATAGGCCACTGAATTCTCTCTTAAGCACCCCCAAAACACCACAATCGATACACCCACTCTGAAGAGACATTATGTGAACCTAAAATTGTTTCCTTCAACTCCTTGATACTGAAGTGTATAATCCACAATAATATAGAAATGCCATAAGTCTCGATACCATCCAACTTAAATCTCAAATTCTAGCCATATCCAAATCTGAAAAATTCTCAATTACTACATATAAATCTTGAATCCATTAGAACCTTCTCGAGAGTGCTCCACTCGGCTCAACTCTCAATTGCACCTCCCCAAACGGGCAGAATAATCTGTGCCCCATTAGCACGACAACACCCAAAGAAGTAATCCACAACTCTAAGCTGTTGATACCCAATTTTTTCCTATATATTTTAAACATGCATAAATACATTCAAAATAGCATATACATGCATATATAAGTATGCACAAGGCTTTTATAATTTTTTCCATAATTTTAAGAATTTAAATTGATTTATTTCCTTCTCTTTTATTCATAAAATCCCCAATAATTATTTTTCAAATTATTGTTATGATGATTTAGTCATTTAATTTCTATATTTATGCCAAAATATGGTTAATATATTTTTAATGCATTTTTATAATTGCATTTGGTATTTTTTAGGCTAAAATTGCATACAATTGCTATATTAGCCCTTAATGTATAATTACATTTTATATTTTTAAAATAATAAATATATATTTTAAATCATATTGGTACATAAAATTATTTTCCAGAAATTATTTATTATTTATTATAAATTAAATAGGGGAAAATTGGCTATTTAAATTATAGCCAGATTTGCATTTCGATTATAGCCTAAATTGAACCCAACCCCAGCCCAATTTCATACCCAATTACCCGACCCAGAACCTATATACACTTACCCAAACCTAGAATCCATCTACCCGATCCAATATAAATCAAATTCTGGCTGTTGATCCTCCAAATCCACGGCACATATGATTCCTTTCCTTTTTTAATTCCTAAGACCCCCTAACCCGACCTTATTTCCAAAAGACAGCCACCCTCAAATTCTCTTATCTCCTCTGTTCTCTCGACCTAACCCTAAACCCCTTTCAACCGCCTCCCTTCTCTGATGACCACCCTTCATCCCCAAGCCTCAAATGGCTCCTCGATTGCCTTGCTCATCTTCTCTGAGGCCTTCAAGAGCCCAGGCCCACGCCGACTTGTATCTAGGGTTTGTTGTTTTGGCTGTTCATGGCTATTCCGATGTGGTTCGAGCAAAATCACACTGTATTTGGTATGATCTTTGAAGTTCAGGTTCTTCCATCTCTATTTGGGTTTCTTTTGAAACCCTAATTTTCGTTTGCATCTCTTAGATCTATGCTAATTTTAAATGATTCAAGTCTGTTCCTTTTATGTTTTACACTGTTCTCGAACCTCTTTTGCAAAAATCATCGATTTTAGTTGTTTTTACTGTCTTTTGAAGTTAGGGTTTTTCGGAACTTCTTCTAAACTTGTTTAAGCCGATTTTTTATGTTTAAACTTCTATACTTTGCATATCTCGACTGATTCTATGTTCTTACTACTTTTTCAACTCGCCTGTTTTAGAATCCCTAATATTTCTAGATTTTCTTAGTTTGGTTTTGTGTGTTAGCATGACTACTCGATTCTTGTTTAAGTTTATGTGATTACCCTGCCTCGAATGTGTTCTTATTGAGCTTTTAGCCTAACTTATACCACCTCTATGTGATTATGTTCATCGATTGTTTGAGACTTGCCTTTTTCTATTGTTAACCTTGCCGGGTGCTATGTCTGTTTGTTCTTACTCTATTTATCTGAGGAGTATGGAATCATAACTTCCTCTTGATTGATTCTAATTTCCTTATTTTATGGTCTGATTGGAATATTCTAGAAACAATATGATTCTCTTATTGCTTCAGTTCATCATGTTTCTGGTTTGCTTCTATTTGTGGTTTTGTTGTGAAACTTGTAGTTGATATTTACATTATTAGCATATTATATACCTCCCTTCCTCAAGAATAGTATGTTACCCCTCTACTTGTTTCTGAGGATGTCTATACCAATTATCTCTTACTTGATGTGTGTTTATCATCATGTTCTCCATGAATCCCCAAATCCCTATCACCCATGTAAGTGATCTTGTTATTTGTGTCTAGTTTTGTGACTATGCCTGGTCAATTTTTCTGAGCATGTCTATACCAATTCCTAGACCTTTGCTTTATTATGTGCTTGCAATCAAGTGTTCTATGTATCCCAAACCCCTTGACCCCTATTTGTGACTGCTGAGTTTACTTTGGTTCTGTGACTACTAGCTATGTATAAACCTGTCCTAAGGTGTTGTCTTGGGACTTCTGTTCCTTTTTTCATTCTCTTTCCAAACAGTCTCTATTGTTTTACTATATTACCTTCAAACAGACTTCCTTTTTAATACAATTTTTTTACTAAAACCTCTCAACTTGTGTCAACAACTTTCACTCTACTCCTAGTCAATAAGTTCTGCCCCCTCTAGTATGTAATTGGGATCCTCTTGAGAACCCTCTGAACGCTGGCATAATGAGGTTGTCCCTTCCACACTACACTTGTTCAATTCTTGGTTACCAAGTCTAGGTGTAAGCACTGCCCGGGATCCTTGAGATCCTTAGGGAACTTTGATGTACCTAGACTATATTATTGTCTATGGAATTGAGGCATTTGAGGCCATCAGAGGCTTTGGGAATCTGGGCCTAATCGAAGGCTCCCTATAGAATAGCTTTTTATTTTTTCTTATTTACCTATGTAATTCATTCACTGGTCTGTAATAAATTGTAAACAAATATTGGGGTATTTAGTGAACGGGATGGGTAGATACATGTTTTATGGGGTAGTACGGGGATAAGTCATGTTCATAGGGCTTTATATTTAATTTGATTGCTTTGTCAAGTAGAAATCATGCTCATAGGCTTTAAATTTTGTCATATCACCGTGCTAGAAACTATGCCTATAGGTTCCAAATAATCATGCCTTTAATGTCTTAAAATCAGATTAACTAATAGATGCCATGCCTATAGGACTTAATCCGGATCCTATTATAACAAGTGTTATGTATGTTTCCATGCCTGCAAGTCTTTAAAATCAGTATCAAACGTAGATATCATGCCTATAGGAAATCATATTCGCTTGTTAACCTAAGCTAGTCTGAATAATTCAATTTAGTCCACGCTTAGTTCACTTCTGAATTGGTTTAACTAAGTATTCCATGTTTCTTGAAACAAGTTCTTTAAAACTGCCTCAATCTCATTAGGTATCATGCCTCTAAGTATTACAAAAAATCCATTTCAAAACCTGCTTTGTTTCACTATACAAATGTGCTAATCAGTACTCCACATATAGGCAAGCCTTTAGGGCGTTTTCAAAACTGTATTTCTGAAAACTGTTTCTATTGCTTAACAGTTTTCTGATTCTTACAGGCTTTTTTAAAAATCCTTAGGCAACTGATAGGATCATTACTCCTAAGTGTCTAAAAACTAAGTTGCTTATTTCTGCATATTCACCTAGATATCCTTCCTTAGGGCACTGTCTGATAAAAGACCTTAACTGTGCTTGAGTTGTGTTGTTATGTGCTTATTTGAGGAGGAAACTTTGAGACTCTAATTGCTTCTTTCTATGTGCTGAAATTCCTAAGTGTTTTTCTTGTCGCCTTAGAATTTTTCACCTTTTAAAACCTTAGGGGTCCGTCTAGAACCACCTATAGGTAGAAGTCCTAACTCCCTCCAGGACCATTAAGACGGGACGGGTAGCAGCACGCAATAGAGATTGCTGACCAAACACTCGCTTTGCATGACTAATAAGGGAATGGGAAGGGTAGATATGGGATATGATGAGTACATGCTAATGACACGTGTAGACCCTCATTGAGGAGTGTTTACCGGACATTGTGTGGGGTGATCCTATAGGATAACCAACCTAGGATCCCTCCTTTACCAAAATTCCCTTTTTATTTAAAACCTTTGTTTTACAACTTGTCCAAATCTTTATCTTATTACTTGAGTTATCCAACGTGCTTTGCTTGCAACCTATTTGATTCAATTGCTTACCTGTAATGGAATAATTTGTGAATATAAGTTCGGTCGGGACCCATAGTTGTGGACCAAGAGAGGTGCCTAACACCTTCCCCTGGAGGTTACTTCGAGCCCTTACCCTAGTCTCTGGTAATGCAAACCAATCCAAGAGTTAATCACTCTAGATGCCCTAACGCACCGTAATCCGTTAGGTGAAAAATTTTCAAATACCCAATTCCTAAAAGGAAATGAGCCATTACACACCATGTAATGTCAGAACCCGAAATTCCCCGTCAAAAGGGAAAAAAGGGGGGCGCGGCAGCATGGCGATTCTGCTGGGGATTTTTTTTAGGCTCTTACCATAACGAACTTGTCTTTTACAAATTAGTCCAAGCATGCTTTATCCCGCACCTCTCTCCCTTATTTGAATTTAACTGTCTATTTTTTTCAAGCATTTATGATTTCTTTATTATCCTGAAACTGACTTGTCTCTTCGTTTTGTTTTCCTATAACTGTCTTTCAATTATTTAAATGTTGTATTTATTTTTTCCTACGTGGAAATACTTGACTACATGTTATTAATTGCTGCATAAATCATGCTCTGCATCATATTCCACTCGTGCATATCAAATCATATAGCAACACTTTAATGAGTGGTTGTGCTCTTCCTATTTACTACACTTAAATTCGGAAAGGCTTATTTGCGGTAAAACCAGTTGATCAGCGGTGCAGTCGACGGTTTCGTGACTTCCCCCTCAAGTTGTCCGCTTGAGGGTACCAGTCTAATACCCCATAGAAACCTTACTCTGGTTAAAATTATGAATGCATCATGGTCAAACCTAGTCGGATCAGTTATGTTGTCCGCATAATGATCCTTTGAGATAAGAGTTATCCAAAGTCCATCAGATTTCCATAATCCCAACGGACACAACCATATTCTATGCATTAATTTGGAGAACTAAATGTTGATATGTTGATCATAAATGTATAAATAGTCAAGTCCGGTGGGGGTAAGGTCTAACCCTTATGTTTTGCAAAAAATGAGGCATGAGGTCCTCAGATTTGGTATGGTTAGCAACATCCCACCATTGCTGCTAGATTGGTGGGAAGACCTTTCCTCAAGTGACAAGAAGCATATGAAAAAGTACCTGGGTAACTTGCCTTCCTTGCTAGATATTGAGCCAAACAACAAATTGATCGAGGCTGCCACTTTATTTTGGGATAGTGAAAGAGCTGTGTTCCGTTTTGGTGACATAGAGGTGACATCGCTTCTAGAGGAAATAGGAGGACTTGCAGGACTGACTTGGGACAGTCTCGGGCTATTGGTACTAGAAAACAGTACGGGTAGGGGATTTTTGAAGATGATGGGGCTGAAAAAGAATGTCGACCTAGTGTGCTTAAAGGATTCCTACATACCTTTCGAATATCTGTACGAGAGGTATGGCCATCGCAAGTCTTTTCGCACTTACCATGATGAGATCTCCCTCACTTCACTGGGTCACATCCACCATAGAGTGTTTGTATTCATTGTGTGCTTTGTAGGCCTGATAGTGTTCCCAATGAAAAGGGAAGAATCCACACTAGGTTGGCCATGGTCGCCAAGACTCTGATGGAAGGGATTAATGGGCAGACATATACCATAGTCCCCATGATCATAGCCGACATCTACAGGGCTATGGAGCGCTGTCAAAGAGGGGTCAAGCATTTTGATGGTTGTAATTTGTTGTTGCAGTTATGGTTGCTGGAGCATCTTCATAAAGGTTGCTATCGTCAAGAATTTACGCGAAGGGCTTGGAACGACCACATTGCCTTCCATCACCCTAAGCAGATGACTTACATTCCAGACAGATTTGCTCAGCTAGAAAATGCCAGGGAATGGGTAGAGTTCTTCGACAATCTGACCGAGGAACAGGTTCAATGGATGGTTGAATGGTTCCCAACAGACGAGTTTATTATCAGGTCCAGGGATGCTCCGCACTTGGTGTTGATCGGGTTGAGAGGGATATATCCATACGTCCCTATACGAGTTATGAGGCAAGCAGGCAGAAAATAGGTTGTACCAAGGGTTGTCAAAATAAGTCATTTCAGGGAAGACTTCCAAGATGACGACGTCCCTTACAAGTTTAGCACATGTGGCACTGCAAAATCATTATGGAGAAAAGCACTGTTGATCCAGATAGGTATCATGCAGGGTGCAAGCCTCTCTACCCAGCATAGTTGGAGGACAATTTGAAAGGAATGGTGACACCAAGAACTGGTGGAGGGAACAGAATCATAGACGAGGAAGCTGAAGCTCAAGTAAAATTCAACAAGCTGCGTAGGAGGGTTCATGACTCTAAGAATGAGCACTGGGAAATACATGAAAGGAATGTGAGGTTTATCGAGGAGTGGAAAGAGATGGCAATCACTTCCAACAGGAAACTGGAATATCTGGAGCGAGGAATAGTGAAGATGGAGGGAAAAGTCATAAAGAGGATTGAAAATTGCCAGAAAGCTGAAGGAGCTGAGGGAAGACATCTGGCTAGAGCCTACTTGCTGTTGGGACTGCACAAGCTGGGAGATCTGTATGATGGAGTCCGAAAGATCGAATTTGGGGAAGGTCCTTCTAGGACCAAATAGATTAGATTTACTTGCTTTTCCTAAAAATGTAATAAGGCCAAGTGCCAGTAGTGACTTATTTTATTATTATATTAGTGTCGCTTTGGGATTCGTCTATTTTTATATTATGAAATGAAGCATTTATTCGCATTTGAAGTTCTCCAAATTTATTTGTTGCTAGACCAACCTCGGTCACAACGAGGCTCCCAAATTAAGACGCGAGTTTACATTTTGCAATATGTGTTTAAATACTGCAAGCATTTCAGAATCCTCACTGACTTGTTACCTTTTTGTTTTTGCTTATTTCATTATGATTATTCCCATCCCCTTAGGTTGGTTCACTCATACTGGCCTCATCAGCATATCATACCAGATACAGAGGCTCTCCACCTCCTCGTTCTCCAAGCAACACAAAAACCAGAGGGAAAGAAAATATGGATGACTTAAGTGGGATCCGAAAGGATAATGTTGAGAATGCAGAGACTTCAAATGGCCGTAGTACTCCGGCCCCGAATGACTTGGTTTTGAGACTAGAACAAAATATTCTTGAACTGCAAGGAAAACTTGAGCAGGTCCGTAACTTGGCACACCTGTCACTTAACCTTAATGTCCCTGACATCCAACAACAAAACACAAAGAACCCGACACCTCCTCAGAATGCACAAAACCAACAACCACAAAATCCTCTCGCGCTAAATCAATACGCAACTCCACCCCGAAACATCAATCCACTGCCAATACCAACTCCACTACAACATCATCATCAACCAATTCTGTACCCACCGACCACCACTTACCACACTCCCCAAAATACACCACCACTCATTCTCGATCTATAAAACTTCACCAATGACCATCACTACACCTAAGTTCCTGGCACCCATCAAAGCAACCCTATATATGTGGAAACTGTACCTCACTCTACGCAACCAATCTCATATACACCAGAATCTTTCGAGAATGACTTGCTCATTAAAAACATGGCTGAAGAACTCAAACTGTTAACAAGCCGAGTTCAAGGGTTTGAAGGCGACAGAGGAATAGAGGGTTTGAACTATGAAGATCTACGTATACAGTCGGATGCCGAACTGCTAGAGGGGTACAAACCTCCCAAGTTTGAAATGTTCGATGGTACAGGTGATCCAATGGTTCATATAAGGACCTATTGTGACAAGCTTGTCGGGGTCGGGAAAGATGAAAAGATTCAGATGAAGCTCTTTATGAGGAGCCTTACTGGGAATTCTTTGTCTTGGTATATCAGCCAGAATCCTAAGAAATGGGCTAATTGAGTGAACATGGTGTCAGAGTTCATGGACCGATTTAGGTTTAACATAGAGAATGCATCGGATATCTTTTACATTCAGAATCTCAAGAAGAAACCTATTGAAACTTTCCGCGAATATGCTACTCATTGGAGGACAGAAGCAACCAAGGTCAGACCATCTTTAAACGAAGAACAAATGATTAAATTCTTCGTTAGGGCACATGATTCACAATATTATGAGAGGTTGATGGTCATCGAAAATCACAAATTCTCTGATATCATCAAGCTCGGAGAAAGGATATAGTAAGGAATCAAGAGCGGGATGGTAACAAATTTTGAGGCACTGCAGGCCACAAATAAGGCACTACAATCAGGTGGAATATTGAAGAAGAGAGATGTTGGGGTAGTAATGGTGGACCTGGGCCCAAAATCTCCACTAACTTATCAAACACCTCCACCTACATATCAAACACCTCCACCTACTTATAAATCACCTCCACCCATATACCAAGAATCACCGCCTACATATCAGCTTTCATCTCCCAGATATTCCCAACCAACCTATGTCCATCACACCTACAACTCCCAGCCATCCCACTTCCAATCACCCCAGCTCGCCAAAATTATCCATGACCAAGACCCAATTTCGACCGCAAGCCACCCAGATAATACACCACCATTGCTAAGCCCATCGACCAATTATATGAAAGGTTGAAAGCCGCCGGCTACATCACTCCTGTTCCTGCTGTGGCTTTGGAAAATCCATCCCAATGGGTCAATCTAAACAAAACCTGTACGTACCATTCCGGTATGAAAGGGCACACCACCGCTGAGTGCCGAACATTGAAGGATAAGATCCAGACACTCATTGACAACAAGGCCATACAAGCAAAGGAAGTCGCGCCAAATGTCTACAACAATCCCCTCCCTGATCACAGAGGTGATGGTGTACATGTGATAGAGATAAATGAAGAATGGGACCCTGAGGGGTCGATCAGGCTTATTCGAGAAGGCGATGACTTCAATATTGCAGTCACATTTACTCCTATTGTGGTTCAAACTCAGGCACCAATCGATGTTGAGGTAACCGCATCAGTTTCGCTCGAAGTAGAAGTGGCTCCACCCACAGCCACCTCTGCTCCATTTGAAGTAGAGGTGGTCATACCTTTTACTATGATGGTATCAACCACACCTTCATTCAACTCAAAGGCAATACCTTGGGATTATGTTGTCGAGGCTAGGCGAAAAGGGAAAACCAGGGTAGAGGAATCTGACGCTACACAAGGGATGACCAGAACTGGAAGAGTCTATACACCTGGGAGGTTCAAGTAAGGAGGCCACTACTAGGCAGCCTATCATTAAGACCAGGCTGGATGACCTGTGGAGAAAAGTGCAGGCAAAGGAGTACTCTGTTGTTAACCATCTGAATAAAGTCTCTGCTTAGATATCTATCCTGTCACTATTGCAGAATTCAGAGGGACACAAGAACGCTTTAACGAAAGTGTTGAGCGAGGCTTATGTACCCAATAACATCACCAGTGGAGAAATGGCCAACATGGTCAGTCAAGTGTTGGAGAGCTATAAGATTATCTTCCACGAAGATGAGCTACCGCCCGAAGGCTTGAATCACAATCGAGCGTCGCATATCACAGTACAATTTGAAGACAAGTTCATTGCCAGGGTCCTGGTTGATGGAGGTTCGAGCTTAAATATTTCTCCATTGGACACCTTGAAAAGGTTGGACAAAGGTTTCCATGAAATACGAACAGGAAGCATGAATGCGAAGGCTTTTGATGGGTCCTAGAGGGCCACGATCGGGTAAATCAACCTTTGCTTGCAGATGGGTCCAACTTGGTTCGACGTTGAATTCCATGTGCTTGACATACTAGCCTCATATAATCTTTTGTTGGGCCATCCATGGATCCATGCTGCTAGAGCCGTGCCTTCCACACTACATAAAGCCATGAAATTTGAATGGAACCACCAAGAGGTAATCATTCATGGAGATGGAAGTAACCCCATCTACACTAGCCAAACCATCCCAACCATTGGACATAGAAGAAGGCTAGAAGGGGAAACCTATCATCACATCGAACAGGTCAATGCCGTCGAGAAGGATAAGTGGTGCAGTAACAAGATAGAAAGCATACTAGCATGTTCCGGATATGAACCCAGCAAAGGGTTGGGAAAGAACCTCCAAGGTATCACCAAGCCAATACAGCTGAAAAATCATAGTACCACATTTGGGCTCGGATACCAATATACATGGAAAGAGTATCGGGATTAGTCGCCTCCATGGTATGGACCATGTTACCATCTTGAGCAACCGGTGCCACGTTTGGAACAGGCTTTTCATCAGGCTGATACAATATGGGGAACTGCAGAAGAAGAAGCATTAGTTGGGCTGAAGGATCTATTTTTGGAAGACGAGGACATGGATTGTTGTGCCATAATTGAGGAGGAGGAAGAAGAAGGCCTTACCATTCAAACTGTGGCAAAGGGAGCTGTTCTCAGACGCTGGACCGCCACACCATCCCGAGCCCACTAAGTCCTTGGGTAGCTAGGCAGAATTTATAACTGTTTTAGGCATTTAAAATTTTCGGCAATTTTGTTTTAAGATTTCTTTTTTCAAAATAAATGCTCGATTCATTGAGTAATGCTTTGTCTGAGCAATTTCTCAAAGTTTTAATCAAATGCATTTGCTCTTTATTGTTCACTACTATCTTTACACTTTTTCTTTCCACAATGCTATTATTACTTTTCTTGATGAACCAGTGACTGTGACATGTAATGAGGCAACACAACATAAGAATAGTGATTCAGAGGAGGAAGATGAGATACCCGGGGAAATTGTTAGGGAGGTTGAGAATTTTGAGAACAAGCCTAAGTCCAATCTGGACAAAATCGAAGCAGTAAATTTGGGAGACGCCGAGATCGTCAAAGAGACTCGCATCAGCATTCATTTGTCACCAACAGAGAAGGAAGAATACATCCGTTTTCTAAAGGAATATGAGGACATCTTTGCATGGTCGTATGACGATATGACCAGTTTGAACACATCTATAGTGGCTCACAAGTTGCCTACTAATCCCATGTGTCCGCCAGTCAAGTAGAAACTCAGAAAATTCAAACCAGACATGAGTTTGAAAATCAAGGAGGAAGTTGCCAAGCAGATCAAAGCCAAAGTTGTCAAGGTGGTTGAGTACCCAACCTGGTTGGCTAACATTGTTCCAGTTCCGAAGAAAGACGGGAAGGTCTAGGTATGTGTTGACTACCGAGATTTAAACAGAACAAGTCCTAATGACGACTTCCCACTACCAAATATACACATCCTGATCGATAACTGCGCCAAGCATGAACTCCAATCCTTTGTAGATTGCTTCACGGGTTATCATCAGATTTTGATGGATGAAGAAGACACAGAGAAGACAGCTTTTATTATACCATAGGGTGTATATTGTTACAAGATGATTCCATTTGTTCTGAAGAATGTTGGGGCCACTAACATGAGAGCCATGACAACCATCTTCTATGATATGATACACAAAGAAATAGAGGTGTATGTGGACGATGTCATTATCAACTCCAAGAGGGCTGCAGATCACATAGAGGACCTAAGAAAGTTCTTCGACAGGCTAAGCAGGTAAAATTTGAAGTTGAACCCCGCAAAGTGTGCATTCGAGGTTCCCGCAAGAAAGTTGCTAGGATTCATCGTCACTCGTCGGGGGATCGAGCTGGATCCATCTAAAGTCAAAGCTATTCAGGAATTACCACCACCTAAGAGCAAAAAGGATGTGATGAGATTCCTAGGACGGCTCAACTACATCAGTTGATTCATAACATAATCCACAGTCATATGTGAACCCATCTTCAAGATGCTGAGGAAAGATGTCGAGACAAGTTGGACCGAGGATTGTCAGAAAGTTTTTGACAAGATCAAGGAGTACCTGTCCACACCACCAGTTCTGGTCCCACTAGAACCAGGACGACCTTTGCTACTCTATTTGTCTGTATTGGATGGAGCTTTCGGATGTGTTCTGGGACAACATGATGAGAGAGGAAGAAAGGAGCAAGCCATATATTACTTGAGTAAGAAGTTTACACCTTATAAAGCACGGTATTCTCTGCTCGAATGCACTTGCTGTGCTTTGACCTGGACGGCCCAGAAGTTGAGGCATTACTTCTGTGCCTACACTACATACCTCATATCCAGGATGGATCCTTTAAAGTACATATTTCAGAAACCCATGCCGACTAGAAAGTTGGCAAAATGGTAGATACTGCTAAGAGAGTTCGATATCATCTATGTAACTCAAAAGGCGGTAAAAGGATAATCATTGGCAGATCACCTTGCTAAAAATCCGGTGGAAGGAGAATACGAACCCTTGAAAATGTATTTTCTTGATGAAAAAGTATCATTCGTAGGAGAAGACATTACTTAAGAATATGACGGTTGGAGGATGTTCTTTGACGGAGCCACAAAATTTCAAAGGAGTAGGCATTGGAGATATTTTGGCATTAGAAACGGGTCAGCATTATCTGGTATCTGCTAAACTCAGATTTCCCTGCACTAACAACATGGCAAAATATGAAGCCTGCATACTAGGGCTCAACATGGCAGTCGATATGAACATTTAGGAGTTGTTGGTTATTGGTGATTCAGATTTGCTTGTGCACTAGGTAAAAAGAGAGTGGGCCACCAAGAATTCCAAGATATTGCCATATATGCACCACGTGCAGAAATTGAGAAAGAGGTTTGCAAAGATAGAATTCTACCATGTGCCCAGAGTTCAGAATGAGTTTGCCGACGTATTGGCCACTTTGTCATCTATGATACAACATCCAGACAAGAACTACATTGATCCCATTCCAGTAAGGATCCATAATTAGACGGCATATTGTGCCCATGTCGAGGAAGAAGAAGATGGAATGCCTTGGTTCCATGACATAAAGGAGTACTTATCAAAAGGAGAATACCCGGAGCATGCAAATCACTCTTACAAACGCACACTCCAGAGATTGTCCAGTCACCTCTTCCACAATGGAGGAAACCTGTATAGAAGAACCCCCAATATGGGATTACTAAGATATACCAACGTGAACGAAGCTTTTAAGCTACTTGAGAATGTGCATGGTGGGACCTGTGGTCCACACATGAATGGTTTTGTCTTGGCAAAGAAGATACTCAGGGCAGGTTACTTTTGGATGACCATGGAGACGGATTGCATTCAGTATGTCCGCAAATGCTTTCAATGTCAAGTACATGCCGATATGATAAAAGTGCTACAAACGAGCTCAATGCAACAAGCTCACCTTGGCCATTCGCCGCTTGGGTAATGGATGTTATTGGTCCAATTGAGATCACCGCTTCAAACAGACACATGTGCATTCTAGTAGCCATTTATTACTTCACAAAATGGGTAGAGGCTGCATCTTACAAAGTTGTGACAAAGAAAGTCGTCGCAGATTTTGTCAAGGATCGTATTGTTTGCCAATTTGGAGTTCCCAAGTCCATTATTACTGATAATGCCGCCAATCTCAACAATGATCTGATGAAAGCTATGCATGAAGCTTTCAAAATCAAGCACAAGAATTCCACAGCCTATGGACCGTAGATGAATGGAGCCGTAGAAGCCGCCAACAAAAACATCAAAAAGTTACTAAGGAAAATGGTAGAAAACCACAAACAATGGCATGAGAAGCTACCTTCTGCTCTATTGGGGTACAACACCACGGTTCTCACATCAACCGGGCCAACTCCCTACATGTTGGTTTATGGTACTGAGGCTGTCATTCCAGCCGAGGTAGAGATTCCTCCTTTAAGAGTTATACAGGAAGCTGAACTCAGCAATGTAGATTGGATAAGGAGTCGCTATGAGCAATTGGCCCTTATCGATGGAAAGGAGATGAACACAGTATGTCACGACCAACTTTATCAGAACAGAATGTCCAGAGCTTTCAACAAAAGAGTCAAACCAAGACAGTTCGCACCAAAGCAGCTTGTATTGAAGAAAATCTTCCCACATCAAGATGAAGCAAAAGGGAAATTCTCTCCCAACTGGC
Source organism: Nicotiana tabacum (assembly GCF_000715075.1). Taxonomy (NCBI): domain Eukaryota; kingdom Viridiplantae; phylum Streptophyta; class Magnoliopsida; order Solanales; family Solanaceae; genus Nicotiana; species Nicotiana tabacum. The sequence goes on from NC_134095.1 coordinate 108,438,083, forward strand.
AAGGCCCGTACATGGTTCACAGAGTACTAACATGAGGATCACTCATACTTGTAGAAATGGATGGAGAAGTTTGGCCAAAACCAATCAATTCAGACACAGTCAAGAGATATTATGCTTAGATTATGTACATTTCCCACTTGATTTAATTGAACTACGCTTGACCTGATTCCCGTTTAAAAGGGGATACGTAGATAGCCTTATAGGTTCGGTCATATTATAATAAAATTTTCATTCCCCCCCAAGATCAGAAACTGGGCAGAATTTTGTGGAGGGTCCTCAAAATTCCGGAGCAAGTCCGGCCAACGCCAACATGCGTAAGACGGTCAGTAATCAGTTAAGAAACTGGGGCAAAATTTTGAGAAGGATTCTCAAAACTCCGAAGAAGTTTTAGCAAGGCCTATTATCCGCAAACAGCTAAATGATCATCTACCAAACTGGGGCAGAATTTTGAGGAGGACCCTCAAAATTCCATAAGAGAATTGCAATGTCTTTGAGACGTGTTACAGTCACTAGTTCATCAAAATTACTTGATATATCAATATGTTTCTAAAACAACTCTATTTTTCAAATACTGCATATTTTCGAAAGCTCTACTTCCATAATAGTCAGGTATCACCCAGGGGAACTCGAAAGGCTTTCAGAATGAAGCAGAGCAAGGACGGCAGACAAAGCAAGAACCAACCTCCCCTCACCAAACTTACAACTTTTCTTTGAACGCAGGTGCATTTGACGTAACGATAGCACTCGCAAAATATTTATACACAAATATAATTCACTATCAATCAGGCCATCAGACATCGGATACATCTCCACCTAAGACATACACTACTCTTATTCACTGCTCGCTCTTTGCATGAGACTAATACCTTTCCCCCTATCTACATGAGTCTTATCCTTGACTCCATATTTGCATGAGTCTAATCCTTGACTCCATATTTGCATAAGGCTAATCCTTGCCTCCATATTTTCATGAGTCTAATCCTTGCCTCCCTACCTGCATGAGTCTAATACCTGACTCCATGTTTGCATAAGTCTAATCCCTTACTCCGCATTTGCATGAGGCTAATCCTTGTCTCCGTATTTGCATGAGGCTAATCCTTGCCTCCATACTTACATGAGGCTAATCCTTACCTCCGTACTTGCATGAGGATAATCCCTGCCTCCCTATTTGCATGAGTTTAATCCCTGACTCCATGTTTGTATGAGGCTAATCCCTGCCTCCCCACTTGCATGAGGCTAGTCCTTGCCTCCATATTTGCATGAGTCTAATCCTTGACTCCATATTTGCATGAGTCTAATCCTTGACTCCATATTTGCATGAGGCTAATCCTTGCCTCCATACTTGCATGAGTCTAATCCTTGCCTCCCTACTTGCGTGAGGCTAATCCTTGCCTTCATACTTGCATGAGGCTAATCCCTGCCTCCCTAGTTGCATGAGTCTAATCCTTGACTCCATAAGGCTAATCCTTGGTTTCCTGTTTGCATGACGCTAATCCTTGCCTCCCTATCTTCATGAGGCTAATCCTTTCCTCCACATTCGCATGGGATTAAGCGATGTCCCTTTTGAACAAGATATTGCTCTATTTTTGCTATCTATTCGCTTTTGAATCGGGCTAAGCTCTGCCCTCCATTTCAAAGACTAAGCCTTGTCTTGTTAACCTCTTATTATTGCATCTCATGGGCTGAAATATCGCCAATCTATCCGAAGGCATCATATTCTAAAGGCATCATCCTCATAGCCGGAAGACACCATGTCATGGCCTGAGGATCTCTCAAACATGCATATCATTATTCAAAGGTGTCATTGTTTGGAGGCACCATTTTCATGGCCCAAGAACATCATTTCATGGCCTACGAATCCCTCACTAAACAATTCATGGCCCAAGACGTCATGGTCTAAGGACGTCATCTGTAACCATCCAAAGACAACCTTCATGGTCCAAAGGGAATTTGCATCATATTTGAATTTTCGCAAATACATTTGTAGCATCTTTTATCTACAGGTAACCAGTAAGCAACCGCTATCCTAGCAGGAGCGATCTCGATCCAGTTCCCCCAACCACCCCGAGCTTCAACCGCTCACCATAGCCGCTTCTGCATCGCGTATCCGTTCTTGCAGTAATTTCGTCAGCATACTCCGCGGATGAATCCAGAATTACACATGGACTGATTCATGTAAAACCAGGGACATGTAGGTAACTCGAAAATCGGAGTCCAACCTCCATCTTTCAAAACATCCTGTCTGGTCAAAATTGGCCATCATTTCTTTACCCGAAAACCTTTTCATCCTCCCCGGTTAAGAGAGGCAACTGTTGATACCCGATTTTTTCCTAAATATTTTAAACATGCATAAATACCTTCAAAATAGCATATACATGCATATATAAGCATGCACAAGGCTTTTATATTTTTTTCCATAATTTTAAGGATTTAAATTGATTTATTTCCTTCCCTTTTATTCATAAAATCCCCAATAATTATTTTCCAAATTATTGTTATGATGATTTCTTTATTTAATCTGTATACTTATGCCAAAATATGGTTAATATATTTTTTATGCATTTTTATAATTGCATTTGGTATTTTTTAAGCTAAATTGCATATAATTGGAATGTTAGCCTATTTAATAGATAATTATATTTTATATGCGTAAAATTGGTCCCTATATTTTTAAAATAATAAATTATATTTTAAATCACTTTGGTACATAAAATTATTTTCCATAAAATATTTATTATTTATTATAAATTAAATAGGGAAAATTGGCCATTTAAATTATAGCCAGATTTGCATTTCGATTATAACCTAAATTGAACCCAACCTCAGCCCAATTTCATACCCAATTACCTGACCCACACCCTATATACACTTACCCAAACCTGGAACCCATCTACCCGATCCAACATAAATCAAATCCTGGCAGTTGATCTCCCAAATCAATGGCCCATATGATTCCTTTCCCTTTTTAATTCCTAAGACCCCCTAACCCTACCTCATTTCCAAATGACCACTGCCCTCAGATTCTCTAATCTCCTCTGTTCCCTCGACCTAACCCTAAACCCTTTCAACCGCCTCCCTTCTCTGGTCTTCTCCGGTGACCACCCTTCAACCCCAAGCCTCCAATGGCTCCTCCATTGCCTTGCTCATCTTCTCTGAGGCCTTCAAGGGCCCTGGGCCATACCGACTTGTATCTAGGGTTTGCTGTTTCGGCTATTCATGGCTATTCCAGTGTGATTTCAAGCAAAATCACAATGTATTTGTTACGATCTTTGAAGTTGTAAGCAGGTTCTTCCATCTCTATTTGGGTTTCTTTAAAAACCCTAATTTTTGATTGCATCTCTAAGATCTGTGCTATTTTTAAACGATTCAAGTCTGTTCCTTTTATGTTTTACACTGTTCTCGAACCTCTTTTGCAAAAATCATCGATTTTAGTTGTTTTTACTTTCTTTTGAAGTTAGGGTTTTTCGGAACTTCTTCTACACCTTGTTTAAGTCGATTTTTTATGTTTAAACTTCTATCCATTGCATATCTCAAACGATTCTATGTTCTTACTTCTTTTTCAATTCGCCTGTGTTAGAATCCCTAATATTTCTAGATTTTCTTTGTTTGGTTTTGTGTGTTAGCTTGACTACTCGATTCTTGTTTAAGTTTTTGTGATTACCCTGCCTCGAATGTGTTCTTACTGAGCTTTCAGCCTAACTTATACCACCTCTATGTAATTATGTTCATCGATTGTTCAAGACTTTCCTCTTTTTATTGTTAACCTTGCCCGGTTGCTACGTCTGTTTGTAATTACTCTATTTATCTAAGGAGTATGGAATCATAACTTCCTCTTGATTGATTCTGATTTCCTTATTTTATGGTCTGATTGGAAGATTCTCTTTTAATCCCTAAATTTCTACTTTGTCTGTTTAAATTAACTGATTCTCCTACTTTATTTGTTGTGGTACTTTATTCTTACTGAACCATTTCCTTAATTAGGAGTTTTCTGAACTTAGCCCTAATTCCTTACCCTATACTTACTAAATTAGATTCTTTCCTTATTAGTCATATACTGATTTCTTGCCTTATATGCTATTGGTTCTTACTGTTCGAATTAATTTCCTTAACTTAGGGGAGTACTTACCTTGATTTCCTGACTGATTGATTCTAAGTTCCTTAATTACTAATGGAATTTGATTTCTACCTTATTTACTACCTGCTTTCAGACTATAAATACTCTAGTCTTTTATTAGCACAACAAACGAACTCTTGGTTCAAAAAACTATCTCTCACACTCAAACTTTCTGCTCTCTCTTTTATACTACTTGCTACTGCTTTAAGTTAGCCGGCTGCAAGCCAAGACTAACCATTGTGTTCTCTTGTTCTTTCATTTTGCTCACTGTCCTCTTTACTGGTATGTTCTAGTTTCAATTCAAAGTTCCAACAATAATATGATTCTTTTATTGTTTCAGTTCATCCTGTTTCTGGTTTGCTTCTATTTGTGGTTTTGTTGTGAAACTTGTAGTTGATATTTACATTATTAGCATGTTATGTACCTCCCTTCCTCAAGAACAGTATGTTACCCCTCTACTTGTTTCTGAGCATGTCTATACCAATTATCTCTTACTTGATGTGTGCTTATCATCATGTGCTCCATGAATCCCCGTATACCTATCACCCCTGTAAGTGATCTTGTTCTTTGTGTCTGGTTTTGTGACTATGCCTGGTCAGCTGTTTCTGAGAATGTCTATACCAATTCCTAGACCTTTGCTTGATTATGTGCTTGCAATAAAGTGTTCTCTGTATCCCAAACCCCTTGACCCCTGTTTGTGACTACTGAGTTTACTTTGGCTCTGTGACTACTGGCTATGTATAAACCTATCCTAAGGTGTTGTGTTTGGACTTCTGTTCATATCTCCAATGTCTTTCCAAACAGTCTCTGTTGTTTTACTACATTACTTTCAAACAAACTACCTTTTTAATACAGTTTTTTTTACTATAACCTATCAACTTGTGTCAATCACTTTCACTCTACTCCTTGTCAATAAGTTCTGCCCCTCTAGTATGTGTACTTCCTTGGGATCCTCTTGAGAATCCTCTGAACTCTGGCATACTAAGGCTGGATATTCCACACTTCACTTGTTCAATTCTTGGTTACCAAGTCTAGGTGTAAGCACTGCCCGGGATCCTTGAGATCCTTAGGGAACTTTGATGCACCTAGACTATGTCATTGTCTATGGAATTGAGGCATTTGAGACCATCGGAGGCTTTGGGAATCTGGGCCTAATCGAAGGCTCTCTATAGAATAAATTCTTATTTTTTCTTATTTACTTATGTAATTCATTCATTGGTCTGTAATAACTTGTAAACAAATATTGGGGTATTTAGTAAAAGAGATGGGTAGATACATGTTTTATGCGGTAGTACGGGTAGAAATCATGTTCATAAGATTTTATATTTAATCTGATCTCTTTTTCAAGTAGAAATCATGCTCATAGGGCTATACATTTTGTCATATCACCATGCTAGAAACTATGCCTATACGTTCCAAATAATCATGCCTTCATTGTCTTAAAATCAGATTAACTAATAGATGCCATGCCTATAGGACTTAATCCGGATCCTGTTATAACAAGTGTTATGTATGTTTCCATGCCTGTATGTGTTTAAAATCAGTATCAAATGTAGATATCATGCCTATAGGAAATCATATTCGAATTCCTGCATGTTAATCTAAGCTAGTCTAAATAATTCAACTTAGTCCACGCTTAGTTCACTTCTGAATTGGTTTAACTAAGTATTCCATGTTTCTTGAAACAAGTTCATTAAAATTGCCTCAATCTCATTAAATATCATGCCTATAAGTATTATAGAAAATCCGTTTCAAAACATGCTTTGTTTCACTATACAAATGTGCTAATCAGTACTCCGCGTATAGGCAAGCCTTTAGGGCGTTTTCAAAACTGCATTTCTGAAAATTGTTTCTATTGCTTAACGTTTTTCTGATCCTAACAGGTTTTTTTAAAAATCCTTAGGCAACTGCTAGGATCACTACTCCTGAGTGTCTAAAAAATAAGTTACTTATTTCTGCATATTCACCTAGATATCCTACCTTAGGACACTGTCTGATAAAATACCTTAATTGTGCTTGAGTCGTGCTGTTATGTGCTTATTTAAGGAGGAAGCTTTGAGCCTCTAACTGCTTCTTTCTATGTGCTGAAAGTCCTAGGTGTTTGGCTTGTCTCCTTAGAATTTTTCACCTTTTAAAACCTTAGGGGTCCGTCTAGAATCACATATAGTTAGAGGTCCTAACTCCCTCCAGGACCATTAAGACGGGATGGGTAGTAGCACGCAATAGAGATTGCTGACCAAACACTTGCTTTACATGACCAATAAAGGGATGGGAAGGGTATATATGGGATATGATGACTACACGCTAATGTCACGTGTAGCCCCTCATTGAGGAGTGTTTACCGGACATTGTGTGGGGTGATCCTATAGGATAACCAACCTAGGACCCCTCCTTTACCAAAATTCCCTTTTTATTTAAAACCTTTGTTGTACAACTTGTCCAAATCTTTATCTTATTACTTGAGTTATCCAACGTGCTTTGCTTTCAACCTATTTGATTCAATTGTTTACTTGTAATGGACTAATTTGGGAATATAAGTTCGATCGGGACCCATAGTTGTAGACCAAGAGGGGTGCCTAATCTCCTTGAGGTTACTTTGAGCCCTTACCCTAATCTCTGGTAATGCAAACCAATCCAAGAGTTAATCACTCTAAGTACCCAGTGCACCGTAATCCATTAGGTGGCGACTCTTCAAATACCCAATTCCCAAAAGGAAATGAGTCATTACACACCATGGAATGTCGGAACCCGGACTTCCCCGTCAAAAGGGAAAAAAGGGTGACGCGACATAAGCAACCTGGTGAATCCTACTCCATGAGCACTACATCCTTTACGAATAACAACTCAATCTTTAACTATTTCCCATATACTCATAAAGTGTAATATATCATGCATCCAGAAATTCCCTTGCCTAATTTATCCTCAAAATCAACATCTGCAAGTCATAACCGATCCACAAGTATGCCTCATACTGAAATCGATACAACACATAACCATGCAATTAAATCATCGATAGGAGACTCCACCACTTGGCCCAAAGCCATAGATCAAAGCACACAATAACTCAAAATACCCGTACTCTATTACTGCCATAATACCGCAGTAAAATTCAACTAAATCCTTCATGATCTCCTGTAATACAACCCATCTAATACTTCAAATTATCTGCAAATCTCGCATTCACCCTTGTAACAGTCAAGCCAACTCCCCTAAGCGATCCAAACTCAAATTGCAACACATATAATTCACTGGTAAAAGAGAACTCTCTACAAAACAACATAGGGATCAAAGAACCTCAAGACAACCCCGCATGAGATAACCTACCTGCTTTGCCTCAAACTGATATCTTTTTATACCCTTCCACAGTCACAACTACTATGCAATCACTTAATCTCTCTGATTCTGAACTCATAACAAGACATTAAAATCTACTTCACTCCACAATTAAACAACATGAAAGATCGTTCAACACACACCCATAACTCGAGACTATACGTCAAATCAAGATAGAAATCAAGCACCTAATAGTCCTTTTAACATCTCAACCAAACTCTTCTCGTCACAAAACAATCTCAACACTTCCCGCAGTAACATCATACTCGCTATATAGCCATCCAACCATTCATCGAACCACAAGTTCCAGTAATATGGACACTATCGGACTTATAAGCCCAAAAGCATGTGCTCACACAAATCGGAATCCCTATGTTCAAGCTACAGTCAAAACTCGGCCTCAAGTCCTCCAGACTGTCCCATCTTTAGCACACAAAAATCACATCTCGCACCTCATCCATGAAATGACATGTTGTCGGTGCACAGCCAATACCGAGCACCCATATGCACATGCGAATGTGTGGAAGGAATTCAAAGAGTTACGCTTCAAGCTGAATCAATACTGCACGATAAGCAAAGAAAAATGGGAAGTATATCCTAAATGTCCTGTAGCCTCTCGAAGATAGGCATGGACATCATCGTACTGATCCACAAGACTCTACTAGACACTTGTTCATGACTTGTAGAACCAATGAACGTATAGCTCGGATACCAACTCGTCACGACCCAAAATCCCACTAGTCATGATGGCACCTAACCCAACCTGCTAGGTAAGCCAATTAGCAACTATCCAATTCTAATTAAATTCAATAAGACAATTAAGTAAAAGAAAATATTCGGATCTTATACATTTTCCAAGGACTGGTAGTACAAATCATGAGCTTCTAAGACTTAGAGTTTACAAAGTTGGTATGAAATATATACATCATTTGTTCGAAATGTACATAAACAGATTTTTATAAATCTAAGGCTACGATTAACAAGAGGCAGCTACAACCGGAATGCAGGTACAACCTCAAATCCAGCTCCTATCGAACACATCAACATCAACAGCCAACATCTGCACACAAGGTGCATAAGTGTAGTATGAGTACAACCGACTCCATGTACTCAATAAGTAATAAACTTAACCTTAGGTTGAAAGTAGTGACATGCTGGAACAAAGGTAGGAGTCCAACACCAATAGCCAACAATAGTTCACAATAATACAATGAAGTAATAAAAGATTCTTAGAGATAAAACTCTCAACTAGTTCATAGTTCCAGAAAATAGGCCTGCTTTTCAAGTATATCAATGAAAACTCAATTCCTTTACCGAAATCACCAAATTTATGAGTAAGTTTAATAACTGTAATTTTCCCAAAAATCTTTCCGCAGGTAATTGTTGCACTTTCAAATGGCATGAGAAAAATGTGTCTCTATGCCTATATGTCAATATGTGTTAGAAGTCATGAATGATGTGATACTGTACAACATGAGAAAAATGCATCTCAATGCTTTTATGTCAAATGTGCATGTCGAATGCGATGCAACTCAGTGAGAAAATCATATGCACACTCTCTGAGTATCAATACACTCAGTCCTCCCAGTCACTCAATCCTCCCAGTCACTCAGCCCTCATAGCCACTCAGACCTCACAGCCACTCAGTCCTCCTAATCACTTGGCACTCGCACTCAGTAGGTACCTACGCTCACAGATGGTGTGTACAGACTCTAAAGGAGTTCCTTCAACCCAAGCGCTATAACAAGCCAATCATGGCATAAATTAATAAAACATGCTACGGTGTGCAGTCCGATCCCATAAACATCCTCACCATCAGGTCCTCGGCCTCACTCAATCATCAATCTCTCCAGTCTCTTGGGCTTTCAATGTCATGAAAAATCAGCCCAAAAATAATGATGTGATGTATCAATAAATGGTAACAGAGACTGGGATATGATATGCATATGAATGTGTATGATTGAGTATATAATGCAATAAAAGCAGATAACTCAATAGCAGAAATGACCTCAGTGGGTCCCAACATGATAAGCATGTTACTCTTGCACGTAAAGATTTCATGGTTACAGATAAGATCAGGTAACTACATAGTGTCACAAAAATAATAGAGTTACTATTAACACGGTGCACGCCCACACACCCATCACCTAGCATGTGAGTCACCTCAACACCAAACACATTACACGTAATTCGGGATTTCATACCCTCAGCACCAAGTTTAGAAGTGTTACATACCTCGAACAAGCCAAATACAATACCTTACAAGCCAAACGATATTCAACAAATGTCATCCCGCACGTACCGATCTCTGAACGGCTCGAAACTAGCCAAAAGCAACTCAAATACATCAAATAATGCCTAAGGAATCAATTCCAAATGATAGAGGTCTAATCCTTAATCAAAAGATCAAAATCGACCAAAATGTCCAATCCAGGCCCGTACCTCGGAACCTAACAAAACTCACAAAATCTGATATCCCATTCAATTACGAGTCCAACCATACTAGTTTCACCCAAATCTGACTCTGAATCGATGTTCAAAACTCAAAAACTTACTCTATGAAACTTTAGGCTAAAACCCCTAATTTCTCTTTTGAAACCCTCAATCAAATGCCAAAAACGAAGATAGATTCATGATATAAAATAAAAAAAGAGTAGAGAACACTTACCTCAATCTACATGGTGAAAATTGCTTCAAGAATCACCTCAATCCGATCTTCATAGCTCCAACAATGTTAAGATGGGCATCCCCGAAATACAGTACTTTATAATTCTGCCCAGGCATTCCTCTTACGCGAACACAAAAAATCTTTTGCGTTCGCGATGAACAAAAATAATCTGCCACCAAAAACCACTACGCGTTCGCGATACACACTATGCGAATGTGATGATCACTGATGCCAAAGCTTCGCGAACAAGACTCATATTTTGTGATAGCGTTGAAGAATTCTTCAGCCCCCAGATGCTAAAATCTCAACACTTTGCGACCGCAGTTCTTCATATGTGAACGTGGACAGTAACCCACAGGACCTTACGCGAATGCAGCCACCCTATCATGATCGCGATGAAGAAAATGCCCCAGCTCCAAATTTCCTTTACGCGATCGCAAACCCAACTTCGTGATCGCAAAGGATAATAGAGGCACTAGAAACCAACAGCAACCAACAATGAAAACATGAAGAAAAATGATCTTAAATGTGCCCGAGGCCCGCGGGACCCCATCCAAGTATACCAACAAGTCCCATAACATAACACAGACCTACTCCATTCCTCAAATCACACTTAACAACGTCGAAACGACGAATCGCGCCTCAATTCGGACCTAATGAACTTTGCACACGAGTGGATCCAAATTTTGAACTTTGAACTCGTGCCGAAACATAGCAAATCTACCCAGAATGGATACAAATTTTGCACACGAGTCCCAAATGACATTACAAAGCTATTCCAATTCTCTTAACCATAATCGGAATCTGATATCCACAAAGTCAACTCTCGGTCAACCTTATGAACTTTCCAATCCTTCAAATTTCCAATTTTCCAATTTGTGCAGAAACCTTCTAGAAACATCCAAATGCAAATCCAGTCATACGCCCGAGTCCAAAATCACCATCTAAACTTAACGGGATCATCAACACTCCAATCCAAGGTCAAATACTAAAAAGTCAAGCTTAGTCAACTCTTCCAACTTAAATCTTCAACAATGAAATTCACTCTTCCAAATTAATTCCGAACAACCTAAAAACCAAAACTGACGACTCACACAAGTCATAATACATAATACGATGCTGCTCAAGACATCAAATAGCTTAATGGGATGCAAATGATCAAAATGATCGGTCGGGTCATTACAGCACGATCTGATCCAAATAGAAATCACAATACGGTTCTAAGGTTCACATCAGAATCTCCGTAACTGAATCAAACCACTTATCATCCTTCCCAAGGCCACATCAACTAGAAACCCGTCAATTTCTCACAATCCGCATGTTCACCATCAAGAAAAAATATGAAAGGATGACCCTAGGGGGATTTATCCATATCCACATTCTGCACGGCGTAGTCATGTGCAATAATCATAAATCGCCTGGCTTGGTCACAGGCTCAATATCATAATCCGTGTGGCATGGTCACAAGCTCAATATCACCGATCCGCCCCGCATGATCACATGCTCAATATCATAATCTTCCCGGTATGGTCACAAGCTATATCACAATCCGACAACGGTGGTCATATGCTATATCACAACCCGCCCGGTGTGGTCACATGGTCACAGGCTATATTAGGAATTCGCCCGACGTGGGCACCGACTCAATATCATGGATCCGCCTGACGTACATAGGCTATATCACAATTTGCCAAGTGTGGTCACAGACTATATAACAATCCTTCCGGCATGATCACAGGCTACTAGTCCAATTCACATAACACAGAAAGTAAATATACAAGAATATATGTACATGAACAAAGAACATCAAATTTCATACTCCTAGACTAATATAAAAGACATGTTAAAGTGTATTCATGTGCAAAGTGTGCTATCATATCTTAAATCAGGTAAATACATCACAAAAGTAGCAATTATCAGGTTCAATCAGGAGATTAACATCTATGTAACCTCAAACATGACTCAAATAGCTCACAAGAGGGGTAGAAATAGAAGAACCATCACAACATGAAGCTTAGCAATCAATCCAAGGCATATTATAGCCTAAATACTACCCCGAGCATACAAAATATCCCATTGCACGTACATGGGCTCAATCCCACAAACATGCGCCACCCATAACACGTCGCTATCACAAATAACTCAGGCAACTAGTGTCTCAACTAAGTTTAAGTAAGATACTTACCTCAAGCAAGTCAAACTGATACTATAAAAATGTCATCCTGTGCGAATCGGCCTATGAATTGCTCAAAACTAAACAAAAGCAACTCAAAAACATCAAATAATGTCAAACTAATCAAACCCAAACGATAAAGGTCGATTCCTTAGTCAAATACTCAAAGTCAACCAAAAGGTCAACCCGGGCCCGCTCCCCGAAACCTGACAAAAGTCATAAATTACGACAATCCATTCAAATATGAGTCTAAGAATACTAATTTCACCCAAATCCAACTCTGAATCAATGTTCAAATCACAAATATTCACTTTAGTAGTGTTTTGACAAAAACCCAATTTCTCTTTTAGATTTATTAATGAAACGTCGAAATCAAAGTTGGAATCATGTCAAATAATCAAATCCAAGTAAACAATACTTACCCTAATCCAAATGATGAAAATCCCCTCAAAAATCACCCAAATCCGAGCTCCCAAACTCAAAATGTGATAAAATGAGTAAAACTCTCGAAATATATATCAAGCTGCCAGATAATCCGCATTTGTGGACGAAATGCAGCACTTGCGACCTCGTACCTCCGAGCCCACGCTTGCATCTACGAACCAGCTGGATCTAGCCTCCTCTCACATCTGCGAACCAAGACCCGCATCTGCGACAGCAGAAGCGCAAAACTTCTGCAAAGGAAGACACTCACCTTGAGACTCAACCCTGTATCTATGATCAAACTCCCAAAAATACTACCTGGCACTTGTGATCCCCGACCTGTAGAAGCAAAAAACCTGACCATGCCACAACCTCGCAGAAGCGAATCCCCATCTGCGCTCTAACATGCATAGATGTGAAACACCAGAACCAGGTCTGCCTAAAAACATGGAAATGATCTGAAACTTACTCGAGGCCCCCCTGGGAGCCCATTCAATCACACCAACCAATCCTATAACACAACACGAACCTACTCGAGGCCTGAAATCACACATAACAATATCAAAAACAATAATCATACCTCAAATCGAGCTTAATGAACTATTTCAAATTTCAAACTTATGCTAACGAAATCTAAACAACACGGAATCACCTCGAATTTCACACATACGTTCCAAATAACAGAACCAACCTATTCCAACTCCCATAACAACGATCCGGACCACATAATATTGAAGTCAACTCTTGGTCAAATGTATGAACTTTCAAAACCTTCAAATTGCCAACTTTCGTCAGTTAGAGCCAAAACCTTCTAGAAATATCTAATGCAAATCCAGGCATGCGTCCAACTCCAAAATCACAATCCGGACCTAACAGAGCCATAAAAATCCCGATCCGAGTTCAAATACACAAAAGTTAAAATGAATCAACTCTTCCAACTTAAAGCTTCCTTGTTGAAAATCATTCTTCCAATAAATCTCGAACCACTCGAAAACCCAAAAATGACCATACACGCAAGTTATAATACACCATATGAAGCTACTCATGACCTCAATCTACCAAGATGAATGCAAATATTCAAAACAATCGGTCAGGTCATTACATTTCCCCTACTTAAACGTACGTTCGCCCTCAACTGTGCCAACAGTCAATCCAAAGCCATCAAATCAATGTATTTACTCCCAATTCACATACTCATGGGTGATACCACATCAGCCAATCCATATAAGCTTAACAACACAACCTAACTGAAGATCCTTACTTTAACCTTAGTCCATAAACATTAGAACCCAATATCCAGCATCCAGAATTCATTATAAGACCCTATTCTCGCATCTATACACTGTATAAGTCTGAACAAGCTATATCAAGCCATAACAATATTCCAAGATATAATCACATGATATACCACTTAACTTAAATACTGATAGCAATAATTTCTTACCACAATAGCTGCTCAATAACAAATTTGGTGCTAGTAACAAACCTCACATCAAATAAAATCTTATTCTAAACCTTCGTACACTATCAATGATGAAAGAAACGTAGAGAAACTCATAACCACTCATCAGATCAATAAGTCGTAGAGCTCTCTCTCCCAATAATAACCACGGTAACAAACCTTATATCAAATAAAACCTTATTCTAAACCTTCGTACACTACCAATGATGAAAGAAATACAGAGAAACTTATAACCACTCATCAGATCAACAAGTCATAGATCTCTTTCTCACCCGACAATAACCATAGTCAAATTCTAAGCTGACTAGTGATGTTATCCCTCCAAACATACCTTAATCAAATATGATATCACTCATTCCAGATCTTATGCCTCTTCTCATCTAATACCAGCTTCTCGACCAAGATGCCATACCAATACCACCTAGAGCCACTTATCATGCAATTCGTGCACCAAACAAGTAATAATTTAATTGTACCTAATGATAGAATGAGAATGAAATGAGAGAATTGTTCGGCAAGCTCAATCAATAGCACCATAACTCACAAAGCTATGAACCCATCTCATAGAGGAGAAAAAAACCCACGAAATAGCATAAAGGATCATATCTCAAAATAACACTGTTGTGATGTGTGGCCCAATCCATACACTGGTCCACTTGGAAAACCTCGAGTGATGCTCACAATCAACAACCATATGCATATCAACAACAAACATCTGAATTACATGACTATAACCATGGAGAAGAGGATAGCACAATATACCACAAACAGGAGGACCATAACCAAGGTGCAATCAACCATTCAACACCCAAGATCCATCTCGCTCGAATTTTGTCACCAAGAAAAACCCAAACCACTTCATGTGTTTAAATAGTCAATAGTCTCACAACTCATCGCAGCATAGAAAGGTTACTCATGGAACACATCAGAACACAAATAAGATCCATTCTAACCGATGACAAACCCCTCAATAATAGTTGCGTTGAGTAAACAAATCCAACCCGATGTAGAATACACATCTTCATTAGCCCTACCAGTGGCCTCCAAATCGATTTTGATCCTCTCGAAATAGGTAGATAACCTCCGAAAGTCAAGAATAACCTATCCATAACACATACAATAAGCTATCAACCTCTCCACATACCTTCACCATCCGCAACCAAGTAACAATCTCCATCTAAGAACCCTTCTAGTCTTCAAATCCCTAGAATACAAGAAGCTCCATGCCCGATCCAACTCCACCAATCAAATGAATGACACATCCCTCATACACAATCATCTCATGAGAGATAATTTCATAATTCTTCCATGCCACATAACAAAATTTGAATATCAACGGTCGGTCAACCAGGCGATTACCGTAATACTAGCCAAGCATTCACAAGTCCGAACACAGTGCACCTTCTAGAATATGCACCCTTCTCAGGTGATACCGAGTGGTGCCAACATTCTTCTAAACATCTGAAACTATCCCTGCTATCTAGAATTCATGACCTTCTCTTCGAATAGAGCAACAACCTCATACATGCAAACCTGAATCCCACACATTGCACAATATATATCATGTCATCATATAAAAACATGAGAACCCCATTATCAACTCTAAAGCACAAGTGGGATACATATCCCATCGGCCAAAAACTTTCCACATGACCCCCATCCAAGAGAAAATCTTAACACGCAATATATTCCTCATGCCTATCGAAAACATCCATCCCAAGCCGTGGTCGACACCATCGAGAACTCTTCGAAACCCATTAGCACAAAATAAAGCAATCAGAACTGAAACCCTCTGACTCAACCAAGTCATGCAGGTCTCCAAACCCAAGATTATTGCCACAAAACACATGTAGAGTCTTACTACATCAAGGAACCGATTGCTTCTATTACTATGTTGATCCAACCTATTACCAAACTATCATATTTCTTCGAGTTCCCCTCAACTTGCCCTCAAGTTAACTTCTCTCCTTGTCAGTAGACTTCATTCCTTAATCCAAAGCTCACCACAAGAGATTCTAACATGAAACCATATTGTCCTGAAGCCCATAAGCCATTTTATTCCTTTTTAAGCACCCATATTACCGCAACTGGACTTCCCACTCTAAAGAGTCCTTCTGCGAATTGAAGCTGCTTCTTTAACCTCTCTGATACTGAAATATAGAATCACTAATAATACAAAAATATCACAAGTCTCAACACCAACCAAATGCAAATCTTAAATCTAAACCATATACTAATCCGGAAAAACCTCAACTACTACGTCTGAATCTTGAACTCACTAGAATCGTCTCAAGAGTCATTCACTTTGCTCTAATCTTCAATGCACCACCCAAAGGAGCCAACCTAGTTGTGCATCATTAGCACACGAACACCTCAAGAAGTGACCCCCACCTTAAGCCACCGAGTGAATCCCCACTCTATGCACACTACATCCACTATGAATAATAAATCTGAATCATTCATAGATTTTCATATATCCATAAAGTGTAATACATCATACATATATAAGTTTCCTTACTTGAGTCATCCCCGAAATCAACCTTTTCAATTCATAACCGATCCATAAGTATGCCTCAGACCAAAAATAGTATAACATATGACCATGCGATCTGATCATCGACAACAGACTCCGCCACTTGGCTCGAAGGTTTAGAACATAACATCCATTAACCCACAATGCCCTTACTCTATAACTTCCATAATTCCGCACTGTAATTCAACTAAATCCTTCATACGATTATGTAGCAACAACCATAGAACACCTCAAATCGTCTGCTAAGTACATATCCATCCTCATGACAGTCGTGTGAACTTCCTTAAATGATCCAAACTCAAATTGCAACACATATAACCCTACTAGTAGCAATAAAGATCTTCACAGAACATCATAAGGATCCAAACTCAAATTGCTTAGCCTCAAACGAACTCTCTACACTTTATCTTGGTCACTAACACTATGCAATCACCGAATCTTCGTGAGTCTGAACTCATCAACAGACATAAGAATCTACTTTATTCCAAAAATGAACAACTGAAAGATCCCTAGCATACTAATAACTCAAGATTGTACTACACATAATAACAAAAATCAAGCATTCATAGTCCTTTTGCATCCCAAAAAAAAATTTCTCATCACATCTAAACCATCTAAGCATTTTATGCAGTCATGCAATACTCATCATATAGCTATCCAACCACTCGCTGAGCCATCAATCCCACTCCTAGGGACACTGGGACATATAAGTCCAAAAGCGCATACTCACATAACTGAAACCACCAATCCCAAGCTGCTGTCTAAACCTAGCCTCAAGTCTTTTAGACTGGCTCAACTCCTTAATACAAGGAACACATCTCGCACCTCAGCCATAACATCACAAGCCATTGAGGCACAACTAATACCGAGTTCTCCAAATAACACACGAGTAGATGGAAAGAATTCAAGGAGATACGCTTAGAGTTGAATTAATGTCGCACAATGAGGAAGAAAGATGAGGAATTTTCCTACATGCCCTGTAGCATCTCGAAGATAGGTATGGATGTCACCATACCGATCCGGAATACTCTACTAGACATTTGCTCATGAATCCTAGAACCTATAAACCTAGAACTCTGATACTAACTTGTCACGACCTAAAATCCACCTAGTCGTGATGGCACCTACCTCAATCTCCTAGGTAAGCCAAATAACACTCAACACAATTATAATGAAATAAATTTGGTTAACAAAAATGAAGTAACTGAATTTTCATACAATATCCCATGGATTTGTAATACAAGTCATGAGCCACTGACACTAGATTTACAAGCTAGTATGAAAATAAATACAACATTGGTTGAAATGTACATAAATAAAGATTGAATCTAAAGCTACCAAGGACAAGTGGTCACTATATCCGAAAAGCAAGTACATCCTCAGTGCCAACTCCCCTCGTCCATAGTATCTCAACTCCAAGATCTGCACATAAGGTGCAGAAGTGTAGTATGAGTACAATCAATCTCATGTACTCAGCAAGTATCATAACTAACTTTGATGAGATAATAGAAGTAAGAATTACAAATGATACTCGCCAATCGCATGTACAATTCATAATTCCAACAAGTATGGAACACTAATATGATAAAATCATGAAATCATAGATAAAACCACCATGGTGCATACAATTTTCTTAAAGTACTCTGCTCAGTCAACAATCCGGCATATAAGGAAGATATGCAAATAAATCAGGTAAACGGCCAAGGAAATCGCAAAGTAGAGATGAAATGCAATAACCAAATATCAATCCGTTACAGCGCGCAACCTGATAAAAATAAAAATCATAATACGGCTCTAAGGCCCATATCAGAATCTCCATAACTGAATCAAACCACTGATAAGCCTTCCCAAGGCCCAATCAACCAAAAATCCATTGGTTTCTCACAATACACGTGTAATTCGTCAAGAAGAAACATGAGGGGGTGACCCGAAGTGGATGGATCAATATCCACACGATGCATGATATATTCACGTGCAGTAATCATAAACCACCCGGCGTGGTCAGAGGCTCAATCTCATAATCCGTCTGGTGCGATCACATGCTCAATATTACGAATCCGTCATGTTGTACCCTATTTTGCACTAGTCAAAATATAATACAATTAACGGTTCATCTGAAGTTGATAAAAGAGAATCGCCACCTAATATTTAAGGTATATTAGGATGCCTATAAGCATGTGAAAGTTAATATCCTAATTGTTTGCAAACCATTGAAGTTTGGGCAAAGGTTCTAGTTATTCTAAGGGGAAGATATTAATATCCTTTAAAATCTATTTGAGGTAGCTCCTTAGGTTTAGGCTAGTTCAATGAAGTAAAGGTCTATACTCTGCTTAGTCAGATGTTCAATATCTAAAAGATATTCTAAGTCTAAGGTTCACTATTAATAAAAGGAGAGCGTGTATGCACTTTGAAAAGAGATTACAAGCTTTGTTTTTACAAAAATACTTTTGAAATGTGTATACTTATAAAGTTGAAAAGCCGGATATATGTAAAAATCTTGTAGAAAGGAATTCTTGTTTAAAAAAGAGTTAGGTGTATGAGATTTGGTAAGGTAAAGAATTATAAAACATACCTTAAGGGCTCGTTTGGTATGAGGGATAATAAATAATTTATCTCATGTTTGGTTGGGAGAAAATTACAGTATAATTAGTCCCGAGATTAATTATCTCAGAATTGTAGTACTTTTTTTATCCCCATGGAAAGCTGGAATAACAAATATCGAAAATGTTATTCCGGAATAACATTTTCCAACCAAACGACCCCTAACTGAGAATACTTCAATTGAAAATCAATTATAAAGAAACATTGCATTTTGAAATTCCCGTTGAGGTCAACCCGTTTGTAAGTGTCGGTTGTGTTTGGCTTTTATTTTACGAAACTAACTTTGGGATAATCTTTCGCAGCTCTGATTTTTTGAAAGGGGTTTCATATGCCATTAAGATCTGTCAAAGATCCACACTCGTTGAAAGTTGTTAGTGATAAGAAGATAGAACCTTTCATTATTTTGAAAAGAAATATAAACTTGGAAACCAGTTAGTGACCAAACATTGACAGGCTTGAAATGAGCAGAATTTAACTTGATTCTTTTTACCTATATGCTTTGGGTTTTCCTGCATTCCTACACAATCAAGTTATTGAAGCTGTCTAATAATAACGTTAGTCATTCAAGAATGTATACATATGCGACATATCAGACAGTAGTGAAATAAGTTCGAAATAAATAAGGGAAAAGAAACTGGACTCTCGGCGATCTAGGCCTGGTAGGCTTAATCAAGCCCAATAACACTTGGGCTGAGCGGCTGACATCCTATGCACGACAACGGAACAGCTGGGGCATTTGCATCTATACTCATTTTTTTATCACGTTTTAACTTGTATCTGCTTTGCAAAAAAAATTGCAAGCGTATTCACTTTTTCGCGTAACTTCAGCATACGGTCCTGAAGTAGCAAAGGCAATCACGCAAACTTCAGTATTCTAGTAGACGAGCCTGAAGTAGCAAAAATTGCCGAACGAGGTGTGCTGAAGTTTTTGTTTGTAATTGCTGAACTTAAGCATTCTAGTAGCTGAAGTTTTGTTCTCTATTTGTTGAAGTTTCTGTTTGTAATTATTGAACTTCAGCATGTTTCTGGTGTTTTTCACGTAAACTTTGTGTTGGCTGAAGTTTTTGTTTGTAATTGCTGAACTTAAGCATTCTAGTAGCTGAACTTTTGTTCTCTCTTTGCTGAAGTTTTTGTTTGTAATTGCTGAACTTAAGCATGTTTTAGCTGAAGTTTTCACGTAAACTTAGTGTTGGCTGAAGTTTTTGTTTACAATTGCTGAACTTAAGCATTGTAGTAGCTGAAGTTTTGTTCTCTATTTGCTGAAGTTTTTATTTGTAATTGCGGAACTTCATCATATTTTAGCTAAAGTTTTTCACGTAAACTTAATGTTGGCTGAAGTTTTTATTTGTAATTGCTGAACTTAAGTTTTAAAATGCTTAAGTTCTTTTACCAGTAGCCGAAGTTTACGTATCCAAGGAAAGAGTGTCCCGTCAAACAAGGCGTTAAAAAGCCCTTCACTTTGTTGTGATATCATACACCTGGTTTCTGTAGTAGCTTTTCACCCATATAATGAGGATCTTATATGTATTCGTGTAAGTAATTATCGTGTTGTCGTATATAACATACGAACAGATGAAGTGGAAAGCTCTACCCATTTTTGTATATCCTGAAGCCAAATTCATGACTATTAACAAACAATAGGATCTGATCATACTGGTAAAGATCATACGTATCAGAAGGGGTATACGATCACTATAGAAGAATGAAGAAAATGAAGGAGGAGAAGAAGGAGGAGAAAGAGGGTTGAAGTCGTTTAAAAAGTGCGTACATGTTAAAACTTTTAAAAAAATGATTATAGATTAAATGGGGGCGACCAAATAGGGCGCCCCATGCAATTTTTATAACAACTCGACTAAACTTTGGGCTTGAGTATCCAATTGAATTCAGCAAGCCCAAGTTAAACATGCACAAAAATAAAAGAAAGGGGCACTACTGTGTGTCAAATAAGATATAGATTTAAGCAAATAATAGAGGATCAAAGAATGAAATGGACAGTTTTTATTTCATTTTTAATCCTATAAGGATTATTAGAAGTTAATGATTAAAGGCTTGATACAATTTCTCGTTTATGGATATGATTCCTCTTTGAGCCCTTGGCACTTCAAGTTCACGAGGGTTTCACGGACCCCGTGCAGTGCTTGTGTCAATGAGGAGGATCATAGCCGCTACAAGTTTCCGCATCCAAACACCATTAATCACCTACTTCTAATCTTTCCCAAAGGTTTAACATAAATAAAGGGGATAACAGAGTAACTCATACTGTCAAAAAATACAAGCAGTGGTCACAAGAGCTCAAGTGAACCCTCTAAAGGTTCCAACACACAAAACACAACAACAGTGAAACAAATGGGGGCACTGTAATTCATTAAAGCGCATAAACAATTAAGCGCACAACACTGACTTAAGAGAATTCATGTTAGAGTCATAAGATCACTGTGAGGACCTAGTCAAACAGAAGAACAAAGTTCAAAAAGTAAACATGTTTCATTTCTCATGGATTTTAAACTTAGAAGTACTAAAGATAAGCATCGCACAGGGGTAAGCATGGGTGTATGCTCTATTAATTTTACTGCAGGCTTGACATTTAAGAATTCTTCTAAGTGACTTCAGGTCTGTTGTCACGACCCGAATTTCCCATCTCGGGTTCGTGCTAACGCCTAATATTCACTTGCTAGGCAAGGCGACGTCACTAAAGAAATTAACCAATTTTTAGAAATTAACTCAAATAATGACAATAAACGAGAAATAAACTCCAAATCTAACATAGTGCGAATATAAACAACGTGATACTAACTACTCCGAGAAATTCGGAGTCACGAGTACATGAGCACTAGAAGTCTACAAACATGGTCTGAAATAAATACAATTGTTCGAAGGAGATCAAGAGTAAAGGTAGAAAATGGAAGGGGACTTCAAAGTCTGCGAACACCAGAACGTCTACCTCAAGTCTCCATATGAAAATGATCCGAGCCGACACACCTCTAAGAACTGGTGGGACCGATACTAGTATCTGGACAGGAAGTGTAGAAGTGTACTATGAGTACAACTGACCCAATGTACTCCGTAAGTGTCGAGCCTAAACTCGACGAGGTAGTGACGAGATTATGACAAAATACCTGCGTAAAAACCCTGTATAAATATATATAAAGCAGCAAAATAACAAGAAGAATGATAAAATATTAACTGGGAGGGGACATGCAAAAGGGGAGAATATCATAAAAATGGCAATTTCGATATCCCTAAATAACATCTTTCAAATTAAGCAACAATATGACCAAGTAAATCACCAAAACTGGAAACTAGATAAAGAAATGATATGAAAATAAATGGCGCGACATGGCCCTTCGTGCTTTTACTCTCGTCATAACCATGTAATATCATGAATATAATGGCACGATATCACTCTTCGTGCTTTTACTCACCGGCAAGGTATAACCCTTCGTGCTTTTACTCTCACATCTCTCAATATATGATAATGAATTCAAATAAGGCATGGCAATATCCTTCATGCTTCTCTCTCTTCCTCACCAAGCAACAATACAAATCCGAATAATAATAAAAATCAAGGCAGAAAAAATTTTCTTCAAATATAGTGCAATAATATCAAACTCAACTTTCAAATATACAACATCTTTGAAATAAATAATAAATACGAAACGACTAATTTAAAGAAGTAATAATCTGACCTAAGCATGGATAACATGATTAACAAAATAATTTAATCCAAAAAAATAATTTCCACCTGCATGTTTTAACCTAATGACAACGCATAGATACTCGTCACCTCACATATACGTTGTCCCCATACATAAAACACATAGCGAATAGACCAACAAGTCTTAATCCCTCAAGTCAAGGTTAACCACGACACTTAACTCACTCTGCAACCAAATCAATGCTCAACCACGGCTTTTCATCTAGAATTAGCCTCCAAACCAATCAAATTTAACCAAATATAGGTCAAATAATTCAAAATAGGTTTTAGAAACTACCCATTAATGAAAGAGGTTCAATTTTATTAAATTTTTGAAAAAAGTCAACAAAAGTCAATCCCAGGCCCGCTTGGTCAAAATTCGAGGTTCGGACCAAAACCCGATTACCCATTAACCCCCGAAGCTTGGTTATGTGATTTATTTCGAAATCCGACCTCACTTTTATAAAAATTTCCAATTCTACCCAAATCTCTAATTTCTGCCATGAAAATCCTAAATTTGATGTTGAAATCTCATGAAAAGTAATGGAAACTTATACAGAAATGGATTAAAGTCACTTACCAATGAATTTGGAAAGAACAGTCTCTTGAAAAATGGCCTCTAGAGTGTTTACGATTGAGAAATAGTGTAAAATGAGTTAAGTCCCGATTTTTCCCTTTTTTACCCAGCTGCAGATGTTGCAATTGTAATGTTTAGTTCGCAATTGTGAGCATTACAAATACATTACAAGGGTCACAAATGCGAACCTTATCTCAGAAGAACATAAGTCTCAAATGCGACAAATTGATCGCAAATGCGAATAACCAGCCTTTGCAAATGCGGCCAATACCTTCGCAATTGCTAAGAAGTCATATTTTGCCAAGCATCCCTAATGCTACCAAGTGACCGCAAAAGCGATCATGTGATGTTCGCAATTGCAAACCATTTCCTCACAAATGCGAGGTTACCCAATATCAGGCCTTGCTCGCAAATGCGAGACAGACCTCGAAAATGCGAGATCCGCATCAAAATATCAGAGCTGGAAGAACAGTAGCTGACTTCAAACCATCCAAACTCTCCCGGAACGCATCTGAAACTCACCCGAACCCCTCGGGCTCCAAACCAAACATGCAAATAAGTATAATAACATCATACGAACTCGCTCAACTGATCAAAACACCAAAATAATACCTAAAACTACGAATCGGACATCAAAATGCATGAAATTTTTCGAGAAACTTAAGAACTTCCAAATTCACAAGCGAGCATCTGAATCTTATCAAATCAACTCTGTTTTGTACCAAATTTTGCAGACAAGTTTTAAATAGTAGAATGGTCATATACCAAGTTTCGAAACAGAAATTCGAACCCGATAGCCATAAAGTCAACCTACGGTCAAACCTAGAAAATCTATAAACCTTTGAGTTACTAGTTTTCAATAAATCACGTCAAATCAAGTTTGGGACTTCCGAATTTACGGGCATACTTCCAAGTATGAAATCACGATACGGACCCACCAGAATCGTCAAAATACTGATCCGGGGTCATTTATATAAAATATTGACCGTAGTCAACTCAAGTCATTTCTAAAGCTAAAATTCATATTTTCTTAAAATTTTCACATAAAAACTTTCGTAAAAAGTCACGGACTATGCATAAATATCAAGAAACACTAAGCAGAGCTAATCGAGGCCTTTGAACATGGAAATTAGGGCTAGAACTCAAAATCACCTATCAGGTCATCACATTCTCCACCTCTAAAACAAAGTTCGTCCTCGAACGAACATAAAAAGGTTCCTGGACTGATCAAAAAGTGGGGGTATCTACTCTACATATTGGACTCGGAGTCCCACATAGGTGCCTCGATCAGTTGACCTCTCCGCTGCATCGAACAGAAGGATAACTCTTAGACCTCAACTTCCGGACCTGCCTTGCTAGAATGGCCACTGGCTCTTCCTCATAAGTCAAATCCTTGTCCAATTAGACTAAGCTGAAATCTATTACATGAAACGGATCACCGTGATAATTATGGAGCATGGAAACATGGAACACCAGGTGAACTGCTGATAAGCTAGTTGGCAATACAAGCTTGTAGGCCACCTCACCAACTATCTCAAGGATCTCAAAGGGTCTGATATACCTAGGGCTAAAATTTGCCCTTCTTCCCGAACCTCATCACACCCTTCACGGGTGAAACCCAGAGCAAAACCCTCTCTCCAACCATGAATACAACACCAAGAACTCTCTGATTGAGATAACTCTTCTGCCTAGACTGTGTTGTATGAAGCTGATCCTATATCTTGACTATTTCCAAGGCATCTTGAACCAAATCAATACCCAACAACTGATCCTCTCCCAGCTAAAACTAACCAAATGGCATCATCGTGGTGCACCGTGTCCTTCTTAAGGACAAGAAAATAAGGGCCATCATAATGATGCTCTCTAATGCGCTCATACAAAGAAGACCGAGAAATCGTGCACGCAAGAACCCTACTAGGCTCCAAAACATCTAACCTCACGAATTGATTGGCTAAGGCCTGAACATCTGATGCTAGCGGTGTCTTACCAACTAGAATATATGCAAGGCTACCCATACTCACAACATTTCTATTCAAGGAATTTACAACAATATTGGCCTTCCCAGGATGGTACAATGGTGATATCAATGTCTTTTAACACCTTTAACCACCTTCGTTGCCTCAAATTAAGATCCTTTTGCTTAAACAAATACTGTATACTCTGGTGATCTATGAATACCTCGCACGACACACCGTAGAGATAATGCTTCCAAATCTTCAATGCTTGAACAATAGCTACCAATTCTAAGTCATGAATAAGGTAATTCTTCTCATGAACTTTCAACTTCCGAGGCATAGATACAATCACCCTTCCATCCTACATAAAAAATGTACCAAGACCAATATGTGATGTATCAAAATTACACAATGTAGGATCTTGAACTTGAAGGCAACACCAACAGTGGGATTGTATGCAGTCTTTAGCTTCTGAAAGCTCGACTTACACTCATCTAACCACATGAATGGAGAACCCTTCTAGGTTAATCTAGTCAATAGGGTTGTGATGGATGAAAACCCCTCCACAAACCGGCGATAATAACCCTCCAAACCCAGAAAGCTTCAAATTTCTGTAGCTGAAGTAGGTCTAGGCTAGTTTTGAACTGCCTCAATCTTCTTAGGATCCACTTTAATGCCCTTGGAAGATACAACATGCCCCTAAAAGGCAACCGAGTCCAACACAAACTCACACTTTGAAACTTGGCATATAACTGACTATTTCTCATAGTCCGAAGTATAATCTAAAAATGCTGCTCATGCTCCTCTCCACTGCGGGAGTAGATCAAAATATCATCAATGAGGATGATCACAAAAGAATTCAAATATACCTTAAACACATGATTCATCAAATCCATAAATGTTTCAGGAGCATTTGTTAAGCCAAATGACATGATTATGAATCCATAATGCCCATAACGAGTACGGAAAACAGTCTTAGGGATATCTGATGCCCTAATCTTCAACGGATGGTAGCCAAATATCAATTCAATCTTCGAAAACACTTTGACACCCTGGAGATGATCAAATAAGACATCAATCCTCGACAAAGGATACTTGTTCTTGATAGTGACTTTGTTCAACTGCCGATAATCTATATACATCCTCATCGAACCATCCTTGTTCTTCACGAACAACACTGGTGCACCCCTGGATGAGAAACTAGGCCTGATGAATCCTTTATCAAGTAAATCATACAACTGCTACTTCAGTTCCTTTTAACTTAGGTGGGGCCATACGGTATGGTAGAATAGAAATGGGTTGGGTGCCCGGAGCCAAGTTAATACATAAGTCGATATCTCTGTCGGGTGGCATCCCTGGAAAATTTGCAGGAAAAACATCTAGAAACTCACGCATAACTGGTACTAAATCCATGGAAGGAACCTCCTCGCTAGGATCACGGATATAGGCAAATATGCTATACATCCCTTCTCAACCATATGTCGAGCCTTCACATAAGAAATAACACTGATAGTAGAATGTCCAGGAGTCACTCTCTACTCTAATCACGGCAACCCTGGCTTGGCTAAGGTCATTGTCTTGGCGTCACAAACTAATATAGCGCGATAAGGTGATAGCCAATCCATGCCCAAAATAGTGTCAAAGTCCTCTATATTACGAATTAAAAGATCTACACTAGTCTCAAGTCTCTCGATAGAAACCACACACGAGCGATAAATGCGATCTACAATAATAAAATCTCTATCAGCAATGGACACATATACATGAGCATTCAAATAATCATGAGTCATAACCAGATATGAAGCAAAATAGGATGACCCATAGGAATAAGTAAATCTAGGATCAAATAGGACTAAATCATCTCTATGGCAAACTGGAATAATACCTATGATGACGGCGTCAGATGACTCTACCTCAGGTCTAGCTTGAAATGCATAAACACAAAAGTGTATGCATGTGCAAAGTGTGCTATCATAGCTTAATTCAGGTAAATATATCACAAAAGTAGCAATTATCAAATTCAATCAGCAAATTAACCTCTATGTAACCTCAAACATGGCTCAAATAGCTCACAACAAGGCTACAAATATAAGAATCATCACAACATGAAGCTTAGCAATCAATCCAAGGTATATAATAGCCTAAATATTACCAGATCATAGAAAATACAGTGGTGCACGCACATGTGCTCAACCCCACACATATGCGCCACCCATAGCATGTAGCTATCACAAAAAACTCAGGCAACTAGTCCCTCAACCTAGTTTAGGTAAGACACTTACCTCAAACAAGCCAAACTGATACTTTAGAAATGCGCCATCCCGCGCGAATCGTTCTCCAAACGACTCAAAACTAGCCCAAAACAACTCAAAAACATCAAATAATGCCAAAGGAATGAAACCCAAAAGATAAAGGTCTAATCTTTAATCAAATACTCAAAGTCAACAAAAATATCAATCCGGAGCATGCACCCCGGAACCCGACAAAACTCATAAGTTTTGATAAGCCATTTGAATACGAATCCAACTCTACTAATTTCACTCAAATTCGACTCCACCTTTAGAAATATTTTGGCAAAACCTCCTAAATTTCTCTTTTAAATTCATTAATCGAATGCCGAAATCAAATATGTAATCATGTAAAATAATTAAATCCAAGTCAAAAATACTTACCCCAATTCAAATAGAGAAATTCTCTCCAAATTGCCAAAATCCGAGCTTTCAAACTCAAAATGTGATAAAATGAGAAAAACCCTCAAAATATATATCAAACTGCCAAAGAATCCGCATTTGCGGACAAAATGCCGCACCCATGACCTCGCACCTGCGAGCCCATGCTCGCATCTGTGAACCAGCTGGATTTGACCTCCTCTCGTATTTGCAGATCAATACTCGTATCTGTGACAGCAGAGAAGCGCAAAACTTCTGGAGAGGCGGACACTCACCTCGAGCCTCACTACTAGAAAATGCCAATTTTCCGACTACCATTTCCTTTGAAAATTGGTTGGAAATCACTTATTTTCGATGGAAATGAAGTGGTCGGAATATAGATGGTCGCAAAACAATTTCGACCAGAACGGTCTGAAATTTGCGACCAAAACAGTCACAAAGAAGAAAAAACTAGGTGACCGGCTAAATTTGAATGTTTCGACCGAAATGGTCATTAATTTTGCGACCAAATCCATCACACATTTAAAATAAATTATTAATAATTTTTTGACAGTTTAGACCATTTTGGTCGGTAATTTTAATAATTAATTGAAATTAAATTCATAATTTTCTACTAAATCGATCGGAAAGATTAAAATTAAATTAAAAAATAATTAATTTTTCCAAAATTATTTTCCGACCACTTCAGTCGTAAATCTGGAAATTCCCAGTAAGTTTTTTGACCAAAGTAGTCAGAAATCAATCGAAAAATCTAAAAAAATTTAGTAAAATTATGCTACATTTTAAGCTGCACCATCTGTAATTCAAAACCAATTAAGCTTATCATTCAACCAACCAACAAAACATCAAATATTAAACTACCAAACTATACAATACTTTCAAACAAATGTAAACACATCTATTAAAACACGTTAAAGTATGAAACTTTAACCAAATGATATTAAATTCTAAAACACATAATCCAAGTGTAAAACCAATCAAGCCGAAACCAATAAAGTCTAAACTCATATTACATCCAAAATTAGTACTACTGATCATCATCGGTTTCAGTTTCCTCATTGTTAAATTCTGCCATTGTACGTTATTTTCCATGATTTGCCAAGAATGTCTATATCATACTTATTGTTTCTTGAGCATTATTCTATTGTTGAGACAATTCATCGATTTGCATCCGTATTTTCTTAATTTATTCGAGTGAAGTAGAAATACCACTAAATAATGCGGCTAGACGATTAGACGACGACTACGCTCCAAGTCTATAGACTCTACTTTTATTTATTTTCATGAGAAACAAAAAAAATATATATCTAAATAAGCAATAGAAAAAATATATCTTCGGCCGTCGGCTGAGAATCGGGCTGAGTTTGTTGCCACTCCTCCATTTTTTTGTGATACCCTTCCTGAAATATTGTTGACAAACATTATATAAACAAATTAATCTTAACCAAGAATAAAGGTAGTACTATTAGAATCTTATATATGTCTCTGATGCAAGCGGTTCGATCCATATTTCGCTTGTACCATCTTTCTTCTTCTTCTTATGTGTCTCCTCAAAAATAGTAGCATGAGACATATTTCCCCCATGTGTCTTTTCCTTTCAAAATAAAAAATATGAGTTTATTATTTGAATCTCACATAAGTAACGCTAAGTAAAATTTTATAAATAACTTACCAATCTCAATCGATGAGCCGCAAAACTGATTGAACCCCCTGTGTGCAACGAGCCACCCTTACTGGAGGCTCTGTTTGCCTTCGCCTTTTCACTCCTTTGCTTCCATTCTTTGATATTCCCGTTCGCCAATAGTTGCGATTAAATATCTTCACGCAACCACAAAATCATGATCCCATCTTTTCAAGCAAAAAAGTGAGTATCTTTAATTCTTTTTTGATCTATCTTCTCGAATTTTTCATTTACCATATTTGGATGTAACTACCCGACTAGTCGTTTTGAGTGTTATAACCCCGTTCCCCTATTTACTACTTCTTTTGTTCTTAGTTATTATTATTATGTGACTTGAGGGGTAGTTGGTATGGTTTCCGAGGATGTTTCAGAATGAATTGGGACACTTAGTCCCAAGGTTGGAAGCTTGAGTTGAAAGAGTTGACAGGATATTGACTTATGTGTAAACGACTCTGGAATAGAGTTTTGATAGTTTTGATAGCTCCGTGGTGATTTTGGACATAGGAGTGTGTCTGTATATTGATTTGGAGGTCCATAGGTGATTTTGTCTTGAAATGGTGAAAGCCAAAAAAATTAGAAGTTTAGAGAGTTAAGAGGTTTGATTGAGAGTTGACTTTGTGGTTACTGTGCTCGGATGGTTGTTCCAAAAGTTGGAATAGGTCCGTTATGTTATTTATGACTTGTGTGCGAAATTTGAAGTCAATCAAAATGATTAGATAGGTTTCGGCATCGATTATAGAAGTTGGAATTCCTTAGTTTTTATTAGTCTTAAATTGGGGTGCGATTCATATTTTTGATGTAGTTTGATGTGATTTGAGGCCTCGACTAAGTTCGTATTGTATTTTGGGATGTGTTGATATGTTTTGGTTGGGATCTCGGGGACTTCGGGGATGATTTGGATTGAAATCGGATTGGGATTTGGACTTAAGAGAATTTTGATGCTGCTGATATCTGGTGTCACCGCACTTGCATAGATTTGGCCCAAGTGTGGGACGAATAAACAGCTAGGTGGTCACATATGTTGTCTGGGTGAGCTGGGGAATTTGTGCAAGTGTGAGAAGTTTTTCGCACCTGCGAGCTCGCAGATGCGAAATGAGGGTCGCAAAAGCAAAAAGGGACTAGAGAGGCAGGTTCGCAGAAGCGAATACTTTTGCGCAAAAGCATACTCGCAGGTGCAGGCTTGGAACTGCAGAAGCGCGAGGTCAGGAGTCTAGTGTTACTTCACATATGCGGATCTTTGACTACAAAAGTAGAACCGCAGAAGCGACTAAAAAGTCTGCATAAGCATAAAGCTTAGCAATGTATTAGATTGAAGGGTTCTGAGATTTTATTCATTTTTTAACTTGCCAAGCTCGGATTAAGGAAATTTTTGAGAGGGGGTTCGAGTGATTTCATGAGGTAAGCCACTTTTGATCATTTTTATTCAATAGTATTGATTACTTATTGAATTTCCCATCTAGTTTATGTGTTTTTAAGGTGGAATTTTTGGAGTTTTGGGCTAGGGATTGGAGAGCAAAATTTGTGGATTTGAGTGACGATTTGGTGTTGAAATTTGGTATATTTGGTATGGTTGGACTCGTGGTTGAACGGGTGTTTGGATTTTGTTACTTTTGTTGGATTCCGAGATGTGGGCTCGGAGTTGACCTTTTGAGTTGACTTTTTGACTTTTGATTAAGAACTTAGCATTTTCATATGGAATTGATTCTTATAGCTTGGGTTGATTGTATCGAATTGTTTGTGGCTAGATGCGAGACGTTCGGAGGCCGATTCACGAGGCGAGTGCTTATTGGAGTAAATATTTGCACGGTTTGAGTTGAGTAACACTTTTAAACACGGTTCTCAGGGTATGAATCCTTGAAATTTTATGCTATGTGATTGGTGTTAAGGTGACACGCATGCTAGGTGGCGGGCGTGTAGACATGCACCGTAGTAATTGTGAGTCAGTCGATTCCGTGGAACTATGTACTCATCCTATCTAAATGCTATTATAGTACTCTATGTGTTAGAGAATTTAAGGTGCAATTTATGTTAGAAATCATGTTTAGGCTATGTTCCGGTGCTATTGGGACCCGCAACACTCGTTCTTTGGTGTTAAGTTATTTGCTTAATTATTGTTATGTACTCAGTCGCATTTATCATTGCTTTTCATATCTTAGTCTTTGTTATCATATATTGTCACATCATGTATCATTGATTTGGGTTGCTTGGCATGAGCGTTGTAAGCCCGAGAGACTGGAGAGATTTATAACTAAGTGAGGCTGAGGGCCTGTTTGTGAGTGATATTGATGAGATCAGACTGCACGCCGCGGTGGGTATTATTGAATCATGATGGGATCGAGCTGCACGTTGCAGCAGGAATTATTGATTCATGATGGGATCGGGCTACACGCCAAAACAAGTTTTATTAGTTCTTGGGCAGGATGCTCCCCTCCGGTGTCTAACATACCAGAAGTGAGCGCAGTTTCTATTGATTCATGATAGGATAGGGTTGCACGCTGCAGTAGGTACCATACAGTACTGAGTGACTACGTATGATGAGTGGAATTGAGACATTCAGGTTGAGTACTCTGAGCGTGTGAGTACGTGAGACTTTCATTGTGTTGCATCATATACGATATGCATATTGGCATATGGATATAGAGATGTCATATTCCTCATACCAGTCAGACTTGGCATATTTCATCTCTATTTAGCTAAATTGTTAAACTAGAAAGCATGTCTACATTTCATATATTGTATACGAACTGATCACGAGTTTTCTCTAAGGCATTATTGTCATATTTCCTGTCATTTATGTATTGTTAAACTCTGTACTTGAACTATATTGGTTCAGCTCGTCACTTCTTTTAGCCCAAAGGTTATACTTGTTACTTATTGAGTTGGTTGTACTCACGCTACACTCTGCACTTCGTGTGCAGGTCCAGGTATTTCTGGGCACATTGGTTGCTGATTTGGAGTTTTTACCAGTTCGAAGATTATCTAGGTAGCTGCTTTGGTGTCCGCAGACCTTGACTCTCCTCCTTTATATTTTAGTCTTATTTATATTGTTCTACCCTTGTAGGCAGTGTTTCAAACCATGTTATTGTATAGATGCTTATGTGCTTAGTGACATTCGGATTTTGGGAAAATTCTATATTGAGTTGCAGTGTTTTCTTCCAGTTATTATGGGATTTTATTTACTTAAGCCTATTTCAATATGTTTAAATTAAAGATGCATGTTATTTATGAGTTGTTGGCTTGCCTAGTATCGCGATAGGCGCCATCACGACACATGTGATTTTGGGTCGTGATAGGATCAGGTCGTTTGCCTCGACAGTATAATGTAATACACTCTTATGGGATCGGGTCGTTCTCTTTGGTAGTATGATGTAATATATTCGTACCTTAAATTGAAACCACATATTCAATCTGATTTGGTATGAAATCTCTCTCTAGGAATTCCACGGCTCATGAAAAAATGGCATCATAGCTTCTACAACCATATGTGTGGCCAGAAAGGATGGCAAAAACCTGCATTATATGTAAAATAAATATTCGTTAAATATATGTAGATCTTTATTCTAATAATTAAAAAATAAAAAGTTACGTACCCGTCCCCATGGGGTACGATAATCAATAGATGCATATGATCATACTATATAGTACCACCAGCATACTGTCTCCGTAAAGGAGCAAATGAAGCAACACTAGTAGATGGGGTTGCAACCGCCTGAGATCCTCCAATGTCAAGTCTACAAATATTAGGAGTAAATGATGATAAAGATGATAATGAAGTGGACGATGATGGAGGCACAAAAGATGAACCATCATGCCCACCCCTGGGATGGAATCAATGGTGAGCCATCATGCTGACTAACAGGGAAACAAGGACTCAAAGGTAGCAGATTAGGAATGGGCATAAAATTAATAGTAATAGAGGCTGAGGCTGAACCACCCTGGGTCGGCATGGAATATTATTGTACTGTGCTAGCCTGGGGACTATGAAAAACTTAGTTGGTAATGTAGTCATCGACTGAGAAGGACGAGGAAAACTAGGAGGAGGACTCATCTTAGGCATGCGTGGAAGAATGTGATCACTCGTGGATGGTAAAGTATTTTTTTTCTTCTTAGATTTTTTCAGTTCTTTACCCTTAGAAACCACCTGTGCAAATTAAGTAAAACAAAATATACTAATAAAAAAATCAACATGTAATAATATAAAGCAATTCTTCTACATATTATAACAATTAAAAAAAGAATAAATATAAAGTTCAACAAGATGTAAAAATAAAACAATATCATAAGGAATAACATAATAAATCAAACAAGTCATAAAACACACAAATAACTCAATCCTCATCGCTTTATTCATATTGATCATATTCATTTTTATGATTTAGTTCTTTATCCTTTCTTGCTTCATATTCATCACTTGAATCTCCATCCTCGTTTTCCATGGATAGTCCTTCCTCACAATCACTTTGATTTGATTTAAGGACTGAAGGCTCGAATTCCTCATAAAGGCCTTCACTATCATGCAATCCACCTGCTAGTTCATCATCCACCATTGCTTCAACACTTGAAATGTCATTCTGGTACGCTACATCTAATGCATCCTCGACCTCAACTCTACCCATGGGCTTTGTTTTTATCACTATCTGCCATGCAACCTTCTCCTTGCACAAAGGATAAGGTGTGTAATATACCTGTTTCACATTTTGTGCTATGATAAATGAGTCATAAAGTCTATACCTCCCCGTGTGCTTTATTTCAACTATTTTATACTTCGGATACACCTTTGTACCTCTAGTAGGTGTTGGATCATATCATTTACACTGAAAGAGTACCAACATTTTCTTCTGCCAACCAACACTATACTAGAGTTCTAATATCTGTTGAAACACACCATAATAATCAACATCACCGTCAGCTTTCACACACATGCCACTATTATTAGTTTTTTTGCCATTGGACCATTATTCTACATGAAACTTGTACCAATTGATGGATTACTTAGACATCACTACCCGCCATGAAGCCTTCTTCTTGATAATAGTGGCTTTTTATAGACGTCAACTTCCCTTCTTTCACGTCAACACACCTAGATACGTTTGATGCATACCTATCAGGCATCCTTAAATTATTAACCTAATCGCAAATCTCTCTTATTTCATCAAAAATGAATGTGTAACTGGCTTAGGCTTCTGAATCTTGTTGTTCATGTATGTCAGGTACAACTCAGCCACCTACAATATTCTTTCAAATCCATCATGGCCTTCAAATTATCTTTTGTCTTGTTGCTTACATCCATCACAGTATTAAACAAGTTATCAAAAAAGTTCTTCTCGATATGCATGTGTTGGCCCAAGTAAAAGTTAAGTTTTGAAGATAGACAAAGGAACTCAGACATGGACCAGGTCCATCCTAGTGTATAGATATGGATAGACTTAAGCATGTGAGATGCACATGAAGGAGATAGACTTATCTTGAATGAAGTAATATCTCCCGATCCTGATCAAAAAGATTGCATATTGGATAAGGAGAAGGACTCCTTACTCAAAGAGAAAACGGTTTAAGAGAAGGATAGAGTTAGAGGTTGAGATCAACTAGAACTCTTCCACCAAGGAAGAGTAGCTTTAGAATTCTAGTCAATCTCTATTTACTAACTCTATAAATATCAGTGTTGTTCTCTTTTACAGGTTGCACAAAAATGTAGATGTTAAATATGAATTGAGAGCAAAATAGCAAGGCTTTTTGCAAGCAGTTTGCGTGTGATTCAAGTGTGCAGACTAAAGCTACATGAACCTGATTGAAGAACCAGCTCTATAAAGAGTTTTATGTGTCTTTCTTTATTTATAGTTCAATTGTAGTAGGAGTTTTCATATTGTAACTTTCAGCTTTATCTAGAAGCAATTGTATTAGGTACTCAGAGTTTTTCAAGTTAGAGCTAACTTGAAGTTGTCGTAATAGTTGAGGCTGTATGCTACAACGGGATTAGAGTTAGTCCAAGGTTTACAAAAGAGTTTTTGTAAATGTAGTTTTTGGTTCAGTGATTTTAGTGGAGAGTTTGGGAAACTCCTACTAGAAAGTAGGTTGTGGTTTTTTCACCTTTTGAGCCATGTGTTTTTCACGTAAAATCTCTAAGTTCTATAATTTCTGTACTTATTATTCCGCAATCGTAGTAGTTTGAACACATAGAAGAACTAGGTCCTTCTATAATCAGTTTAAGTGAAAAATTGGTCACCACACAAATCAACCCCCCCTCTTGTGTGGTATTGAAGTATAATATATCAGCATAATATCAAGATTATGTCGAAGAAGATTATGCTTCCAATAAGATAACTCCCAAAAAATGCTCTGTTTTTTCCAGTTGTGTCTTATACTATACCCCGGTATCTTATTAGGCAATGGATACTCTGTTACCTTAGGTATATCCCTAACTATGTTCCACATCTCTTTAGGTGACAAGACATGCAGTGGTACCTCATAATCAGTTTTATTCTTCATAAATGCACTAGTATTTCTCCTAAACTCAAGATCCATTGGCAAGAAGTGGCGACGATAGTCAAACCATGTGTTCTTGCCTCCATGTTTCAAAGTGAATGCCTTTATGTCTTCCATACAAGTTGGGCAAGCTAACTTTTTGGTAGTTGACCACCCAGACATCATTCCATAAGCAGGAAAATCATTTATAGTCTACATCAAAGCAGAACGGAGTCTAAAGTTTTGCTTAGTTGATATATCATATGTTTCCACACCTTCATGCCACAATAACTTCAACTCATCAATTAGGGGATGCATGTATACATCGATCAATTTTTTTGGATCGCGTGGACTTGGAACAATGCAAGTTAGAAATAAATATTGACTTTTCATACACAATAGGAAAAGAATGCTAAGGCCAATAAATGGCTTGTGTACGGACTTGGTCTAGACGAGTACAGCAGAATTCAAAGTTGTACCACTACTAAGAAAATTTAGGACACCTTGCAAGTGTCTCAGGAAGGAACTCTTCAAGTGAAGAGATCAATAGGTACATTGTTGTACTCTCAATATGAGAATTTCACCATAAAGGAAGGAGAAGCCATCCAAGAGATGTATACAAGGTTCGCAACACTAACAAATGAACTTAAGTCTCTTGAAAGGATTATCCTTGAAGAAGACAAGGTTGAGAAAATTTTGACAAGGTTACCAGTTACTTGGGAAAGCCAAATCACTGCTATTTAAGAATCAAAGAACATTGCCACTCTCAAGTTGGATGACTTAATTGAAAATCTCACTGCCTATGAAATTAGAAGGAAAACCATGAAGATGGATTCACCCAAGAAGGAAAAAAGCATGGCTCTCAGAATTACTAAAGGTGCAGATTTAGAGGAGGGTGAAATGACTATGATCACGAGGGATTTCAAGAAGTATCTAATGAGAGGAAAGGGTTTTTCAAGAGGTATAACGTACAACAAACCAAGGGTCCCTGAAAAACAGACCAATGAGGGTTGTTACAAATGTGGTAAGACTGACTACATGATCAAAAATGTCCTCAATGGGAAATTGAATAGAAGAAGGAAAAGGCTGAACGAAGAAACAGGAAGAAGGAACAGGTTCATCTCAAAAAGAACAAAGGATCAACAAAGGTTATGGTTGTTGCTTGGGGAGAGAGCTCATATTAGCATTCAGAAGATGAAGATGGAGATAAACAAGCACTTATGGCCATTGGAAGATCTGATGAGGAATCAAAGGTAAGTGTGATTCATCTCAAAGACAAGATTAAATTTTTGTCTAAAGAAAGTCTATCTGAGTTACTGCTAGATTTCATTGATGAATATGAGGTAATAAACAATGAAAAGGAATAGCTATCTAAGGAATGTGTAATCTTGAAAGCTAAGT
Organism: Nicotiana tabacum; assembly: GCF_000715075.1. Taxonomy (NCBI): domain Eukaryota; kingdom Viridiplantae; phylum Streptophyta; class Magnoliopsida; order Solanales; family Solanaceae; genus Nicotiana; species Nicotiana tabacum. The sequence continues at coordinate 108,475,829 of NC_134095.1, forward strand.
GCAAAAATCTGGAACTTAGGGCTAGTGAAAGTGATAGCAAAAATGCTGAGTTGAAGAACCAGGTTCTTAAACTCGATTTCACTATGCTAGAATTTAGATCTGAAAATTTAAAATTGAAATTAGGAACAGGTAAAAAGAAAGCTGATCACACACATCTCACCTTAGAAGAAAATCTAGGAAAAATAAAGGATGAGTTGTATAAAAAGGATGAGCAGATAAGAGTCCTAAAGAAAGATCTAAGCAAGGTTAAGCATGAACTAGACAGAACTTGTAAAGAGAATAAGTCGTCTGATGCACTATCATGGCTACAAGAACACCACAGTAGCAATAAGAGAGGACTTGGCTATGGGACCCATGCACCTAAGTGGGATCCCAAAAGCAAGTATATCACACTTCCTGAGAACGAAATCTGCACACAATGTAGTAAGACTAATCACTACAAAAGTAAATGTAATGCAAAAGAAAAGGCCAGTCAAAAGAACAAAACTTTTGTTCAAGGGAAAAATAGGTTGCTAGGATGGGCTAAAAAGAATTTAATTCACCCTTTTGCCTATATAAAGGGACCTAAACTAGTTTGGGTTCCTAAGACTAAACCCTGATTTCTTTTTGTAGGTGCAAATGAAGGGAAGCAGCCAAATATGGTACATGGATAGTGGCTTTTCAAAGCATATGACTGGAAGCAAGAACCAATTACTTTCACTTGAGCACCTAAAAGGATGTAATGTCTCCTTTGGAAATGGCAAGAAAGGTGAGATCATTGGGGTTGGAAAGGTAGGTAAGATAGACTCACACTCCATTGAGAATGTCTACTTGATATATGGCTTGAAATATAGCCTAATCAATGTATCACAACTGTGTGACAGAGGTAACTTGGTAGCATTCACCTGTACCAAATGTTTTGTGATAAATCATACCACTGACAAGATTGTTTTGCATGAAAAAAGAGTAAACAATATATACATTATAGATTTATCCACTCTTTCAAAAAATGAACTCACTTGGTTAAGTGTGTTGGACAATGATCCCCTTGTTTGGCACAAAAGACTTGGACATGCAAGTCTAAGTCAACTCAACAAATTAGTCTCCAAGGACTCGGTGATAGGTCTGCCTGACATCAAGTTTAAGGAAGATAAAGTTTGTGAGGCTTGTGCAAGGGGAAATCAGGTAAGATCCTCTTTCAAAAGCAAGAAAATGGTAAGTACCACCAGAACGATGGAACTGGTCCATATAGAACTCTGAGCAGAGGTTGTAAGAGATATGTTATGGTGCTTTGATATGTTTACTTCTTTTGTTAGAAAAACTCAAAAACAACTAGGTAATCAACTTGCATCAATTATGTTTGATCTTGGAACTGAATTTGAAAATGCTAAGTTTGATGAATTTTGTGATGGGTAGGGCATAGATCATAATTTTTCTGCCCCCTAGGACTCCACAACAAAATGGGGTAGTTGAAATAAATAATAGAACACTTGAAGATATGGCTATGACCATGCTTCTTTCCAGTAAACTGCCCCATAGCTTCTGGGCAGAAGCTATAAACACTGCATGTTACATCATTAATAGGTGCATGACTAGACCTCTTGTAGAGAAGACTCCCTATGAGTTACTTAAAGGGAGAAAATCAAATATATCTCATCTTAGGGCATTTGGATGCAAGTGTTTGTGCACAACAATGGAAAGGACTCCCTAGGTAAGTTTGATCCCAGAAGTGATGAGGGAGTATTCTTGGGATATTTTTAACATAGCAAAGCATATAAAGTGTACAACAAAATAAATGTGTGTCGAAGAAAGTGTACATGTAATTTTTGATGAAACTAACATTCTTTCTGAGATACAGGAATATGAAGATGAAGCTGTTTGGCTGGTAAAAGGATTAAATGAAGTCACAACCCAAGCTGAAGCTACACCAAAAGAAGGAGCAGGTGATGGAATAGGTTCTTCCATCAAGGGCAACCTGACAGGGGGGACTGAACAAAGAAGAACAAAATATAATTCCCAAATGGAACCTGTCCATGAGCTTGTTCCTCAGCAACATAACATGGGAGAAACATCAAACAGAAACCAGTTGGTTGTGAAAGCTTACAAGTATCAAAGTTCTCATCCCATTGATAACATAATTACTAATCCAACTTATGAAATTAAAACTAGATCTCAATTAAAGAATATGTGTACTTTTTATGCTTTCCTATCTCTTATTGTACCTAAAAATGTTACTGAGGCTTTGCAGGATGCAGACTGGGTAAATGCAATGCATGATGAACTCAATCAGTTTGAAAGGAGTCAAGTTTGGCGTCTAGTTTCAAGACCCAAAGACAGATTAGTTATTGGCACAAAATGGGTCTTCAGAAACAAACTTGATGAAGATGGAACTGTTACAAGGAACACGGCAAGGTTGGTGGTTCAAGGTTATATCCAAGAGGAAGGCATAGACTATCAGACTCATCATAACCTTTGCTGCATACATGGGATTTACTCTTCACCAGATGAATGTCAAGAGTGCCTTCCTAAATGGCTACTTAAAGGAAGAAGTGTTTGTCAAACAACCTCCAGGGTTTGAAATCAAGGAGTGTCCGGATCATGTATACAAACTAGACAAGGCACTCAATGGATTCAAGCATGCTCCTAGAGCATGGTATGAACGACTATTCAAATTCCTGCTTGAACATGGCTACAAGAGAGGTAAAATTGATAGCACTCTATTCTTGAGGGAAAAAGGTAAGGATATTCTTTTAGTATAAATATATGTTGATGACATAATTTTTGGAGCAACCACCGACAAACTAAGTAAGGAATTTGCTAAATTTATGGGGAGTGAATTTGAAATGAGTATGATGGGTTAGCTTAATTTCTTCTTAGGCTTACAAATTAAACAAAACTCAAATAGAACCATGATCCATCAGCAAAAATATGCAAAATAGTTGATTAAGAAGTTTAAAATGAAAGAATCAAAGGAAATAGATACTCCTATTGCAACAGCCACAAAATTGGACATAGATGAACCTGGTTCATCTGTTGATCAAAAGTTGTATATGGGTATGATTGGTTCACTTATTTATTTTACTACTAGCAGACCTGACATTGTTTTCAGTGTAGGGCTTTGTGTTCGATTTCAAGCAAATCTAAAGGAATCCCACTTGACTACTGTCAAAAGAATATTGAGATACTTTAAAGGCAACACTGAACTTTGCCTTTGGTATCCAAAAGGTAGTAACTTTAACCTAGTGGGATATGCTGATGCTAACTATGCAGGTTTCCTTGTGGATAAGAAGAGCACCTCAGGTATGGCAGACTTCCTTAGTTCATGTCTTGTGTCATGGGCTACAAAAAAGTAAAATTCAATGGTCTTATCTACTGCTAAAGTTGAGTATGTTATTGTTGCTTCCTGTTGTGCTCAATCGATGTGGATCAAACAACAGTTGATGGATTTTGGTATTGAAGTTGGTTGCGTCCCTATTTTCTGTGATAACACTAGTGTTATTAGTATGACTAAGAACTCGGTTCATCATAAGAGAACTAAGCACATAAATGCTAGACACCATTTTTTGAGGGACAACTATGAGAAAGGATTGATTACTATAGAATTTTATGCTACTGATAAACAGATTGCTGACATCTTTACAAAATCACTGAGTAGAGAGCACTTTGAAAGTAACAGGTTAGAATTAGGGATGATTAACATCACCTAATAGGACCAGTTCAGAATGCACAATGAAAAAAAAATTGAAAAAAAAACTTTTTTGGTTAGAAAATCTGGAAAGTGTGTAAACATCTAGATTAATCTTTGATCAGTCTCATACTATAACTAGTATACTCATGTTCCATGTGTTAATATGACTCACTGATCTCTAACAAAATTTTCTCTATTTCGGCAAATTGAGGCATGATCAAGAGGATTCTTAGTAAAGAACCTGGTTCATCGGTACTAGTTCATCTGAATAACGAGGTATGTTTTCTACACTCTGCACAATTAGAAATATTAATATTTAATTCATGAGCAGAATCCTACCTATGTTCAAAAAACTTCAAAAAGGCATATCCTTTTTATGTTTTAATGAGCTTCATTTCTACTAGACTCCTCACCGAATTAAAATGCCTAGATTCTAGGAAAGCTTAACCGCCTTTTCAACCTGAAATTCCAGGGTGATTAGACTTCTATTTGATTACACAAAGATACCATTGTATATTAATTACCCTATCCCTTTAAAATTCATCATCATCACCACTTCCACTCCCATAATTTTCAAAACCGTAAAAAATCCTCTGTTTTCTCTTCTTCTCTCTTCCAAAACTCAAATCATCAATTTCTTCCATAATTTTGAGAGAATGACAAACCCTCAAGATAGCCCAGGCATACCTCCTCCATTTACTCCCTCCGATTTCTCCACTACTCCCCAACCCAGTACAACCCCCCAATCTAGGAAGAGGCGAGTGAAGATGCTTGCTCGCAAAACTATGGCTACAGGTGCACTTTTAAAGAAACTAAATGCAAAATTAAAGGCTAGTCAGGCCCAAGATTCTAAAAATTATGATGACTCTTTCAAGTCTGTGAGTGAGGGGGAATGAATTGGGTCTTCTGATTTTGAGCAAGCAACATCTGTGCAAAATCCCTCTTCTAAGGTACATTCTATTCTAGTTAAAAATTTGGAGAATCATTTTGTTTTGGTTGGGTCTGTTGTGAATGTGGAAACGACTGAGTCAAGAAGGAGAGGTGGTAAAAATAAAAGAGGAAAAGAAACTGAGAGTGAGCGTGTTCGCAGTGATGTAAGGGGAAATGGGAAAGAAGTGGTGGATTCTTCACCCACCTCTAAAGCGGTTAAACTGGCTATCTGTGGAGCTGAACAAGAAAACGTGATAGAGAGTAGCAATAAAACAAGGGGAAGTAGTTCAGGGGAAGCTACTGAAGGGCTTGTCAATCTCAGTTCACATATAGATGATTCCGACCTTTGAATATTCCTCTCTTTTGGAAGCTTTACGAGTGAAGAATCTTGCATTTTGTAAGCTTTATGGCATTTAATATTCTCATCTTTTTGTATTTTATCATTAGTAGCTAGCTTTAAATACTAAGGTTGTGGACCCCAGATGGGTGTAATGTTAATGGGTGTTTAACATTGAATATATATATAATGTTTGGTTGTTATTTATTCAATTCTTGTTCTTTATTTATGGTTGGTGGTTGCAAACATTAATCTATTCCATTTTACTCTTTCTTTACTTGGAAAAGTGAGTTAGGGTTTGGTAGAATTGAATATCAAGAACTCAAGACGTTAACTCTTGTTTAATAGAATCGCTTAGGAATAAGTTGGTTCTACTTGGAATAAATTGATTGTTCTTAATTTGCAACTCTTTTATATTTAAAAAAATCATAAAGGGAAATAATACTCAACTATTGGAAAGTATTGGGTAGTCATTTAGAAATCATTTGCATATCAAAGAACCTTTCATTAGAAATATATCATATTAACACCGATAGCATTACATTCTATTAATGGGGACACAACCTTGGTTTCTTTAATCAAATTATTTAAATTCTCATATCATATTTAGGTTTCTCGTTAATTCTCAACTATATCATTCTCTTGTCACGTTAACCGAATAGAATTACGACTTAAGTCAAATTACACACTACTTAAGTAAACTTTTCACACCATATTCCCTGTGGGATTCGACCTCAACCATGTTGGATTATTATATTTGACACCGACTACCTTACACTATTTAATTAAAGTATAATTTGAGCGTATCAAATTTTGGCGCCCTTGCCGGGGAATACGGTTTTGAAATTACTAATTAGTGTGTGCTTTACTTTATATCTTATTCTATTCCATCATAGTTTGCTTGTTTTGCTTGGTGTTGATAGGAAGACATAGCCGAATATGAAGAAGAAATGGAAGAAAATCCTTTTCCGGACATAGATGAGTACATTGAGGATACAAATACTATTGTACCTCCGGCTGTTGGTGCTGCAACTTTCAAGGGGGACATGGTTTAATCCTAATGCTCAAAGCGGAGGGGTTTTCAGGAATTCCATTGATGATGATTCGACACAACATCTTAGAAACTTCTTGGGTGTGTGTGCAATGCTTAAGCAGAAAAACGTCTCAGATGATGCCCTAAGGTTGAGGGTGTTCAAGTACTCACTAGCTGGGGACGCAAGGAAATGGCTTCAAAATATGCCACCAAACTCCATTCATTCTTGGCCTGAACTTGTCCGAGCATTATTAGCTAAATGGTTCCCGCAAAGTAAGAAATCTGAGCTTCGGGATAAAATTTTGTTTTTCAAGCAAGTGCAGGGAGAACATCTACATGAGGCATGGGATTGATTCAATTTATATTTGGTGAGGTCTCCCAATCATGGTTTTCCGGATTTTATCTTGTTGGAGAAATTCTACATGGGTTTAGATCCTATGAACCAATCTATAGCCAAGAATGCAACTGATGGATCTTTTATGTATAAGACATTCGCAAGGATCATACAAATACTTGACAAAATGGAAAAACATAATCAAGCTTGGCACTCAGAGGACACCACAGGTGGAATTGCATATGGTTCTCCCTCCTTGATCAACATGATTAAGGAGAACCAAGAAAGAGATCAAGTAATTGCAGGGCTAGCCACCAATGTCAATGTGTTGACAAAAATGTTCACTGAAAGCCAAACGAAGAAGGTAAATGTGGTGGAAGATGTGCAACCATCATCAAGTGAAGATTATGAGGAATCCAACTATGTGAACAACTCTTAAGGAGGCTATCAAAGGCAACAATACCAAGGTCAAGGACAACAAAATCAATGGAGGCCTAACCCGCAAGGTCAAGGCAACCAATAGTGGCGAAATGACCAAGGTGGCTCATATCAAGGAAATTGGAATAACAACAACAACAACTTCTCAAATCGGAGTTCAAACCCTTATGTTCCACTAAAAGGTCAATATTCAAATCAAGGCTCTTCAAATGATTCCAAGTTTGAAAGCACGCTTGAACGGGTATTGCAAAATCAAGAGAGGTCCGACACTTCTATGAGGAATATGACAGAGCTTGTTGGTTCTCATACCGCATCCATTCAAAAATTTGAGATGCAAATAAGAGATCTTTCTATGGAACAAAATCCAAAGCAAAACGGAACACTTCCTAGTGACATAATTGCGAACCCAAAGGGTAGTGGAAGTGGTCCAACTTCTCATATCATGGCAATTATTACTCGGAGTGGGAAGGTACTACAAGGAGAGAGTAAGCAAGTGGTTGAAGTAAAAAAGTCTGAACAAGAGGTTGAGGTTGAAGAGCCAAGGGTTGTTGAAGCTGAAAAGGTTCTAGAAGAGTTGAAAGTTCAAGAAGTGAATCGGGAAGAGGTAAAGGAAAAGGTAAAAGAGACACCAAAAGCTCTACCACCTATTCCTAGACCTCCTCCTCCTTTTATTCAAGAATTGCTAGGAAGGTTGATGATAGCAAACTCAAAAAGTTCTATGACATTTTCAAGCAGTTATCGGTAAATATTCCATTTGTGGAAGCATTTCAAGAGATGCTGGGTTTTGCCAAGTATTTGAAAGACTTGATTACCAAGAAGAGAACTACCAAGAATGAATAGGTGAATGTGACTCATCGGGTTAGTTCCATCATTGCAACAACCACCGTTTAAAAGAAAGAAGGCCCTCAAAGCTTTCATCATTCCATGTACTATTGGGGCACGTGATTTTGCAAGAGCTCTTTCTAATAATGGGACTAGCATTAGCTTAATGCCTCTTGCTATTTACAAGAAAGCCGGGTTAGGTATTCTGAGGCCTACAAGTTTGAGGTTGCAAATGGCTGATTGTTCCATAAAGAGACCAGTGGGAATTTTTGATGATGTGCTTGTGAAAGTGGGAGAGTTCCATCTACCCGCCGATTTCATAATTTTTGATTGTGCAGTTGAAAAAGAGATCCCTATCATTTTGGGGAGACCAATCCTTGCAACAAGAAGAGCACTAATGGGTTCAGAACGGAATGAGATCAAATTTCGTGTGAATGATAAAGAGGTTACATTCCAAGCAAGCAAGGGTATAAAACTACCACATGAATATGAAAGCATCTCGGTGATAGATATTGTTGATGAAATGGAAGATGCGGTTGAAATAAAGATGGAAGAACAATGCCTCGTTAAAGCGTTGGCGTCTATTTTGGTAAACTTCGACGGTGAAGATATGGAAGGGTATGTGGAAATAGTCAATGCATTGAAAGGGCTTGGGTCCTACACTTATGCTCTGAAGAAGCTCTCTCTCGACTTGGAGAATAGAGCTACTCCTCCTGCAAAGCCTTCAATTATTGAGCCACCGCAACTAGAGCTCAAACCACTTCCACCACACTTGAGGTATAAATTTCTTGGCTCAAATGATACTCTACCGGTAAACGTGTCTTCTTTGTTGAATGATGTGTAGGTAGAACAATTGTTGAATGTCTTGAAGGAGCATAGGAAAGCTATTGGGTGGACAATTGCGGACATCCGAGGGATTTCCGTCGGAATTTGTGAACACAAGATCCAATTGGAGAATGAAAGTAAACCAAGTGTGGAGCATCAACAAAGGTTGAACCCTTCCATGCAGGAGGTGGTAAAGAAAGAACTCATCAAGTGGTTGGATGCCGGGGTAGTCTACCCCATTGCCGATAGTTCTTGGGTAAGTCCGGTATAATGTGTGCCAAAAAAGGGAGGCATGACTATGATTGAAATGATAAAATGAGCTCATCCCAACAAGAACGATGACCGGATGGAGGTTGTGTATGGATTACCAGAAGCTAAACAGTGCTACATGCAAGGACCATTTCCATATGCCTTTTATTGATCAAATGCTTGATTGGCTAGCGGAAAGGTCATTCTACTGCTTCTTGGATGGATACTCTAGCTACAACCAAATTAATATTGCATTGGAACATCAGGAAAAAACAACATTTACTTGTCCATATGGGACGTTTGCATTTAGCCGGATGCCATTTGGGCTATGCAATGCTCCGGTTACTTTCCAAAGGTGTATGATGTCAATATTCTCTGATATGGTGGAGGATTTCTTAGAGGTATTCATGGACGATTTCTCGGTCGTAGGTGATTCTTTTGAGAATTGTCTAGACAACCTTAGACAAGTGCTTAAGAGATGTAAAGAAACAAACCTTGTGCTAAATTGGGAGAAATGTCACTTCATGGTGGATGAGGGCATTTTTTTGGGCCACAAAATTTCCAAACAAGGCATAGAGGTTGACTGGGAAAAGATCGAGATCATTTCCAAGCTTCCTCTACCTACTTCAGTTAAAGGTGTCCGATGTGTTTTGGAGGCAAAGAGACCAAAGGAAGATCTTGAAATCAATGATGCTTTCCCAGATGAACACATATTGGCATTATCTAACACTTTTGCTCCTTGGTATGCCGATATTGCTAACTACTTGGTTAGCGACCTCATTCCGGATGGATTGGAAGCTTATCAGAAGAGGTTTTTGAGAGATTGTCAGAAATACTATTGGGAAGAACCATTCTTGTTCCGTATTTGTGTTGATAACATCATCATAAGGTGTGTTCCAGAAGAGGAGATTATGCCAATTCTAAAGGCATGCCATGACTCACCGGTCGGGGGTCACCATGGGGGCAATCAAACGGTGGCAAAGGTGCTTGAATGTGTGCTTGCGACCAATGTCAAAGGCAAGGATCAATCTCCAAGAGGCATGGATGCACTTTGTGATGGAGATCGAGATCTTTAATGTGTGGGGAATTGATTTTATGGTCCCTTTTGTAAGCTCATGTGGTATGAAATATATCTTGGTGGCTGTGGACTATGTGTCCAAATGGGTTGAAGCAATTGCCTTACCAAACAATGAGGCAAGGAGTGTGACCACATTCTTAAAGAAAAACATATTCACGCGGTTTGGCACTCCTAGAGCCATTCTTAGTAATGGTGGGTCTCATTTTTGTAACAAGGCTTTCACGGGGCTACTAGAAAAATATGGCATCAAGCATAAGGTGGCTACACCTTATCATCCCCAATAAAGTGGACAAGTTGAAGTTTCCAACTGGGAGATAAAGAATATTCTAGCAAAGATTGTTAATGCAAACGGGACCGACTGGTCAAGGAAGCTAGATGATGCATTGTGGGCATACCGCACAGCGTACAAAACCCCTATTGGCACTTCTCCTTATCGGTTAGTCTTCGACAAGGCTTGTCATCTACCCGTAGAACTGGAGCACAAAGCCATATAGGCTTTAAAAAGGTTTAACTTGGATTGGGCTGAAGCTGCAAATTTGAGGTTAACACAACTCAATGAAATGGAGGAATTTCGTTTCCATGCATATGAAAATACAGCTGTGTACAAAGAAAGGATGAAGTTCGTCCACGACAAAAAGATCTTGAAAAGGGAGTTCAAGTCGGGTGACTTGAATTTGCTCTTCAACTCAAGGCTCTAATTGTTTCTGGGAAAGCTCAAATCGAAATGGTGCGGTCCGTTAAATGTGGTAGATGTATCCCCTTTTAGAGCTGTGGAATTAGAATTGGAGGATGGGCTCCGAACCTTCAAAGTAAATGGCTAGCGAGTCAAGAACTACTTGGGCACAGATGGAGAAAAACACTTGGTGAAACAGTTGGCTCTCAAAGATGGTCCATGCCCGACCAATGAGTGAACCCAAAGAAAGACCAACTTCGCGGAGGCAACCCATGTGTGGTAACATCCTTTTTGTCCTTTAAATTTTAACTTTTGTTAGATATATTTAATTGAGCAATTTAAAGTGTGTATTAGAGTGCAAGTGATTCAAAAGATCATAATACAGGGTAAAATTGCGAGTGAAAGGGAAGAAAAGTCACCATGGGAAGTCTGCTACACATATGCGATCACATTTTGAATATGCGGACCACATAGTAGTCGCAGACCTGGGCAGTTTGTTCAGCAAATATTGATGGTCGAAATGCGGCGAGGATGTGCACTTTGCGGACCGCATATCAGTTATGCGATCGCACAAGTGCACCACATTGTGTAGATGAGCAACTTGAGTTAACATAACACTTATGCAGTCGCATAAGGTGTTATGCGGTGACTTATCCACCGCAATTTCACAGGTAAGTAACCCTACCCCTTTTCACATCAACACACACCAGCAGTCAGACACACTCACTTCCCTCTTAAACAAAACAAAAAAAACAAAACAAAAAGAAAAAGGAGAAAGGAAAACGGCTAGTTGAAATTGAACTAGTAAACAACGATCCCAATTGTTGAATTCATCTCCTAAGTGTTTCTCAATCATCCATTCCTGGTATGTTCTCCCTTCCCGATTTCATCCCTATTAATTTTTAGTTTTAATTTTTTTGTGTGTTTTCCTGCTTTATTAGTTTCCTTTAGTGTTTATTCTTTCTTCCTCTTCGTTATTTGGGTATCTGCTCGTAATTGTGAGGGGGGGTTCTTGGATAATTAGTAGGCCTGGGGTGCTAGGTAGTGAAATAAGGGTCACTACTGTAGAGGGTGGAGTTAAAACCTTGAGGACGAAGACTTTTGCGGATTGCATAGTCGATTTGCGGTCCGCATCATTGCCGCATAAGATACCCTAGGTGACTTGAGGAAGATGATAAATTGCGGAGGCCTAGCGATCGCATAAGTGATATGCGGACCGCAAAGCCACCGCATACTTTAACAGTTTCTAGCCTTTTGTAATATGTTGTTTGCGGCTGATTTGCGATCACAAATCCATCTTTGCAGTGGGTTTTGCGATCGCATAGTGTGATGAACTTTCCAAGCGCATAGTTTTGCGATGGTTATGAAAATTGCATAATGGATATGTGATCGCATAACCCCTCACATAACTGATTCCTTTCAGCAGACAGAAGTTTTGCGATAGGTTTGTGGTCCGCATAGTGGTTATGCGACCACATAACCTGGGTCGCATTAACCTGTCGCATACTTGACTTTCTTTGTAACTTTTTCTTCTGATGTCTGCTATGTCGCTCATACTTCGTTTCTTTGCAGATGTGGCTCCCAAGAAACATAATGCTTCCAAGAAAAGGGCCGCCTCCACCGATCATCAAGCATAACAAGCCAAGCGTTTACGACCGGAATCATCCTAATCTACTATTGCACATCCCCCCCCCCCCAGTCTGATGAGGAGGCGACCTTGCCATCAGTCGACCTACAAGCTGAGGTAATAAGAAAAAGAGGAGATGATTTCCAACTCATATTTGAGGTCACAGGCTCTAGGGATCTTTATAAAGAAGGGCTCACGAAACGGAAAATCCTAGACAAGAAACAACTGAGTCTGAACGGGCTATAGGAGTAATACCCTCACATACTGGAGAACATCAAAACTAAAACTGGGAGTGCTTCACTAAGCTGCCTGATGATTTCAATGAAACATGGTTGTGCGAGTTATACGCATCTTATGGAGCCTACAGAACACCTCATCACAAGCGCAACAAAGTATTCAGTGAGACTGTCTTGGTTCGAGGGAAGAAGGTGCTTTGTGGCAGTGACACTATAAATGATTTATACTTTTTAAACTTGAGACCGGGCACAGCTGAGTACGACACCAAATGGGCCAACAGAGATAGTGAGCGTAGTTGGATAGACTCAGTGATAACCAAGGGCACCCCCGCTTGGATTGACCCTCTGCATAAAATATTCAAGGAAGATCTTACGCGAGAGTGTAGATTCTGGCTCAGTTTTGTCACCTCTCGCTTGATACTATCCCGAAATGAGACTGATATAAGCATTGAGAAAGCTCTTCTTATTGCATGCATTATAATCGGGATCAAAACTGATATAAGTGACATTATCTTCCGAGAATTAGGGGTCCGGGGCAACCAGCCAGCTATGTCACTTCCATTCCCGTGCTTGATCACAACCCTCTATAAGGCTATGGAAGTCCCTTAAATTCCACACACTGACAAGACGGGGAAAGCGCTGAAGGATATTGATATCACGCGCATTAATGACGCGGTGCCACAAGTAGTTGTTGCTCCCCCAAAGGTTCAGATACAAAGATCTCAGACTCCTAGACTCATATTTCTCCTCAGGCCATAGTGGCCTACACTTCCACTCCACAGCTCACCTCTTAGGCCACTATTGCATAGCCTTCTGCCGCACTGCCAGCCATTTTGAGGCTCGGTCTCTTAGCTCAACATGGAAATGCTAAGGTAGACCGGCTTCTGAAGGGCCTCCCCACACTCATCAAGCAGGCATTGACCCTTATACAGTCCTTAGTGACGGCCCTACAATAGCAGCAAACATCTTATGGGGATTGCCTGAAGCAGCTTGAGGTGCAGATTGAAAAGATAGAGCGGGGTGAGGTTAGAGACTTGCCAAAGCTCCATGATGATGTTGCCACACTGAAGACTGAGCTCCATAAAATGCAAAATTCGAAGTTTGATCTATCCTCTTTCATGCCTAAGGAAGGAGAGTAGGGAGCGAGCACGTCCGTGGCTGGATTAGATCTTGTTTTTTCCACTTTGATGACAGCTCCTGCACCTCCGACTGTTGGGGCGTCCCAGACTATAGCTTCCCCTACACACATTGACGTCCCTTCTAGGACGATTCTGGACACTCTACAGAGTCTGAAGGTGGGGAGACAGACGAGGGGGAGACAAATGAGGAGTCATTGTCCGAGGAAGATATGGGCCCTCAGGAGAAAGGCAAGCAGGTCGCTGCCCCTGCAGTTGCAGAGGAGGAAGAAACAGCTGTTCAGACAGCGATAAAACATTCACTAGCAAACATGGTCGTCCAAGCCAATCCATCGACCACTCAGCTATCAGTGGGCGAGGCTAGCATCTCACAGGCCCCAGCTCCAGTGTCGAGGCAGTTGGAGATCCCTCCTTCATTAGTGGAGGTCACTCCTCAGGCCGAGATCGCATCAGCCCCAGCTCCAGCATAAGAGGGTGACCCCACCATCATTCACCTAGCTTTCGACTCCCATAGCGCTAGTGCACCTTAGGGAGCCCCTAAACTCTGTCTTATATTCTTATGCATTGGGGACAATGCATGCTTTTCAATTGGGAGTGGGATATCCTTGTACAAACTTTTGGAATCCTTGAACTATTGTACATGTTTTTGTGTTATATTAGCAAATTTCTCGGTAATTTTTGTATATACTTGTGTTGTCTTTGTATATATGTTATCTTTGTTAAAAAAAACAAAAACAAGTAGATAGTTGGATGCATGTTCATCTTTAGTAATTAGCAATGAATTCCCCTTGGTTTTTCTTCGTCGGGTTCTTTTCCAAGGGTGTAATAGTAGAACTATGGTAGTAGGATGAAACATTTTGACTGGTTTGGTGTAATTGTCGAGTTTCAAGCATGTATGCCTGTATATAGCCTATACCCTTCCATTAATTTTAAAAAAAAAAAGAATTTTTTTTTTGTGTTTTATAGGAAATCAACTGTGTGAACCTAAGGCTCCCTCTTTGACTCTATGTTTACCTAAAACTATACATGTAAATATGATGAAAACTTCGAGTTTCCAAGTGTTGACTCGAGGGATAAAACTATGTTGAGCCAAGCAGTTCGTGTGCCATGTGTGTGAGTCTTTATATAAATAATTCTTGTGTTTACTTTTGTCGTCTAGAACTTGCCCGGCTGGTCTTTCGATGCTAATGATAATTACATTTGGTTGGAGAAATGACCTTAGGCAGTCTTTGTGATATTGGAAAACCCAGTTAGCCTTTCAAGCTACCCATTGTATAGATATTATCACTAGTTACCCCATTTGAGCCTTTAACCTTTTCTTTGGTCACCTCATTAAAACCTTTCCCCTTTCTGTAAAATAATCCCTCCTTGAACATTGAGAATGAGGCTAAAAGCCTAAGTTGGGGTGTGGTGTCAAACCGAAAATTGGCAAGGTTGTACACTGAATTAGGAAAGTATACCTCAAAATATTCATATTAAACTATTCAAGATCCAAAAGAAAAATACAAAAAAAATAGAAGAAAAATTCAAGAGAAAAGAAGAAAAAGAAAAGAAAAAGAGATGTATGTATATATATAAATATGGAGCCTTGAAGAAAATTAGAGAGGTATTTAAGGTGGTTCAATGTTGGAAATTAGGGGCCAATGAGGGCTATGTGGTTTGAAAACAATTAAAGAGCAACAAGAAAGAAAAATATGAGTAGTGTTCAAGGAGGGTGTAGTCACTTGTACCCAAATATTTATCCGATCCTTCCCTAAACCTACATTACAAGCTTAAAAGTCCTTATGGGATCTCCAACCGAACGTTCTTAGAATAAAGCGATGAATTAAAATAAGGGCAAGCCTATGGTATGGCATGTTGTAACACTTGAAACTCTTTGTGAGAGTGAGTGTCTTTGTGAATCCGTCCCTTTTGTTGTCATTGTAAATATTTTGAGTTTGGGACTTTCTTTCTAGTGAGGGCACATGAATTGTGAGGTTGGACAGAAGTTGAGTTCTTGAAGTCGAATGCAAGTGCACTCAGCTGAGAGTAATATTTTGTCAAATTGTTCGAGGCTCAAGGTTCACAAGTTGATTAGTTTCTTGGTAAATAACAATGATTGTTCAGGAAGGGTAAATAAACGAAAGTGTATGCTTGTAGTAATGACAACTAACACCGTCCACGGTCACTATTGTTTCATATCGTTTAGCTGGAGTCTAGAATAGGTTAGTGTCGTTTTAGTTGCTTGAGGACAAGCAAGAGTTTAAATTGGGGGTGTTGATGTGACGGAGAATTTTGGCATATTTAATACCAATTGCTTAGATTTTAGCTCGTTTTAAATGCAATTATCTTTTATAGTTATGTAATTTTAATGTTTTGCAGTGTATAAGGCTTAAGGACCCAAGAACATGGAAATGAAATCAAAAAGCCGCAAAAAGGACAAGAAAAAGGCAAAATGCGATCGCAGATGTGAATATGCGGACCGAAAATCCAACATGCGGACCGCATATTACTCAGAGGAACCACAAAGTCCAACAGTCTATTTGGCCAAATTCAAGCGCAAGAAATGTGGTCCATTATGCGACCGCATAACAGGCTTGCGGGCCGCATAATGGATCACAAACCCCCTGTAGAAGTTGCTAAATTCTGAAATATGGTGACATTATGCGGTCGCAAATCAACAATGCGAACCGTGTAACCAAAATGCGACTACCTTGGAACTAGGGTTTCGAAGATGCGATGGTACTGATGAGAATGCAGACCACATGTCTGTTATGCGACAGAAATGCGGTCGCATAATTAACCTGGAGGGGAATTTTTGTCCCAAATTGGTCCCGAGTTTTAGCCCACTATAAATAGATTTATTGGGGTTTTGTGGGGGCATCTTGTCTGGTTTTGGAGCTACATTCCAACCTTTGAATATTCCTCTCTTTTGGAAGCTTTAGTAGTAAAAAATCTTGCACTTTGTAAGCTTTATGGCATTTAATATTCTCATCTTTTTGTATTTTAGCATGCGTAGCTAGCTTTAAATACTAAGGTTGTGGACCCTAGATGGGTGTAATATTAATGGGTGTTTAACATTGAATATATATATAATGTTTGGTTGTTATTTATTCAATTCTTGTTCTTTATTTATGGTTGGTGGTTGCAAACATTAACCTATTCCATTTTACTCTTTCTTTACTTGGAAAAGTGAGTTAGGGTTTGGTAGAATTGAATATCAAGAACTCAAGACGTTAAGTCTTGTTTAATAGAATCGCTTAGGAATAAGTGGGTTCTACTTGGCATAAATTGATTGTTCTTAATTTGCAACTCTTTTATATTTAGAAAAATCATAAAGGAAAATACTACTCAACTATTGGAAAGTATTAGGTAGTCATTTAGAAATCATTTGCATATCAAAGAACCTTCAATTAGAAATATATCATAATAACATCGATAGCATTACATTACATAAATGGGGACACAACCTTGCTTTCTTTAATCAGAATATTTGCATTCTCATATCACAATTAGGTATCTCATTAATTCTCAACTATACCATTCTCTTGTTACGTTAACAGAATAGAATTACGACTTAAGTCAAGTTACACACTACTCAAGTAAACTTTTCACACCATATTCCCTATGGGATTCGACCCCAACCTTGTTGGGTTATTATATTTGACACCGACCGCCTTACACTATTTAATTAAAGCATAATTTGAGCATATTAGAAGAAAATAATGGACAAAGGGAAAGCTAAGGTGGTAGAGCCTGTTGAGGTTGTTGATGTGAATGTGATGGACCCGGTCCATCAAGATGAACATGTGACTGTGGATATGGAGGTTCAGACCTCTAAGACCAAGAAAACCAAGACTTCCTCAAAAAAGTCTTCATCTATTTCTAAGGTTGCTGAACCCTCTTCTTTGGCTAAAAGAACAAGGTCTGTTGTGAAAGCCAAGCAAGTAAAGATTACTGAGGAAGAAGATTGGAGTGGTGAAGAAGAGGGTGAATCTGACTATGAACAAGATAAGCTGGCCAAGTTTGGCAAACGGAGAATCTTGAAGGGTAGACTTTTGAAGGATTTTGAGGAACCAGGGATGGTTCGACTAGTTGATGCTCTAGCTGTTCAGGGATGGAAGGACATGGTCCTTCAGTTGGATGGCAGGATGGTAAGAAATGAGATTATTGAGTTCATGGCCAATGCAGAAGTCAAGGATGGCAGAGTTACCAGTCAGGTGAAAGGGGTTCAAGTGACTTTTGATGCAAAAGAGCTGGGTGAAATCCATGACATTCCTTCTGAAGGGTATGATGAATGCACGAGAAAAAAATGGCCAAGTCTAGACTCCTTTCATACTCTCTTGCCATTACTAGGAAGTTCTGTGATGTCACAGAAGTGAATGAGGCCAAGGTTGTGCATAAGAGTGAAATGAAGCCATGTCACAAAGTCCTGTTCGAATTTGTCAACAAGTGTTTGCTACCTAGGCAAGAAAGAAGACACATTGCTAACTACATTGATTTGGTTTTGATGGAGTGTCTTGAAAGTGGGCGGCAAATCAACTGGCCTGCATTTATGATCAAGCTACTTGATAGGGTTATCAATGGCTTCAAGGCACATGCCACTCCTTATGGTTTTATTCTCACTACTGTTCTTGCTCGTTATAAGGTGTCACTGAAGAAGTGGGAGATGGCCACAAACAAAACCCATTTTGGATCAATACGCTAACTGTTTGTGTTTATGAGGTCAATGCCATTCCAAATGCACCTGGTTCATCTAAAAAGACACATATCAATAGCAAGGTCAGAGCTATATTGCAGGAAAGTGGGGCTAAGGATGCTGAGATAGCTAGGGTGAAGACTCGTTTGGCAGAGGTTGAATCTGAGAGAGATGCTCTCAGAACTGAGCTCACAAAGGAAAAGGAGAAGAATGATGGCATTCTTCAAGACATGTTGCACCTTCTCCAAGCCAAAACCCAACCCTCTAGTTCTTCCAAGCCTTAATTTATTTAGCCTTCATTTCCTGAACCTTGTCTAGACCTTCAGTGACCCAGATTAGGGATTTTTCTTGTTTTGCTCATGTTTTAACTGTTTTTGTTTCTTTTTGTGGATTGTGGTAGCATCATATTCTCTATCAATGAAGTCTGTTGCTTTTGCTCTTCTTGATTGTTTATTTTTCCTTGATAGTTTAAATATGTGTTGTTGATTACTGATGATTAATCCATGAATGCATTTGCAGTTGCCCCAATGGCCATGAATAATTTTTAAAATCTAGGAGACACTTTGTGTATGCGACTTTTCGATGATGCCAAAAGTGGGGAAGAGATATTGTGCTTTATATTCTTAATAGTGATGTTTATAACCTAATGAACCTGGTCCTTGATGATAAGTTTCTAACTTTGCATTGATGTTGAGCGGAGTTCTGGCAGGACCTAAGTGTATGAAAAGCACAGAGTTTGTCATCATCAAAAAAGGGGAATTTGTAGGCCCAAGTAAAGGTTAGGTTTTCAAGATTGACAAAGGAACTCAGACATGGACCAGGTCCATCCTAGTGCACAGATATGGACAGACTTAAGCATGTGAGATGCTCGTGAAGAAGATAGACTTATCTTGAATAAAGTAATATCACCTGATCCTGTAAGCACGTGATTTTTGCCCTATATGAGAATTACTCCCAAAAAATTCAAAAATAAAATAATTTTTCTTGGTGTGCAATTTTTGTGATATTTTGTGATATTTTGTGATATTTTGTGTAACTATTTGTATGTTTGTCTATGCATGTTTATTTGTTAAATTAATAAAAAATATAAAATATGTCGCATTTTGCATGTAGGATTTAATTCTACAATTGTTAGTAATTAAATTTGTTTACAAAAATTAAAAATTATAAAAATAGGCATCTTTTGCATTTTTAGCATTTAATGTCCAAATGAACAATTTTATGCTTAATTATTACTTAATTGTGTGTTAATTGTTATTGGAAGTTAATTTGCGCTTTTATAACTTAATTTAGTTCTTAATAATAATTTAAGTACTTTTATAATTTAGTTTTAGAAAAATAAAAGAAGAAAAGAGAACAAAAATACAAAGAAAAATCGGATTGGGCCACTTCTTCAATTTCAAACCACAGGCCCAAATAATTGCCCAACTTTCCCCATGACCCGGTCCACTTCAAACCGGGTCGACCCGGTCCGCTCCATTAACCCAACACCCCTTCTTCATTTTTGTCCAACACAAAACAAAACCAAAAAAATAAAAAATAAAAGGTGAATTATCACTATTAATAGTTTTATTTTTTGTTTTATTTATATATAAAAATTCCGAAAATATTATATTTTTTTTTTTTTAAATATATAATAATTTCGAGAATGATTTAAAAAAATATAAATAAGAAAAAGGGAAGTATTGAATAAAAAAAAATATAAAAGTAAAAATAGGTGAAATTCTCTTTCTAAAAAAAGTAAAAGAATGTAGAAAAGTTTAAAAAAAATAAAAAGTTTTGTGGAATTTTTAAAAAATTTAAAAGTAAAAGAAGGTTGGAATTAAAAAATAAATATAAAGGTATCTAAAAATTTAAAAATTTAAAGTAATTGAAAGTAGCATTTTTGAAAGAAAAAGAAAAGATAGTGGTTTGTTTTTTAAAGAAAAGTTAAATAAAGTGAGATTCTCTTTTAAAAAAATAAAAAGTGGGATTTTAAATAAGATAAAGTAATTAAAGTTGGAATTTTAAAAATAAAGTAAATAAAGGTGGGATTTCTTTTTCTAAAAAAATAAAAGCAATTTGTAAGTGGGATTTCTTTTAATTAAAAAATAAAAAAAATAATAAAAAACAAATCTGAAAATTTCGAAAATTTTGCTATAAATAGAGAGAAAATTTAGGAAGAAGGGGTGGAAAAAAAAGAGGAAAAACTAGATAGAGAGAAGAAAAAAAGAGGGGGCGGAGTGAGAAGTATACACCCGATATACATTCTGGATACACTGAATATACAGGGGCAGAATTCATTTTGGAGAGTTTTGAAGTTGAAAAAGAATAGTTACTGTTTCATTGCCTCGCTTAAGATCTGAAATAGTCAGAACCTTCCTGCCTTTTACTTATTCTCTGTACTTGGAGTCGTTTATAGTCTCCTGGGTTTTCTGCTATTCCTACTGTTACTGGTCTATTCCTGTGTTGCTGGACTGTCGTTGCTGTGCTGCATTGTTACTACTGTTGCTGCTTCTCATCTTCATCTTCTCTTGTTTTCCAATACCAGGTACACGAATGTAATACTAGTTATTGCAAGCTAAAAATGTGGAAGCATGAATACATATGAAGAATCGAATTTTGAAGTTTTAATTTCGCTTTTTCTCTGTTCCTTTTATTGATTGTATTTAGGCTATTTTATGTATTATTGAATAATAATTGGAATAAGAGAAAATAACATAAGTTAGTCTTTAATGAATCGGCTTGGCAAAACGGGTTAATTCACTAGCTATGAAGGTTCTAAGATTATCAACAGTAGGTTAATCGTGAACAAGTACTTAAACTTAACTAAGGCATGAATTTGAACTAAATTTCGTGAATTAGGTACTAAGGCATGATTTGAGTTCAAACAAAATTAGAAAAACGTTTAAGTCTAATAAACTTTCTATTAAGCTTTAGTAATTATGGTTAAATCCAGTTTCAAGTGGTTGTGAATAATTAATTCCAATAGTTTTTTTTTATATATAACAATGCGAGTTTCAATCTAACTATATTTGATTCTTTTGAATATTAGTTGTCAAATTTTTATTTTATTGATAATTTCGAATTTTTTTTAGTAAAATTCTTGTTCATCAATATTTGTATTAATATAGCAATTAGTATGTCATGCTTTCTTAAATAAAAAAAAGCTCGTAATTAATTAGGATTTTCTTTATTTATTTTAGAGACTAATTTTAATAGAAAAGATGTAGTCGCTTTAGGATTTGTCCATTTAAAATAAATGAGATGAGCCTCGCCTAGTAAAATGTATAGATTGCGGGGCCCTCACAAATGTATGTGTTAATTACTTAGAACTCGGGATCGGCCGCTTAGCGAACTTTACGGCCTTTTCTCAAAATAACCCTGCGCTAGTCGCTTTAGGCGCGTATTTAATAATGTTATCTCCTTAAACTCGGGTGCACATTTATGTGACCCAAATCCAAATCTCAACGAAATCGAAATGTGTCTCTAATCACGGGTACATTGATTGTGACGTGGTCTGAGATGCATTTCCATGACATTGCAAATTCTTTTTAATAATGAATGAGACGAGCCTCGACAAACAAAAAATGCACAAGCTGCGGGGCCCTCTAAATGTATATATTAAAATACTTAGAATTCGAGGACAGGCCATTTAGCGAATTTTACGACCTTCCCCAAAATAACAAGACGCTAGTTGCTTTAGGCGCGCCTTTAATAATTTATTTTCCTTAACTCGGGTGCACACTTATGTGACCCAAATCCAAATCTCAACCGAGTCGAGATATGCCAAACAACTATGGGTGCATTGATGTAACGTGGTTCGAGATATGTTTCCACGACGTTGCAATTCTCGTAAAATAATAACAATAACTAAGAAAGCGGTAAAAAGATAAAATTTTGCACATAAGTTCATATTTGTATAAAATCAGATAATCAAGCCGAATATAACAGTTGAGCGACCGTGCTGGAACCACGGAACTCGGGAATGCCTAACACCTTCTCCCGGGTTAACAGAATTCCTTATCCGGATTTCTGGTGCGCAGACTGTAATATGGGGTCATTCTTTTCCTCGATTCGGGATTAAAATTGGTGACTTGGGACACCCTAAATCTCCCAAGTGACGACTCTGAAATAAATAAACAAATCCCGTTTCGATTGTCTTTTAATTGGAAAAACTCTCATCCACCCCACGCGGGGACGGAAAAAGGAGGTGTGACAGCTCTGGCGACTCTGCTGGGGATCTCCTGACCCAGAACCACTGGTTCAGGGTTAGAAATTCGAGCTTAAATAAATTGTTATATTCAGCTTTATCTGATTTTGTTACATGATCTGTGCTCAATGTGCTAACTAACTACTTTACCGCTTTGATATTTTGTGAACTGTATATAAATTGTGCCGAAACCCATATCCTCTCTGAGTCTTCTAAATCATGAAGAAGGGCGTACTTCGTACGGCTTCTTTTCTGTATAGTGTCAAATCCCAATTTAGAACGAGGTTCGGACAAGTTGCTAAGCCGGTGAAGCTTCTGTATTCCCGGTACGCTGCCCCCCTCGGCTCGAGCTGTCCGCTCGGGTAAGCCAGGTCTAGAACAAACACCCAGGTTCTGAACCTAGAATAACTCAACTTCATGCCGGATCCCTAGTAGGAACGCTTATTTGCATCATGTGCATTTTTGACTTAGGGGACTCAACACAGGGGTTGGGTCCGTCTAGGAATAGCAACCTGAAACAGAAAAGGTCATCCTGATGCATCCTGCTCACTGCTTGTGCATTTATTTGCTTCGAACATGCATGATGACCGGTTTTGAATGTTGGGAAATTTTTACAAAAAAAATAATAATAATAAAAAATAAAAAAATAAAAAAAAATGACAAAGTTCAGATAGAAGAGAAAATGGATATATTTATTTTAATAGTTTGTTTTACTAAAAACAAAGGAAAAGAGAAAAGAGAAAAATAGCAAGGTGAGAATGAGGAATGAGTTTTTATTTTAGTTTACTTTATTTTCAAAAAAAAATAATAATAAATAAATAAACTAGTTAGTTTATTACCCGAACTACGTCGGTTTGATTCTCACCGGATGTGGGATACGTAGGCAACCCTCATCGGGTCCAACTCCCTTTTTCATTTTACCAATAATGATATACCATAAAGTATATATGTATATATATATATATATACACATGTATATAAATACATATATTGTTTTTTTTTCAAAGATTTTTTGTTTGGAGTCAAAATAAAGGTTTTTGTTTTCGCCTAAAAAATCACCTTAATAAATGTGCAGGATGAGCACAGAGCAAAATGAACCGTTCTCGGCCCTCAGCGAGGTCCCTCTACAACTCCACATGTGGTGGAATGATTTGGAAGCCGACAGCAAAGAGATAGTGGGAAGAGTATTGGGAGGTTTTGTCAATTTGCTGAGTATTAAGCCAAAGACAGATATTCTTGAAGCTCTAATACCATTTTGGGACCCAACCCGCAATGTATTCCGTTTTGTTGACTTTGAACTTTCACCGACACTAGAGGAAGTCGCCGGATATGCGGGATTGAATGGAAGGTTAAGAGGACAATACCTACTTTCGCCAAGGCCGGTATCTCCGCACGCATTCCTGGATTTGCTAAGCATCAGTCGGAAGGTACAACACGACGATTTATCGAGAGGATGTTGTGCTCTCCAATTCTTGTATCAACGATACGGAACTCCGCAAGGTTTCGAGGAACCAAACCTTGGACTAACTCATGGCGGGAACAGAAACAAATGGGAAGCAAGACGTACTTTGGCTTTCATCACAGCATTCTTGGGAGTCGTGGTCTGTCCACGGGAGGATAAAAAGATAGAGATAGGCCTTGTAGGGATGGCCGACGTTGCAATCAAAAGAACCGACAGTACTGTTGTTCCTTTGATTTTGTCCGAAATCTACCGAGCCTTGACGATATGCCGAGAAGGAGGCAAGTTCTTCTAGGGTTGCAATCTGTTACTTCAGCTATGGATGCAAGAGCACCTCCATCACCGAGTAGGATACATGAATCACGGGTTGACCGGGAGGAATTGTATCAGCGGCTTCGAGAAGCGCATGACAGGCGTCAGGTTTCCTGAAGGTGTCGAAGCATGGTTTACACGATTAAGGTCAACAACAGCTGACCAAATTGAATGGGCATTCGGCTGGTTGGTTGATACAGAGGTAATATACATGGCAGCTGAAGAATGTCATGTTCTCTTAATGGGATTTCGCAGCATCCAGCCATATGCTCCTCATCGGGTATTGCGCCAGCTGGGCAGGTTTCAAGTAATCCCTACTGATGAAGACCTGAGCAAGCACGCCATTGAGCTAAGCCCGGGAGTCATATTTCCCGAGGGAAAGATTAGAAAGCTGTGGCACGAATGTAGATTCTTGGAACCCAAGACCATGGTGCGAGAACTAGCTAAAGGTGAGGTAGACCCAAAGTACGATGCTTGGTTCGAAAGAAGATTCCAGATTCGGCAGAGACCTGCTAAAAGAGCTCACATCTAACAATTCACAGATGATTCACAGGAGCAATGGGGATGGTTAAAAAGGGAAGAAGGTTACCGGGTTGAAATCGGGAGGCTAAAGCAGCAAGTTGAGAGGCTTATATTTGAGAACAACGTGCAAGTCGCCTCGGAGCAGGGCAAAAAGAACAAACTAGCCCAAGAGAACCAGACACTAAAGGCCCGCCTACGCCAAGCCAGCAAAAGTAACATTGACCGACAAAGACGTCGCTCCGACGAAAGGTTGATAGCAGGTTTGAAAAATCAGGTCGTCCAAAGCCAAGAAGAATTAGAACAATCAGAAGCTCGCGTAGCCAGGATGAAGGACAGATGGGCAAAATGCACAATGGCCCGGAGGCAGCGTCTGCAACAGGTCATAAGGGATTATGAAATGAGCATCGGGATATTAAGGGAAACGAACTCCACTCTACATGATCGGATCATCAAACAAGCACGAGATGCCCAGGCCGACAGAAGACATTGTTACGATGCAATGGCCTGCATGGAAAGACAAATGGAGTTGTTCCAGGATCGACTTGCCGACAATGCTCAGGCACTGGGATTGAAGAACCGACAAATCAGGCAATTTGTTCATTGAAAGGGACAACATTCGAGGAAGGATTGACGAAATTGGGCATTACATCTACATGAAATGCCTAGCATGTGAGCGAACACCTCGGAAGACCCTCCTTGTTTCCATCATGGGCTGCGTCCACCGGATTATGAACGAGTTGAAGAGCTTGCAGAGGGACCTCACACCAAAGGCCGTGGAAATGCCGAATGATGCCTCGCGAGCCCCTAAGTTGGAAAATTAATCTTTGGTCGAGTCCTGTTTATTTGGCTTTGTTGCTTTCCAATATGTTGTTTTCTTTTCTTTTAGTCAAATCGGGTTAAGAACTGTGGAGTCTGTACTATTGTTGTTCCTTGTTTGAAGTAATTTGTAATAGCAAAATTTTGAGAACGAATTTAATGATTCCAAAAGAATTTTGTGTTTCTTATTTTATGGCAGAACTACGCCTGGTCTGATTCGCGCGGGGACGTGATACATAGGCAATCCCCATAAGATTCGACCGCTTTTAATAAAGAAAGAAAAGAAAATACAAAAATAAAATAAAATAACAGAAAAAGGGGACAAATGAGCAAACCGGGATGACGCATGTTGTTTGAAGCGAAGCATGTAGAAACGGTTAACTGCCTAGGAGCATTGCATCATCTATGTGTTGAGATCAAATCTGTTAAACTCTAACGCTAACAAAGTTTGTTGTTGTCTGATCCAGACAGTTAGTTGTTAAAGAAATTCTGGCAACACACCCTTACCAAACCAGATCCAAAGGACCGGTAGCAATAAGCATGACAACTTCAGAGAATAGTAACGAGGAAGAAAGGCCGATGAGCCAGTTGTTAAAAGAAGCGATGGAAAAGATTGAAAGAATGGGACTAGAGATGAATGCAATGCAGCTAGCTTTAGCCAAAGCACAAAAGAGCCCTGAGCCACTGGGGTGCATGCCGGAATACCCTCATTCCGGTCCTTCCACAAGCCTCCCAAATCCCCGTTATCATCAAGAAAGAAGCCCTCATGATTCCCAAGCTCCACCACCCCATCAACCTCTCCCAACACCAAATATTCCAACCTTTGTGGGACCCACATCAACCACTTTGCAAAGAACGACCAGTGAGCCATTGTTTCAGGCTCACGATACGCAATACTATCCCCCTGAGCCCACATTCCATGCCCCCGAACCACAGGCCTACAATCCGCACTTGGAAATACCGGCAGAGATTGAAAAGCCGGTTAAAGCCCCTGAACAGGATGAGGTATTGAGAAAGTTCAAAAGCCTGGAGCAGTCCTTCAGGAACCTGCACGGATTGGGCAACCAAGTCAGCGTAGCTTACAAAGATCTATGCCCTTTCCCGGACGTTCAACTCCCGGCTGGGTTCAAGATGCCTAAGTTTGATTTGTACGAAGGGCACGGTGATCCCATGGCACATTTGCGGGGATTCTGTAGCAAAATGAGAGGGGCAGGCGGCAAAGATGAGCTGCTGATAGCTTATTTCGGCCAAAGTCTGAGCGGACCTACACTAGAATGGTATACCAGGCAGGATTCCAGTAGATGGTACACTTGGGATGATCTGGCGCAGGCTTTCGCGGGTCATTTCCAATACAATCTCGAGATAGTCCCTGACCGTCTCACATTATTGAGAACTGGGAAGAAACCCGGGGAAAGCTTTCGCGAGTTCGGGTTCCGCTGGAGAGAGCAAGCGGCCAGAGTCGATCCTCCCATGAGAGAGGGAGAGATGGTGGATTATTTCTTACAAACATTGGATCCAACCTACTTTGGTCACTTGGTGACAACGGTTGGAAAATCCTTCAACGAGGTGGTCAAGATAGGGGTCATGATAGAAGAAGGTCTGAGGTCTGACAAAATCTTGAATTATTCGGCACTCAAGGCCACGACCCAAGCTATTCAGAACGGCACCGGAGGTGCGTTGGGAAGAAGAAAGAAAGAAGAAATTGCCACGATCGAGGCAGGCAGTTGGTCCAGGGCTAGCAAGCCACACTACAACCAACCCAGACCTCACAGGCCAAACTACCCATACAACCCACCACAACATTGCTATCCACCTCGAGAACCACATTGTTCCGTACACCAGGCCCAGACATACACTCAGCCTCCGGTTCGCCCGCAATGGCGTGCGCCGGTTCCCTAGAACACATATGCACCCCCACAAAACACCTATCCTCCACCAGAAGCATATAGAAACCCTCCCGGGGCAGGCTTTCGGGGAAATCCAGCTGCTAGGAATGACAGGCTGCGGAAATAGAGAACTTTCACTGAGTTGGGAGAAACCTACACCGCTTTGTTCCACAAATTGAGGCAGTTGGGTTTGGTTAGTCCGGTCGAGACTCGAGGACCAAATCCCCCACCCCAAAACTTGGACCAATCAATAAGCTGTGAATACTGCTCAGGGATGTTGGGGCATGATACCGAAAAGTGTTGGAAATTGAGGCATGCCATACAGGATCTTATTGACACCAATAAGATCGAGGTCCAGACACCGGAGGCTCCTAACATCAACCAGAACCCACTGCCAGCGCACCATGAGGCTCACATGATCGAGTTGGTGTATGAGGGAGGAGAGTTGAGAAAACCTTCACAGACAGTTATGATGATCCAGGCCGCTCCGAAAGAAGGATCGACCAGTGGAGGAACCGGGGTAAAGTCGCAGAAAGAAGGCGTCAAGCCAGTGGTGATATTGGGAAAGAGCCCGTCCGCCATAACAAGCAAACCCGAGCCAAACAAGTTGGTAATATCAGGGACTCCAGCCACGCCTGCAGTTGTGTTGAAAGGGGTGTACAGGGAACTGGTCACTATAAACCCTGTACTCCAGCTACCGATGATTGATAGCAAGGTTGTGCCTTGGAAATACAAGAAGGCAGTGGTGGTGTACAAAGGAAAACAGGTGGAGGAAGTTAGTTGCGAAGCGCAAGGGTTGACTCGATCAGGTCGGTGTTTTGTTCCGGTGGAGTTAAGAAGAACCAACCCAACTGCAACCAAGAAACCTGTATCCGAAGAAGAGACTAAGGAGTTCCTGAGAAAGATGAAGGTACATGACTACTCCGTGGTCGAACAGCTGAGGAAAACACCGGCCCAGATCTCGCTGCTGTCATTACTGATCCATTCTGAGGAGCATCGTTGGGCCCTGATGAAGATATTGAACGAAGCTCATGTGCCCAACGAGATTTCTGTAAACCACCTGGAAACCATTGCCAACAAGATTTTCGAGGTGAACAGGGTAACATTCTCAGATGATGACCTGCCGATGGAAGGTACAGAGCATAATAAAGCTCTCTACCTAACTGTCAAATGTGAAAACTCGGTAGTTACTCGGGTATTGGTGGATAACGGTTCAAGTGCCAATATCTGCCCGTTATCCACTCTGAACCAGTTAAAGATCGACCACGGAAGGATCCGCAAGAATAGCATCTGCGTCCGAGGATTTGACGGAAATGGAACAGCCACTGTAGGGGATGTTGTACTTGAATTGACCATCGGTCCAGTCCTGTTCACCATGGAGTTCCAGGTGTTAGATGCCACAGTATCTTGTAACCTTCTGTTAGGACGACCATGGATTCATGCAGCCAAAGCAGTGCCCTCCACCCTACATCAGATGGTGAAGTTCGAGTGGGAAAGACAAGAGGTCGTGCTACACGGCGAGGACACGGCGTGCACCATGGGTGGCGCCATTGTACCTTTCATAGAGACCGCTGATGACAAAGGTCCTTGGGTCTACTAGATTTTCGATACAGGGTCGGCAAACAAAATTGCTGAGGGAGAAAGCATCCCGCACCCTAGGGTAGCTGCTGCGACAGTCATGATGGTTTCAGAAATGCTGGGTAATGGATTTGTGCTGGGAAAGGGCCTGGGAGTCGAGCTTCAGGGGATTTTCCAACCTGTTTCCCTGCCTAAAAATCTGGAAACTTTCGGATTGGGGTTCAAACCAACCGCAGCAGATAGGAAGCAAGCACGAAAAATGAAGAAGAAGGTTTGGTTTCTGCCCAAACCGGTGCCACGTCTCTCAAGGTCTTTTGTCAGAGCAAGCGCCCAAGGGCCGCCGGTCCCAAAGATTCTAGGACCATTGATTGGTATGGATGGGAACTTGAATCAGAGTTTTGAGAGGCTATTCGCTGATGTCAGTATGGTAGAAGCTGGAGAAAGTTCCAGCAGAGCAGAGATACAGTTTGTGGGGCCTGAGGCCAAAACCAACAATTGGACGGTTACTTCTCTCTCTGTCCGAGGGGAGTCTTGGTAGTAGGCTTTGATTTATGTTTTGTTTGTTTTGTTTTGTTCGGATTATTCAGGGTGTAATCCAAGTTTTACTTTTGTTTTGTAAAAGTGTGAACCCTTTTATCCCGCAAGTTTAATAAAGTTCTCTTCTTTTGTCCCCATTTTAATTTTTGTTTTGTTCTTTTTCTTTCTGAACAGTTCTCTTTTTACTGGTTCTAACGACATGGCATGCACAGCGGATCTTCGACCTAGTCTAATAAATCAATCTGAATCCGACTTAATGACACAAGAGGTCGTTTGCGACGATGAATCTGAATATGACAAAGATAAAGCCTTCGAAGAGATAAACCGAGAATTGTGCCAATTTGATGAAAAACCCAAACCTAACCTAAATGATACTGAGGCTGTGAATCTAGGAGACGCTGATAATGTCCGAGAAACCAAAATCAGCATCCATATTGAGCCGAATGTCAGGGAAGAATTGATCAAAACCCTCATGGAATTCAAAGATGTTTTTGCATGGTCATACGATGATATGCCGGGATTAAGCACCAATTTAGTGGTTCACAAATTGCCCACTGACCCGGCATACCCTCCGGTCAAGCAAAAGCTAAGGAAATTTAAAACAGAAATGAGTGTAAAGATCAAAGAAGAGGTGATTAAGCAGTTGCAGGCGAAGGTCATTCGGGTCACCCGATATCCCGAGTGGTTGGCCAATGTGGTACCAGTTCCAAAGAAGGATGGGAAAATCAGGGTGTGCGTCGACTACCACAATCTCAACAAAGCAAGTCCCAAGGACAATTTTCCATTACCCAACATCCATATCTTGATCGATAATTGCGCTGGGCGCGAGATCGGATCATTTGTGGATTGCTATGCGGGTTATCATCAGATCCTAATGGACGAGGAAGATGCGAAAAAGACAGCATTTATCATGCCATGGGGAACTTACTGCTATCGGGTAATGCCGTTCGGACTGAAGAATGCCGGGGCAACGTACATGCGAGCAATGACTGTTGTGTTTCACGACATGATACACAAAGAAATTGAGGTGTACGTAGATGACGTGATCATAAAGTCTTGGTGTCGGGAGGACCATGTAGCAGACCTAAGAAGATTCTTCCAAAGACTCCGAAGGTATGATATCAAGCTTAACCCGGCCAAATGCGCATTTGGGGTTCCATCAGGAAAGTTGTTGGGATTCATCGTCAGTCGACGAGGGATTGAGTTAGACCCACCCAAAATCGAATCCATCCGAGATTTGCCACCGCCAAAGAACAATACAGAGATAATGAGTTTGCTGGGTAGACTCAATTACATCAGCAGGTTCATCGCTCAACTCACAGCAACTTGTGAGCCCATATTTCGGCTGCTGAAAAAGGATGTTGCGGTAAGTTGGACGGCAGAGTGTCAAGAGGCTTTCGACCAAATCAAAGGGTATCTGTCTAATCCACCCGTATTGGTCCCGCCTAAGCCATGTAAGCCCTTAATTCTTTATCTGACAGTCCTGGAAAATTCATTTGGTTGTGTACTGGGGCAACATGATGACAAAAGAAGGAAGGAGCAGGCCATCTACTATCTTAGCAAGAAATTCACAGTATATGAAGTCAAGTACACTCAACTCGAGAAAACATGCTGCGCCCTAACTTGGGTAGCTCAGAAGTTGAAACACTACCTGTCCTCGTATACTACTTATCTCATATCCCGTTTGGACCCATTGAAGTATATCTTTCAGAAACCTATGCCCACAGGGAGGTTGGCAAAATGGCAAATTCTGCTCATAGAGTTCGATATCGTCTATGTGACGAGGACAACCATGAAAGCCCAGGCGCTGGCCGACCATTTGGCAGAGAATCCCGTTGATGAAAAATACGAACCCTTAAGAACGTATTTTCCCGACGAAGAGGTATTGCATACAAATGAGTTGGAGTTACCCGAGGAACCGGGTTGGAAGCTTTTCTTCGATGGAGCTGCAAACGCGAAAGGGGTTGGAATAGGAGCGGTACTCATTTCTGAAACAGGACGCCATTATCCTGTTACGGCTCAACTACGCTTCTATTGCACCAACAATATGGCCGAGTATGAAGCTTGCATTTTGGGTCTGCGATTGGCTGCGGACATGGATGTCCAAGACGTTTTGGTCTTGGGAGACTCGGACCTCTTGGTACATCAGATTCAGGGTGAATGGGAAACGCGGGATCTGAAACTCATAACATATCGACAATTCTTGCATGATCTGAGCAAGCGATTTCGATCAGTGAAGTTCAAACATGTCCCGAGAGTTCATAACGAGGTTGCGGATGCATTGGCCACCTTAGCATCAATGTTGCACCACCCTGACAAAATGTATGTTGATCCTCTGCACATCCAAGTCCGTGATCAGCACGCTTATTGCAACGCCGTAGAAGAGGAAGCAGATGGCGAACCCTGGTTTTATGATATCAAAGAATACCTCAGAATGGGGATATATCCGGAACAGGCCACTGGAGACCAAAAAAGAGCCCTTCGGCGTTTGTCAAATGGTTTTTTCCTCAGCGCAGGAGTGCTATACAAAAGAACCCCGGATTTGGGATTGTTGAGATGTATAGATGCCGGTCAAGCCATGACGGTTATGGCAAAGGTACATGCTGGAGTTTGCGGGCCACCTATGAGCGGATATGTATTGGCAAGGAAGATCCTTCGGGCAGAGTATTATTGGCTCACCATGGAACATGACTGTATCACTTTCGTGAGGAAATGCCATCAGTGTCAGATACATGGAGATCTGATTCATTCTCCACCAACAGAGTTACATGCGATGTCAGCACCCTGGCCGTTTGTGGCATGGGGCATGGACGTCATTGGACCTATCGAGCCAGCAGCATCCAACGGTCATAGGTTCATTCTAGTAACCATTGACTACTTCACCAAATGGGTTGAGGCTAAAACCTTCAAGTCGGTAACTAAAAAGGTAGTGGTGGATTTTGTGCACTCCCATATCATCTGCAGATTTGGGATCCCAAAAGTGATCATCACAGATAACGGTGCGAATCTTAATAGCAGCCTGATGAGAAAGGTATGCCAACAATTCAAGATTACACACCGCAATTCCACCCCATATCGTCCCAAGGCGAATGGAGCGGTCGAAGCAGCCAATAAGAACATCAAGAAGATACTGCGAAAGATGGTGGAAGGATCTAGACAATGGCACGAGAGATTACCCTTTGCTTTGTTGGGTTACCGCACTACCATCCGGACTTCCGTAGGTGCAACTCCTTATTTGTTGGTGTACGGAACTGAGGCTGTAATACCAGCGGAGGTCGAAATTTCATCCCTCCGGATTGTCGCTGAAGCCGATATTGATGACAATGAATGGGTCAAAGCTCGATTGGAACAGTTGAGCTTGATAGACGAGAAAATATTGGCAGCAGTGTGCCATGGTCAGCTGTATCAAAAGAGAATGACGAGAACATATAATAAGAAGGTACGCCCCAGGAGGTTTGAAGTAGGGCAGCAGGTATTGAAGAAGATCCTCCCACACCAGGTCGAGGCAAAAGGCAAGTTTGCCCCAAATTGGCAAGGGCCTTATATCGTGACCAGAGTATTGTCCAATGGAGCTTTGTGTTTGACGGATATCGAAGGAAGATGTGTTGACATGGCTATCAATTCGGATGCAGTCAAGAGATATTATGCGTAATTTCTTTTGATTATGGCAATTATTGGTTCGTTTGTTTGTACTTGGTACTTATTGGATAATGAAATGACGGAGGCAATTCTTTCTTCTATCCAAACACTTTTACCCTTGTTTTCCCCTTTTGAGCCTTAAGTTATTCTTTCATACCCCTCTTTTGGAATCACTAACGGAAAAGATATGAAAAGAGGAAGAAGAAGAAGAGAAAATTTTTAAGAGAAAATGAAAAAAAAAGAAAAAAAAAGAAAAAAAGAAGAAGATAAAAAAGAAGAAGATAAAAACCACAAACCGTGGGAACTATGTTTGACCTGATTCCTCAAAGAGGATACGTAGGCGCCTCACGGCTCGGTCATAGTGTGCATCATAGTATACATAGGATGCATAGTGTACATAAATACGCATAATAAGGCACAGTGTACATAACGCACATAGCTCAACATAGAGTAGAAATAAAATCCCCCAAGCAAGAAAACTGGGGCAGATGTTATGTTTTAAAAAGTCCAACAAAAGGTTTGATTCCAAAAGTTGTAGCGGATCACTCATCAAAGTTATTTCATTTTTTGATAAGCCTTTCTTTTAGCCCCACACCAAAACCAACATCGACGTCCAAAAGACCTCCCGACCAATATCCAAGAGGTGCCAAGTCAGGCAAATGAAGCCGAGAATAATACACTGATCCCCGACGAAGAAGAGGATCATAAAACTGGAAATGAATTGACAGTCCAAAGGAATCTCCAAAGAGAGGGTCATATCAACAGCACTCCAATTCCCCGCTGGAAGAAATAAAATGAGAGAGTCTTATCGGTGAAAACCTTCACAGGCACCATAAGGCGACGAAAGATGAGAGATATAAAACGAGAGAGTCTTATCGGTGAAAACCTTCACAGGCACCATAAGGCGCCGGGAGCCGAGAGAAAAGAGAGAGTCTCATTAGTGAAAACTCCTCAAAGGGCACTATGAGGCGACAAGGCAGATCAGCAAAAGGGTCCGCGTTCGCAAAGAAATGGACGTTCATTTATCCCCAGCAAGTAAGACCATCAGGCAAGATGATTGATACAAATAGACTGGGTCGGAAATCTATG
Source organism: Nicotiana tabacum (assembly GCF_000715075.1). Classification (NCBI taxonomy): domain Eukaryota; kingdom Viridiplantae; phylum Streptophyta; class Magnoliopsida; order Solanales; family Solanaceae; genus Nicotiana; species Nicotiana tabacum. Next base: position 108,509,922 of record NC_134095.1, read on the forward strand.
GTGCACGTCATGATCATAAGGACCAGTCATGTCATCCAGATAAGTTTTTGGTTCAGAAAGATTTTTCTCCTTTTCTACCTTTTTCATTTTTCTTTCAAAAAAAAATGGTTTTGAAAAGGATCTGTCAAAATTTACTACCAGAGACTGAAGGGGGTCCAAAAGCAAAGTACGAAAGGGATAGGCAAAAAACCGAGAATAAGACAAAAGGCGTCGGTCGCAAAACCAAAGGACGAATTGCATCGAAAGAAGGGTGACGTAAAGAGAGCGGAAAATAACGAGTGAAGGACTCGTGGACAAAGTTCCGAGAAGGACTCCCCGCAGAACGTCGATAAATCACGGACCCAAATCCGAAGTGGTCAGACGCCACAAGAAAGGGAAATCAATCCGGTGCAAGATATCCCCAGGCAATGCAATTCTATGCCTTGCCATTCCGGGAGGAAATAAAACTCCTAAAGGAGTGGTTTCGGGAGGGAAGTGGACTCCCACAGTTTGATTCTGTAAAGAGAAAAGCAGAAAAGGGGGAAAACCATCCCCATCAGAAAGGTCACCCCCAGCAAGCAACTTTGTTCCCCAACCAGTGGTGGGGGCACAGAGCAAGAAAAGAAAATCGGAAAATTAACACTAGGATTAAAACTAACAAAGTCCTTTTGTCTGCTGCAGGAAAATAAAGGTTGATGATGGAAGAAGGACGCGATGCCAGAAAAGTCACCAAAACCGGGGCAGAAAATTTTCTGTCATTGTCAAAAATTTTCTCGGAGAAACGAGGAAACAAATATATTTCTGTTCTAGGTCGCCCACCAGTATAATGCGGGAATACATTTCTGTTCTAGGTCGCCCACCAGTATAATGCGGGAATACATTTCATGTTCTAGGTCGCCCACCAGTATAATGCGGGAATACATTTTTGTTCTAGGTCGCCCACCAGTATAATGCGGGAATACATTTTCTGTCTCTTCATTTCTATTCTAGGTCGCCCACCAGTATAATGCGGGAATACATTTTTGTTCTAGGTCGCCCACCAGTATAATGCGGGAATACATTTCTGTCTTTTCATTTCTATTCTAGGTCACCCACCAGTATAATGCGGGATTACATTTCTGTTCTAGGTCACCCACCAGTATAATGCGGGAATACATTTCTGTTCTAGGTCGCCCACCAGTATAATGCGGGAATACATTTCTGTTCTAGGTCGCCCACCAGTATAATGCGGGAATACATTTCTGTTCTAGGTCGCCCACCAGTATAATGCGGGAATACATTTTCTGTCTTTTCATTTCTGTTCTAGGTCGCCCACCAGTATAATGCGGGAATACATTTCTGTTCTAGGTCGCCCACCAGTATAATGCGGGAATACATTTCTGTTCTAGGTCGCCCACCAGTATAATGCGGGAATACATTTCTGTTCTAGGTCGCCCACCAGTATAATGCGGGAATACATTTTCTGTCTTTTCATTTCTATTCTAGGTCGCCCACCAGTATAATGCGGGAATACATTTCTGTTCTAGGTCGCCCACCAGTATAATGCGGGAATACATTTCTGTTCTAGGTCGCCCACCAGTATAATGCGGGAATACATTTTTGTTCTAGGTCGCCCACCAGTATAATGCGAGAATACATTTTCTGTCTCTTCATTTCTATTCTAGGTCGCCCACCAGTATAATGCGGGAATACATTTTTGTCTTTTCATTTCTGTTCTAGGTCGTCCACCAGTATAATGCGGGCATACATTTCATATTTTTGCATTCAGGCACCCACCTGTATAACGAGAGGAATACTTTTGAGTCTTATACTGCAAATCTTGAAATCAGTAACCCACCGGAAGGTAGAAGGTTACAACAGGAATCCCCAGCAGGAAACAATAAAAATCCCCAGCACCGGAAAGTAGAAGGTTGCAACAAGAGGTCCCAGCACAAGTTCAAGCGCATGAGTCAAAAGGAAGAAAAGACGCGTCTTGAAAGAAGCGGCCTGTGAACATTAAATTATGCCCAACATAACAGATCTGATGAAGAGAGCCGTATCCCTAGAGGAACCGCCAAAAAGCTTAATGAAGGAAGCCATGTCCCCAGCGGACCGAACAAAATGATGAAAACTGGTATTCAGAAAAGCAAAGGGCCAGTGTCATCCCCAAATTCACGGAAGAAAAGCACCGGAGGAAACACAAGCCGACAAGAAAGCAAGGCAACAAGAACAAGTTGCAGTCTAGCCTAGCTTCTTGTTTTCTTTTAAGCACGGTGTAACAAAGAGATCGGTAAGCAGTGGTAATAGCATGCAACAACAGTAACATTGCAGTCCTACGGTAGTCCCAGCTACCAAAACTTCCCGAACTACATTGACCTGATTCATGTTTAGCCCAGGATATGTAGGAAACCTTTGAAGCAAAGGTTCGGTCAAATTTTTTTAAAATAAAAAAAAATAAAAAAATAAAAAATGCTTCACACGGAATACTCGGATGGGCAAAAATCGCTCGCTTTATCTTTGCACGAAAACCCTTCGTGTCTTCGGGCAAAGAGGGGAAGCTGTAAGCACGTGATTTTTGCCCTATATGAGAATTACTCCCAAAAAATTCAAAAATAAAATAATTTTTCTTGGTGTGCAATTTTTGTGATATTTTGTGTAACTATTTGTATGTTTGTCTATGCATGTTTATTTGTTAAATTAATAAAAAATACAAAATATGTCGCATTTTGCATGTAGGATTTAATTTTACAATTGTTAGTAATTAAATTTGTTTACAAAAATTAAAAATTACAAAAATAGGCATCTTTTGCATTTTTAGCATTTAATGTCCAAATGAACAATTTTATGCTTAATTATTACTTAATTGTGCGTTAATTGTTATTGGAAGTTAATTTGCGCTTTTATAACTTAATTTAGTTCTTAATAATAATTTAAGTACTTTTATAATTTAGTTTTAGAAAAATAAAAGAAGAAAAGAGAACAAAAATACAAAGAAAAATTGGATTGGGCCACTTCTTCAATTTCAAACCACAGGCCCAAATAATTGCTCAACTTTCCCCATGACCCGGTCCACTTCAAACCGGGTCGACCCGGTCCGCTCCATTAACCCAACACCCCTTCTTCATTTTTGTCCAACACAAAACAAAACCAAAAAAATAAAAAATAAAAGGTGAATTATCACTATTAATAGTTTTATTTTTTGTTTTTTTTTATATATAAAAATTCCGAAAATATTATATATTTTTTTTATTATTATTATTATTTTTTTAAAAAAAATATATAATAATTTCGGGAATGATTTAAAAATATATAAATAAGAAAAAGGGAAGTATTGAATAAAAAAATATATAAAAGTAAAAATAGGTGAAATTCTCTTTCTTTTTTTTAAAAAAAGTAAAAGAATGTAGAAAATTTTTAAAAAAATAAAATGTTTTGTGGAATTTTTAAAAAATTTAAAAGTAAAAGAAGGTTGGAATTAAAAAATAAATATAAAGGTATCTGAAAATTTAAAAAATTTAAAGTAATTGAAAGTAGCATTTTTGAAAGAAAAAGAAAAGATAGTGGTTTGTTTTTTAAAGAAAAGTTAAATAAAGTGAGATTCTCTTTTAAAAAAATAAAAAGTGGGATTTTAAATAAGATAAAGTAATTAAAGTTGGAATTTTAAAAATAAAAGTAAATAAAGGTGGGATTTCTCTTTCTAAAAAAATAAAAGCAATTTGTAAGTGGGATTTCTTTTAATTAAAAAATAAAAAAATATAATAAAAAACAAATCTGAAAATTTCGAAAATTTTGCTATAAATAGAAGAGAAAATTTAGAAAGAATAGGTGGAAAAAAAAGAGGAAAAACTAGATAGAGAGAAGAAAAAAAGAGGGGGCGGAGTGAGAAGTATACACCCGATATACATTCTGGATACACTGAATATACATGGGCAGAATTCATTTTGGAGAGTTTTGAAGTTGAAAAAGAATAGTTACTGTTTCATTGCCTCGCTTAAGATCTGAAATAGTCAGAACCTTCCTGCCTTTTACTTCTTCTCTATACTTGGAGTCGTTTATAGTCTCCTGGGTTTTCTACTATTCCTACTGTTACTGGTCTATTCCTGTGTTGCTGGACTGTCGTTGTTGTGCTGCATTGTTACTACTGTTGCTGCTTCTCATCTTCATCTTCTCTTGTTTTCCAATACCAGGTACACGAATGTAATACTAGTTATTGCAAGCTAAAAATGTGGAAGCATGAATACATATGAAGAATCGAATTTTGAAGTTTTAATTTCGCTTTTTCTCTGTTCCTTTTATTGATTGTATTTAGGCTATTTTATGTATTATTGAATAATAATTGGAATAAGAGAAAATAACATAAGTTAGTCTTTAATGAATCGGCTTGGCAAAACGGGTTAATTCACTAGCTATGAAGGTTCTAAGATTATCAACAGTAGGTTAATCGTGAACAAGTACTTAAACTTAGCTAAGGCATGAATTTTAACTAAATTTCGTGAATTAGGTATTAAGGCATGATTTGAGTTCAAACAAAATTAGAAGAACGTTTAAGTCTAATAAACTTTCTATTAAGCTTTAGTAATTATGGTTAAATCCAGTTTCAAATGGTTGTGAATAATTAATTCCAATAGTTTTTTTTATATATAACAATGCGAGCTTCAATCTAACTATATTTGATTCTTTTGAATATTAGTTGTCGAATTTTTATTTTATTTATAATTTCAAATTTTTTTTAGTAAAATTCTTGTTCATCAATATTTGTATTAATATAGCAATTAGTATGCCATGCTTTCTTAAATAAAAAAAAACTCGTAATTAATTAGGATTTTCTTTATTTATTTTAGAGACTAATTTTAATAGAAAAGATGTAGTCGCTTTAGGATTTGTCCATTTAAAATAAATGAGATGAGCCTCGCCTAGTAAAATGTATAGATTGCGGGGCCCTCACAAATGTATGTGTTAATTACTTAGAACTCGGGATCGGCCGCTTAGTGAACTTCACGGCCTTTTCTCAAAATAACCCTGCGCTAGTCGCTTTAGGCGCGTATTTAATAATGTTATCTCCTTAAACTCGGGTGCACATTTATGTGACCCAAATCCAAATCTCAACGAAATCGAAATGTGTCTCTAATCACGGGTACATTGATTGTGACGTGGTCTGAGATGCATTTCCATGACATTGCAAATTCTTTTTAATAATGAATGAGACGAGCCTCGACAAACAAAAAATGCACAAGCTGTGGGGCCCTCTAAATGTATATATTAAAATACTTAGAATTTGAGGACAGGCCGTTTAGCGAATTTTACGGCCTTCCCCAAAATAACAAGACGCTAGTTGCTTTAGGTGCGCCTTTAATAATTTATTTTCCTTAACTCGGGTGCACACTTATGTGACCCAAATCCAAATCTCAACCGAGTCGAGATATGCCAAACAACTACGGGTGCATTGATGTAACGTGGTTCGAGATATGTTTCCACGACGTTGCAATTCTCGTAAAATAATAACAATAACTAAGAAAGCGGTAAAAAGATAAAATTTTGCACATAAGTTCATATTTGTATAAAATCAGATAATCAAGCCGAATATAACAGTTGAGCGACCGTGCTAGAACCACGGAACTCGGGAATGCCTAACACCTTCTCCCGGGTTAACAGAATTCCTTATCCGGATTTCTGGTGCGCAGACTGTAATATGGGGTCATTCTTTTCCTCGATTCGGGATTAAAATTGGTGACTTGGGACACCCTAAATCTCCCAAGTGGCGACTCTGAAATAAACAAACAAATCCCGTTTCGATTGTCCTTTAATTGGAAAAACTTCCCTCCACCCCACGCGGGGACGGAAAAATGAGGTGTGACAGCTCCTGATTGAAAATATTGCATATTGGATAAGGAGAAGGACTCCTTACTCAAAGAGAATACGGTTTAAAAGAAGGATAGAGTTAGAAGTTGAGATCAACTAGAACTCTTCTATCAAGGAAGAGTAGCATCAGAATTCTACTCAATCTCTATTAACTAACTCTATAAATATTAGTGTTGTTCTCTTTTACAAGTTGCACAAAAACACAGAAGTTAAATGTGAATTGAGAGAAAAATAGCAAGGCTTTTTGCATGTAGTTCGTGTGTTATTCAAGTGTGCAAACCTGAAGCTACATGAACCAGATTGAAGAACCAGCTCTATAAAGAGTTTTATGTGTCTTTCTTTATTCTAGTTCAATTGTAGTAGTTGTTTTCATATTGTACCTTTCAACTTTATCTAGAAGTAATTATATTAGGTACTCAGAGTTTTTCAAGTTAGAGTTAACTTGAAGTTGTCGCAGTAGTTGAGGTTGTGTGTTACAACGGGATTAGAGTTAGTCCTAGCTTTACAAAAGAGTTTTTGTAAATGTAGTTTTTGGCTCAGTGATTTTAGTGGAGAGTTTGGGAAAATACTACGGGAAAGTAGGTCGTGGTTTTTTTACATTTTGAGCCAGGTATTTTCCACGTAAAATCTTTGTGTTCTTTAATTTTGTACTTATTATTCCGCAACAGTAGAAGTTGGAACACATAGAAGAACCAGGTCCTTCTATAATCAGTTTAAGCGAAAAATTGGTCACCACAAAAATCACCCCTCCCCCTTGTGTTGTATTAATATATAAAACATCTGCATGACATCAAGATTATGTTGAAGAAGATTGTGCTTCATGTACACGGCTAAAATCGGACACTCTAATTTTATAATCGATATGATATTCCGTGGCTCGGAAGACTCGAGGCCCAGCTCCAGTCCAATCCCGAAGGTTCCCTATGCTCGACCTCGGGGCGGCACAAATCGACGGTTATAAGGGACGAGCGGGAAATTCCCAAGGCACGTGATAAAAGCTGACAACGCCTGCAAGAATAGTACGGGTCTGTACCAGACCTTTAAGTAGCTGTACCATCTGCTTTTCCTTGTAATAATGATACATGTACCATGTTGGAATTTCCTCTCTTATATAAGGGGGACCCTTGCTATTTCTTGCACACATGATATTCAATACAAGAACAAGAACATTCTCTGCTCTCTAACTTAAACGCTCTCTATTGTCTTTCCTATGATTTATTACTTACATTTATTGTGTTTCATTGATTGTTCTTCATTTATTATTCATCATTGATCATAAAGAGCCCTCATTAAATCTCTTAGAACTGTTAGTCCTTCATCGGTCATCTTCAGTTGAGCTCATTAGCTTAGCCCCGAGGACCATTATAGGCTAGCTCGAGGTCCCGATCCCCGACTACTCGGTTTGCATAGCATTCTATTTTCAAGCTCTTATCTTATTTTCTAGTATCACACTTAGCATCTACTACCTAACAACTAGCATAAAAATAAATCACGTATTTTTAGAACCACAAAATCAAATCTAATTATTATTGCCATTTTTGAGGTAAACAGTTTGGCGCCTACCGTGGGGCTAAAAATAATAGTGATTGTTTTCGTGCTGGTTTACTAAATAATGCAAGTTATTCTTTACACTTTTTCTTGCCCAAGAATTTTTTATTTCAGGTCAAAATGTCTAACTCAATGAATGCACATAAAAACAACGGTTTTAAAGACCATGGAGAGAATGGTGTAGATGTTCCAGGCGTCGCTGTACCACTGCGAATCCCTGATCGAGGATGCACCAGAGCCAATCCTAGTGGATGTAATCTCACGCGATGCACAACATGTCGATATAAGATCCCACACTAACGAAACTATACGCCAAGAAAACCAGCAGGAAGCTCGAAAAACCCCAGCCCGGAGGGAAAGAGAGGTAGAGAGGGGGAACAGAATGGGAAAACCTCAACACATCATTCATATGAACTTTGGGGGGACCGACGTTCCTCAAGGACCCGTGATCAAAAGGACAAAAGTTTTCACTGCAACAGAAGGACAAATTCGGGGCCGCATGCCCGAGAACATCCTAGCATTCAGTGAAGAAGGCATCGAAACCTTGTCTCATCCGCATAACAATGCGGTGGTAATTTCATTTATCTTGAATAACGTTCAAGTTAAACGTGTACTCATGGATCCAGGTAGCTCGGCCAACGTAATCAGGTCGAAGGTGGTAGAAAAGCTCGGACTACTCAACCAAATCATACCTACCTTCCGAGTCCTCAATGGCTTTAACATGGCCGACAAAGCAACGAAGGGGGAGACCCCCCCCCCCCCCGATCAACATGTCCGATATAGTTCAAAATACCAAATTTCACGTCATTGAAGGTGACATGAGGTACAATGCATTGCTTAGAAGGCTATGGATACACGATATGAGGGCAGTACCATCAACTCTTCATCAAATGAGGAAATTTCCAACAAAAGACAATATAAAAATGGTATATGTGGAACATCATGTGGCGAATGAGATGTTCGCGATTCACAAGGAGGTACCAACTTCTATACCCTCCGCCTCGAAGGAGCCAGTAGACAAGCAGACCCTCGAGGGTGATGAAGAAGACTTATTCACTCCCCAAACCTTCATTGTCCCCGAGGAATCAGATGCAACAAAGTCGATGATTGAAGAACTGGTGCAAGCTGTTTTGATCAAGCATCTCCCAGATCGGAAGGTATACTTAGGAACGGGACTAACCCCCGAACTCAGGAAAAAACTCATCCAATTTCTTATTAATAACATCGATTGCTTTGCTTGGTCCCATTTAGACATGACATGGATCCCGTCAGAAATAACCACCCATCGACTAAGTGTCGACCCCAGGTTCAAACTGGTGAAGCAAAAAAAGAGACGTCGGTCTGAGGTAAACACGCATTCATCAAGGATGAGGTAACAAAACTCCATAAAATAGGGTCTATTAGAGAGGTAAAATATCCCGAATAGTGGGCTAACATGGTGGTAGTTCCCTAAAAGGGGAATAAATTAAGAATGTGCATAGATTATAAAGACTTGAATAAAGCGTGCACCAAAGATTCATTCCCGTTGCCCAATATCGACCGCCTGATCGATGCCACGGTTGGCCACGAGATCCTCACCTTTCTCAATGCCTATTCGGGGTATAATCAAATCCAGATTAACCCCGAGGATAGGGAGAATACTTCGTTCATCACAAAGTACGGTACGTACTGCTACAATGTGATGCCATTGGGGCTGAAAATGCGGGAGCCACGTACCAACGCCTAGTTAATAAGATGTTCGAACATCAAATAGGCAAATATATGGAAGTTTACATTGATGATATGCTAGTTAAGTCCCTGCGCGTAGAGGACCACTTGACTCATTTCCAGGAAACATTCGACATCCTCAAAAGCTAAACATGAAACTCAATCCCAAGAAATGTGCGTTCGGAGGGGGTTCGGGCAAATTCTTAGGCTTCATGGTGTCAAACAGGGGGATTGAGATCAACCCCGACAAGATCAAAGCCATCGAAGAAATCACGGTGGTAAAAAATGTGAAGGCCGTGCAACGGCTGACCGGGCGGATAACAGCATTGGGTTGATTCATATCGAGGTCATCAAATAAAAGTCATCACTTCTTTTCCTTGCTCAAAAATAAAAATAGCTTCGAATGGACTCTGGAATGCCAACGCACCTTAGAGGAGTTGAAGCGATATCTGACAAGCCCATTTTTACTCCACACCCCAAATGAGGATGAAACGCTGTATTTGTACTTGGCCGTATCCAAGGTAGCGGTAAGTTGTATGCTGGTTCGAGAAGAACAAGGTATGCAATTCCCTATTTATTATGTAAGTCGGACCTTGGGATATGCCGAAATAAGGTATCTGCACCTGAAAATATTGGCTCTTACATTGATAAACGCATCTCGAAAATTAAAACCTTATTTTCAATGCCATCGTACTTGTGTTTTAACGACATATCCTCTTCAAAGCATATTGCATAAGCCCGAGTTATCGGGCCGACTGGACAAATGGGCCATCGAACTCGGGGGGTATGATATCGAGTATCAGCCCTGGACGGCTATCAAGTCCCAAATTTTGGCGAATTTTGTGGCTGACTTTACGCTCGCCCTCGTGCCCGCGGTAGAGAAAGAACTTCTGCTAAAAATGGGCACATCTTCGAGGATATGGACCCTATTCACTGATGGTTCCTCGAGCGTGAAAGGTTCTGGGCTCGACATAGTTCTAAAGCCACCTATGAGAGGCATAATTAGGCAATCTATAAAAACTGCGAGGTTGACTAACAACGAAGCCGAGTATGAGGCTATGATTACAGGTCTAAAATTGGCCAAATGCCTAGGAGCGGAAGTGATTGAAGCAAAATGTGATTTCCTCTTGGTGGTAAATCAGGTAAATGGGAGCTTCGAGGTTCGGGAAGATAGGATGCAAAGATACTTATAAAAAGTTCAAGTCACATTGCACCACTTCAAATAATGGACTGTGGTCCACATAGCTCAGGAGTAGAATAGCGAGGTCGATGCCCTCGCAATCCTGGGATCATCAGTCGAGGAAGACGACATACTCCCCGGGGCTGTTGTTCAACTATCCAAATCAGTGATCGAAGAGGGCCATGCCTAGATCAACTCCACTAGCCTGACATGGGATTGGAGGAATAAATATATCGACTATCTGGAAAGTGGAAAGTAACCTGCGGACCCAAAAGAGTCGAGGGCCCTGTGAACCAAAGCAACCCGGTTCTCGCTCGACAAAAATAGAACTCTATACAGAAGAACCTTTGATGGGCCCCTAGCAGTATAGCTGGGACCGGGGAACACATCTTACGTGCTCCGAGAAATCCACGAGGGAACCTACGGAAATCACTCTGGTGCCGACTCTTTAGTCTGAAATGTGATCCTAGCAGGCTACTATTGGGACAACATGGAGAATGACAACAAAGAATTCGTCTGAAAATGCAACAAATGCCAAAGATTTGCACCAATAATTCACCAACCCGGTGAACAGCTGCATTCAGTCTTGTCACCATGGCAGTTCATGAAGTGGGGGATGGACATTGCCGGACCCCTGTCAATGGCACCAGGTAAAGCTAGACTTATCTTATTTATGACTGACTACTTCTCAAAATGGGTGGAAGCGCAGGCCTTCGAGAAGGTACGGGAAAAAGAAGTCATTAACTTCATCTGGGACCATATCATGTGTCGATTCGGGATTCCCTCCGAGATAACTTGTGATAACGGGAAGAAGTTCATCGGGAGCAAAGTAACAAAGTTCCTCGAGGATCATCAAAATAAAAAGGATCATGTCAACACCCTACCACCCATGTGCAAATGGTCAGGCCGAGTCCACAAACAAGACCATCATTCAAAACTTGAAAAAGAAGTTAGAAAATGCGAAAGGAAAATGGAGAGAAATGTTGCCCGAAGTGTTATGGGCATATCGAACCACTCCAAAATAGAGCACAAGAGAAATGCCTTTCTCTCTGGTATATAGCTATGAGGCATTGATACCGGTCGAGGTCGGGGAACCAAGAGCTAGATTTTTGCATGCCACCAAGAGCTCAAACAATGAGGCTATGACTGCAGCCCTCAAACTATTAGATGAAACGCGAGAAGCTTCACTTGTCTGAATGGCCGCCCAAAAACAAAGAATCGAACGGTACTATAATAGGAGAACTAATCTCTGACATTTCGGAGTCGGGGACTTAGTCCTGAGGAAAGTCACCCTGAACACTCAAAACCCTAATGAAGGGAAGCTAGGCCCAAGCTGGGAAGGACCGTACCGCATCCTTGGAGTTATCGGCAAATGATCGTACAAGCTCGGTACCATGGAAGGCGAATAACTCCCAAGCAATTGGAACATATCAATGACCAAATGCTATTACTTATGAAGTGTTCGATGGAAGAAATGGAAGCATCTTACGACTCTGACATCGATCCCTTCAACATCAAAGTAGTCAAAGGATAAGCAAACAGCAAAGTAGAAATCACAAGCTAAATCCTCAGCTGCACCCTAGTGAACGAACAAAGGACCATACTGCATCCCCGGAGCAAGTAGTGGAAGCACATCGAGGCTCAAAACGCCATCGCAACTAAGGTATAACTACCCCCTTTTTATTTAGGTCTCACACTAACCTATGTACAGGCATCCAATTAGAAGAATCGAAGTACCTTCGTGCTTGAAGACCTCAGGTTTTAAAGCATGTGTTGCACTATTTTCCTTCAATTGGATTTTATCCCAAGAAGGGTTTTACCGGCAAGGTTTTTAAGGAGGCAACATCTATATGCTACCTAAGGAGAACTTAACAAGTATTCAAGGATTCTCTTCAATCAACCTCGAATACTGGGGGCATCATCCCGAAAGATCATCTCCCCGGAGAAATCAAGAAAAAAAGGGTCTCGGTAGGAAAATGATGTATCGGGACAAACGGTCAAATGAACCATGTCCGCATAGAATAATCGAACCCTCAATGACAAAAACATGTATAGTTGTACCAAGTAATCAAAGGAGTTTCTTTTACCACAAAAAACGCTTCGTGCTTCAAAGAAATCTGCTATTTTCACAAGAAACGGCTCCAAGGCCAGAAATTTTCCGAACACTCGGAAACTGACATCAGAAACTCAAAGCTGTAAGACCTCTGGGACAGAAACTTCGAGCTCATAAGCCCTCAATGAGGCAATGTCAAAAGATGGCTCTAGAGCCAAGAACTCTCGATGTCTCGAGGACTGTCGCCCCATCGAGCTATCAAAAATTTGAGGCCATAAGACCCCGAGCGGGAAACCTCGAGCCCGAAAAGCCCTCCATGAGGCATTATCAACAATATAAGCCTTTTATAAGGCATCATCGACGCTATAAGACCTCCGGGCATGCCCAAATCTGTAAGACCTCAAGCAAGGCATGAATTATACTTATACCAAGAATCTATAAGACCTCAAGCAAGTCATGAATTATACTTTTGCCAAGTAACCTATCTATAAGACCTCAATTAAGGCATGTTCAAATTTATAAGACCTTACAAAAGGCATAATCCCGATCTTAAAGTTAAGGTTATATATTCGAACTTGTAAGACGCCTAAAAAGGCATACCCTTGACATAGACGCCGAAGCTACTTCACTTGGGGACTAAAAGGCTAGAGCCAAACACAATGACTCCGGTTATAAGGCTCCGGCCAAACTAACACGATTCGGGGACGCTCGACCATTGCCATAAAATCACAGGCCTTCAATTACTTCGAAATACTTCAAAAAGAACTGGTTAACCAGGCTACCCTCAGCATAAGCAAAAGAGCTTCGATCATATCAGCTCCAAATAACAAAAAGGCTTCGAAACAATTCAGCCATCGAGCGAAACCTCCCGAGGTGCTCATCTATCGTCACATAACGGCTTACAATTGAGGTTCTTACTGACCCTACGCGTAAGAACCACTACCTCCATCTTAAATTAAGGGTCGTACTGACCCAATACGTAAGAGCCACTACAGCCAGCTTAAATTAAAAGGTCATACCGACCCAATGCATAAGAGCAAATGTCGCTAGCTTAAATTAAAGGTCGTACCGACCCTATGCGTAAGAGCCATTATTGCCTGCTTGAAAGAGGCTCGGGGCCGACTAGAAGTCACACCAACCCAACGGCCGGCCCAAACAATTTTAGGGTCGATTTCTAGACCTAAAGGTCGATAAACTAGAGTCAAGAGCCTAACTCGGTGACTAAGTCCCAAATGGTCAACTTTCGACCGTCACAAATCGCCCAACAGTGCCAAGTACCCAAAGGTTTAATCTAAGGTCCAAATTTTCGGACCAATTGTCGAAGCAAAGGAAAAATAAGAAATAATGAGAAACGAAAGGCTATTTACATATATTGCTCGCAAGGGTACATTCATAAGGCTTATAAAGCAATAAACCCCTAATCTACCACTAGGTCTATGCCTTTGATGGCTCCCTCGGAAGTTGTGCCCCCAACGGCTCCGACTGCGGTCCCAGGGTCTTCAACAGCCTCTTCCCCTTTGGGGATTTCACCTTCATCCTTGTCATCTCCAGAGCCACTAATCGACTCACTTCCAAAAGCAAGTAGGGCTACAGCCTTCTCCTCTAGGTTATTCACCCTCTCAAGCTCAGTAGACAGATCAATGCCACCTGCATGTATATCCTCGAGAGTCCACCTCCGAGATTCTAACCGAGCATGTTCCATGGCTCAAGTCAATTGTAGCTCGGCCCCTTCGGGCACTCTCCTAACCTGAGCATTTGCAGCAACATCACCCTCTTTGTACGAGGATACGAGCGCCCCGACTTCAGCTTTGATCCTAGATAGCGCAGCAACTAACTTAGTATAAAGATCTTTATATTTATTTCCCTCTGCCCTCACATCATAAAGTTGATGCCCGACTAAGACCACCTTCCCCTGGAGGTATCTCTCTCGGAAGCTATCTCACTCACGCCGTTTGAGTTCGAGAATTTCAGATTCTTTGGCTCGGAGCTCCTCCCTCATAAGGACATCCTTCTTGTCGAGCTGCGTAGATCAGCCCAAAGGTGTTAAAACGCTAAAATCAGATAAATATTTAGACAAAAGCAAACGGAAACTACATAACATGCTCAGCAATAAGAGTTTTCTCACAGGACTCTGCCTCCAAACAATCTCGAAGGCCACAGAGTTCCTCCTCCTTCCTAGTGAAAAGACCTCCAAGCTCATCGGCTTTCGAAGTGAGGTTCCTGAGCTCACCCTCATAGTGAGTCAACTCAGCTTGAAACCGGGCATAGGTCTGATTATAAAGCACTTTGGTCTGGAACCATGAAAGAAACAAAGTTAGAAAGACGAAGATAGAGACGCCGATCAGAATTTGCAAAAGGTTACCTGCTCACAGAGCCTATCCATCTCACTGAAAATAAATGAGGCTTCAAGCTTAGGGTTTTTCTCAAGCGCAGCTAAAGACCCCTCAAATACATCTTTATCTCCGCTGGATGCACCCACATCAGAAGGTTCTTTGTTTTGACCATCTTGCATCTCCCTAGGAGGTAAAGTCGATATCGGAGGGGAATCGCTCACTTCAATAGCTCGGACTGGATCAATCAGGTCCATCTCTTATTTCTGGAGAGCTTCAGAACTAGCTCCCCCAAACCGCCTATCAAATGCACCTCAGCCCGAGGAATATTTTGGTCATCAATCGGCTCAAAGACATTACCCGATACACCCTCGAAGACCTCTTCAGCCTGAGGTAGGACGACAACAGCATCAAGTCCCGACTTGAAAGCCACCGTCTCAGTAGTATAATGGGTGATCAAGTTTTACCCTCCCCCGGATGCTACCGAGGAACCATTTTTCTCCTCACCTTCAGCTCAGGGACTCCCCGCTACTCCTGGAGTTAGGGCTGCTGAACAGCCTTAGGTTCTTCCACTTTTGCCTTCTTGGATTTAGAATGCTCAATTGACGATTTCCTTTGTCTTTTCTCCTCTCTGTCAGGTTTCGGGGCATTTGCTTCCCCAGGCGGTGCTTCTTTCATCAAGGAGGCCTCTCCTAGACCTACGCAAATACAAATATAAACACATAAAATGAGGGCACAATCAGTGATATCTCTTCTAAGAAATTCAACTACAGCAGAAGTAAGGGCTCATCATGGTCCTTGGCCTCCCATCGAGACCTAGATAGGTCGTGCCACACACATTCGACAGATGGGAAAGTCGAATCCAGCCGGAGAATCTAGGTCGAGAGATCCCTAACCGCGCCAGGGTACACCGCGTTAGCTGCGTCAGTGGAGGAAGTCAGTTCATTGGGAAATTGATCCTAAAGGGAAAGAAAATACTTAATCCGCGTATCCACTTACGTTTTGTGTTCCACCTTTCAGGGAACTGCATCTTCTCCGCCGGGATCAGGTTCGAGATCCTAACTCGGACGAAACAATGTATCCACCCTCCGTCCCTAACCTCGTCGGTACAAGCAAAAAAGGTTTTCGAGGCCCGACATCTGAGCTTAATCAGGGCCCCTCGGAGGAGTATAGGATTGTACATTCTGACCAGATGGTCGAGGGTGAAAGGCATCCCCTTAATCATGCTCACAAAATATCTGGTCATATAAATAATGCGCCAAAACGATGGATAAATTTGGCCGAGCGTCACTCGGTATCGTTCATAGAAGTCGAGGATCACGAGGTCTACTGAAGGCGAAGACGGCTCCACCAAGCCATGAGTAAATGGATAGGTATACACACTAAGGAAGTCGGCCTTGTATGTTGTTATGTCCTGTCCCTGAGAAGGAATATCTACCAACACCGCGTCCCCCCCAGCGGCAGTCAGTCTTCACCTTCTCAACGTCTACTACTAAACTGATATATCGGGACACGGGCTCACATCGTCCCAGTTTCGAAGAAGGCTTCTTGACCTTCAAATCGGAGATCATTTCGCAGGATCCTGGGATGAATTCCTCAAGGTTAGGAGGTAATATTGCCTTACTCTTGGACGAGCGTGGAGAAGAGGGAGGCACATCCTCCCGAGGGACAGAGATGGAAGCCTTTGCCATTCTTGTTAAAAGGTTTCAGAGGAAAGAAGAGATCGTAATCAGAGAAAGAGCACAAGAGAGAAGTAAGAAGAACTCTTTTTACAGTGGAAAATAGGGGGCGAAGGAAGAAGTATTTATAGAGGCCAAACATGCACGGTTGAGCAGGCCAAACGGTAGCTAACCGCTATAGTTAATTCAGAGGCTCTTCGAAGGTTGTATGGATTCGACTTTTGGTCATCCATTTTTGTCACATCAATCGCTTGATACGACGCGACTGACGTCACGATGGGTATATCGAAGAGGCAAGAATTCAATGTCATTTATTATCATTTCCAGTTTAAGAAATGCAGGGACTGTCTATATACGGCTAAAATCGGACGCTCTGATTTTATGATTGATATGACATTCTGTGGCTCGGAATACTCGAGGCCCAGCTCCACTCCGATCCTGAGGGCTCCCTATGTCAACCTCGAGGTGGCACAGATCGACGGCTATCAGGGAGAAGCGGAAAATTCCCGAGGCACGTGATCAAAGCTGACAACGCCTGCAAGAATAGTACAGGTCTGTACCAGACCTTTAAGTAGTTGTACCAGCTACTTTTCCTTGTAATAATGATACATGTACCATGTTGGGATTTCTTCTCTTATATAAGGTGGGCCCTTGCTATTTCTTGCACACATGATATTCAATACAAGAATAAGAACATTCTCTGCTCTCCAACTTAAACGCTCTATATTGTCTTTCCTTTGATTTGTTACTTACATTTATTGTGTTTCATTGATTGTTCTTCATTTATTATTCATCATTGATAATAAAAAGCCCTCATTAAATCTCTTAGAACTATTAGTGCTTCATCGGTCATCTTCAGCTGAGCTCATTAGCTTAGCCCCGAGGCCTAGTATAGGCTTGCTCGAGGCCTCGATCCTCGACTACTCGGTTTGCATAGCATCTACTGCCTAACAACTAGCATAAAAATAAATTACGTATTTTTAGAATTACAAAATCAAATCTAATTATTGTTACCATTTTCGAGGTAAACCTTTCCAATAAGGTAACTTCCAAGAAATGCTCTGTTTTTTCCAGTTGTGTGTTACACTATAACCCGGTATCTTATTAGTCAATGGATACTCTGTTACCTTAGGTAGATCCCTAACTATGTTACACATCTCTTCAGGCGACAAGACATGCGGTGGCTCCTCATAATCAGTTTTGTTCTTCATAAATGTACTAGTATTTCTCCTAAACTCAAGATCCATTGGCAAGAAGAGGCAACGATAGTCAAACTATGTGTTCTTGCCTCCATGTTTCAAAGTGAATGCCTTTGTGTCTTCCATACAAGTCGGGCAAGCTAACTCTCTGGCAATTGACCACCCAAACATCATTCCATAAGTAGGAAAATTATTTATAGTCCACATCAAAGCAGAACAGAGTCTAAAGTTTTGCTTAGTTGATACATCATATGTTTCCACACATTCATGCCATAATAACTTTAACTCATCAATTAGGGGATGCATGTATACATCAATCAATTTTTTTGGATTGCGTGGAATTGGAAAAATGCAAGTTAGAAATAAATATTGACTTTTCATGCACAATTCAGGCAGCGAATTATACGACGTGACAAACACAGGACCACCTGAATATGGTGCAGCAAACACTACAAATGGAGTGAATCTATCAGCACATAATCACAGGCTAATATTTCTCGGTTCTCCGGCAAAGTCTCGAAACACTCTATCAAAATGCCTCCATGCTTCTCCATTTGACGGATGACATATCACACCATCTGGCCTTCTATGTTAGTAATGCCATCTCATATGAGGAGCGAAACTCATTAGTGCATACAACTCTTTAACCTTGGTATAAAGGGCAAGTAGTGTATAGCCTTCACTGGAACCTTCTTATTTTTAGCATTTGTGACTTCTTTGTAATGCGGCTGGTTACAAAATTTGCAATTTTCTAAACCTGCATCATCTTTATAGGATAACATGCAACCTTTCTCACAACAATCAATCCTCTCCGATAAAATACTCAAATTGGAAATCAATTTCTTTGCCGTGTAAAAATCTTTGGGCAAGTCAATCTTGGTCGGATTAAGTTTATTCGTAAGGTCAATGATATAATACATGCCTGCTTGAGAAATAGAGTTATCCGATTTAAAACTTTGTAATGTAACTGCAACAAACAACTTGGAATGCGTTGCTCTTTCATAAAGCGGATAACTAGCTTCCTCTAACTGTTTGAAGAAACTCTTAGCCGCATCATTTGTTTCGGATTGAGCCCTAGGGAACATCTCAAAAGCATCCCTCATAATTTTATTAAATATAGAATTTTCAACATTAATATTCTCCGTTATGGGACTACCTTCTTCACCGCTAGATGTTTTCTAAAATTGAACATCATCTACACTAGCATGACTCTCTCCATGCACAGTCCACACATAATAATTTTTCATAAACCCCTTCTTATACAAATGAACAGTAACAATATCGGGTCCAATAACTTAAGACACTTGTATTTCACACAAGAGCACCTAATCATCCTTTCAATAAGAAAATCATCAAGTGTCTTTTCCTTAGCAATAAAGCTAGCAACCCCTTCTATAGATCCATCCCGCAACCCGATACGATTCAGATGATTCCCATTATGCATCCATCTATGATACCCAATTTTAATTTACACAAACAAAAAAAAAAGTGAGATATTTAAAGTTATTTAGTTTATTTGAAGTAATTAATAGATTACGCCAATTCGAAGGTTCCTTTTTTAAATGTATTTATTATTTGCCAACATACTTTAACTAATATATTATATCTAAATTACAATTCTCTAACACAAACAGAAAATTAGAATTGAGATATTTAAAATAATTTAGTTTATTTAAACTAATTAAAAAGTTATATTCTTTCAAAGGTTCCTTTTTAAATATACTTATCATTATCGCAAAGCACTTTAATTAATACGTCATATTCTTCTAAATTAAAATCATCTAACACTCGAACTCTCACATTAATCCTTATTTTAAAATATAAGTCTTTGACTATACCAATTAAACTTGAATAGCTTGTTATATATTCATAAAGTCCATTTACACATCGTTAATATTTTTTAAGAAATGAAAACAAAAAGACTAAAGTGTGGTGCTTCTAGCCTTAGTATAGGATGCATTTAATTTCCATTGACTTAAGCTACCAATCTATTATTTTTATTGCTTTAGAAGCTAGCTCTTTGCATTTACAAGTACTAATGGATTTTAAGAAAGATTGTCACTTTTTTCTTATACAATTGAGGTAATCAAGATTATTTTCAAATATGTCACGAAGTAATTAGGTTTGACAATAAAGATTGAACCATTCAACTAACATATGTGAATACCAGAGAACTAACTTGAATTTGCGAATTTTTTACTTGTTCGATCCAAACCAAGCCAAAATTTGTCAAATGGAACTCAAATATCAACCACAATCTTCACAACAACAATTAAAACAAACTCTGCAAATTAAATTTTCAAATTTGCCTCAAAAAATCAAGTCAAATAATGATATTCTAAACTTGCTAAAACTTCAAAGTCAAAAGAAGAAATCTAACAAATAAATTGCTTACCTAGATGGAAAAATACCGAAGAAGAGAAAGCAATCACATCGGAGAAGGTGGAATCATGGCTGATTCACTGAAAAAATTGAAAGAAAAAATCACTAAGTATAAAAAGATGATGGAGAGAGAGAGAGAAATAGAGAGAGGGGGGGGGGGAGATCGGCAGAGGGACAAAGGGACGAGGGTTGGCTGGGGTGGCTGAAAAAGAAAGAAAAGAGAAAGATAATAGAAGAGAAAGAAAAAAACAAGGTCGGTTATATGGTTTTTAAAATAGATTTTCAACTATTTTGGTCGAAACATTAATGTTTATTTTTAATATGTTTAAAGTTTCCGACCGAATCGGTCGCAAGTTTACAATTTTAAATTTTTTAATTTTTTGCAACCGATTCGGTCGCAAATACGGTCAGCAATAAATTTTTGACTTTTAAATAGAGGCGGATTTGGTCGGAAATTTGGTTCGCAGATTTTAGCGCCAAGCTGTGCGACCACTATTGTCGGAAACGTGGTCAAAGTTATTTAATAAAAATGTTACTATTTTTTTAAATTTTCTGACTGTTTCGGTCGGGAATTTCCAACAACTTTTTTCCGTCAGAAGATTTCGGTCAGAATTTAGCATTTTTCTAATAGTGCCTCAATCCCGCATCTGCGATCAAACATCCATTGATGCGGCCTCGTACCTGTGATCCCTGATCTGCAGAAGCAGAAAACCTGACCATTCCACAACCTCACAGAAGCGACTTAAACCTCGCAGAAGCGAATCTACATCTCCGCTACAACATGCGCGCAGATGCGAAGCACCAGAACAAGGTCCGTCTAAAACATGGAAATGATCTAAAACTCATCTGAAACTAACCCGAGGCCCCAGAGACCCTGTCTAATCATACCAATCATTCCCAAAACACAACACCAACCTACTCGAGGCCTCAAATCACACATAACAATATCAAAACCACGAATTGTACCTCAAATCGAGCTTAATGAACTATTTTAAAATTTTAAATTTCAAACTTACGCCGAACACATTTAAACAACTCGGAATCACCTCGAATTTTGCACATAAGTTTCAAATGATATAACGAACCTATTCCAACTCCCGGGACAATGATCCGAACCCGATAATATGGAAGTCAAACCTATGAACTTTCCAAATCTTTAAATTGACAACTTTTGCCAATTAGAGCCAAAACCTTCTAGAAATATCTAAATACAAATCAAGTCCAAAATCACCATGCATACCTAACGGAGCCAGAAAAATTCCAATCTGAGGTCAACTACACAAAAGTCAAACTTGATCAACTCTTCCAACTTAAAGCTTCCTAGTTGAAAATCATTCTTCCAATAAATCCCGAACCACTCGAAAACCTAAAACCGACCATACACCAAGTCATATTACACTATATGAAGCTACTCATTACCTCAAACTACCAAAGTGAATGCAAATGCTCAAAACGATCAATCGGATCGTTACACTTATCTTTTTTAATTGGTAGGGGATTGCCGTTGTTCATGGTAAGCAGTAAACAAATAGTATTGACATTCCATTTTTCTTAATCAAATGTGAATTATTTTCTAAATGGGGTAAGTTGTGAAACGTTAGAATATATTTAGAGAACAAGAACCAAGATTGAGACAGAGTTTCAAAGAATCATGGAGGGGAGATGGACAAATACTAAATTAATAAGATGATTCAGCAGTTTGTCTGCCCATCACATTTGAAAACATGCCTTTGGAAGTATGAACAACATCAATGTTTCACTTAGTCAAATTATTCTAGAAAGAGTGGATCGATTGACCTGGTCATGATGAAATATGAACGGCAGCCAAGAACAATACTTATACAAGTCGTGAGATAAAGTCAATCACCCTTCCTATCACCTGGCCCACACTCAACCCCTTCCTTTGAAACCAATTTATTTACTCCATTACTTACATAAACTTTTCAAAACTTTCAAGATATAAATTAATAAGACAACATAAATATTTTCACGGTATAATTTGTTCGTCAAGCTAACTTCTCAACCATTAGTTTTAATATTTTGTCATACTAGCTTTCCTGTGTGGAATATAGGAAATATTTGTTACTCTATCTACTCTAAAATTTAATACTTCTCGTCACCTGCGGAACCATGAATTAATGGAAGAAGATTTTTTTTATTTAAAAAAAACTAGAATATCGCACTTGAAATTCGAACATGTGACTAGAGTAATTTTTGAACCGTTTTGCCAAAAATCTTCCCTTATATTTAGGCAATGCAACAATTTTTATATAACTACAAAAAATTGTTTTTGTCCGATTTGCCTAATATAATTTTCGATAAAGGTTATTTAATTATACCCCTTGACTTAACGTAACCCTGCCCCCTACTTTTCACTTTTCAAGAATTAAACTAATGTTGCTCACATTTTAAATCATATTTGTTCGCCAAACTGACATGAAAATGTGATTTATCAGTGCAAAATAATGTCAAATTATCAATTTTATTCCCGCAAATGAGGCAATTTTAATATCTATACAGAGGAGTAAACATTTACAAGTATATAATGAAATCATGCCGCCAACAATAGAAACCCGTGCACTCACAATGAACCAAATTTTGAGGCATTGTGTCATTCTCTTGCGTCGGAGTGAAAACTGTGTTCGGCCCAGTAAAATTTGGGTTAGACCCGTATAACACCTGGACTCCATGAATATAGTCATTTGCAAGCTCCACTCTCCGGGTACCCACTGCAAAACTCCGGTACATAATAGAATATTCCAGGGGCTTTTGTATCTATACCCGATTTTGGGGTAACAACTGAACCTATACCCACTTTGCAAAAAGATTTGCAAGCATATTCACTTTACGATCAACTTCAGACTTATCGGGTCTGAAGTTAAAAAAATTAGTCTCAAGTGAAAAAATTGCACTTCAAATGCACTTAAGATCAAATAGGTCTGAAGTACAACCAATAGTTTCATGCACTTAAGACTAATAAGTCTGAAGTGAAAAAATTGCACTTCAAATACACTTAAGGCCAATAAGTCTGAAGTGAAATTTCACACTTCAGATGCACTTAAGTCAAAAGTCTGAAGTGCAACAAACATTTTCATTCACTTAAGGCCAATAAGTCTGAAGTGAAAAATTACACTTCAGATGCACTTAAGGCCAAAAAGTCTGAAGTGCAACAGACGTTTTCATTCACTTAAATCCAATAAGTCTGAAGTGAAAAATTGCACTTCAGATACGCTCAAGGCCAAAAGGTCTGAAGTGCAACAAATGTTTCATTCACTTAAGGCCAATAAGTCTTAAGTGCAACAACCGTTTTTATTCACTTAAGGTCAATAAGTCTGAAGTAAAAATTTGCACTTTAGATGCACTTAAGGCCAAAACATCTGAAGTGCAAAAAACGTTTTCATTCCCTTAAGGCCAATAAGTCTAAAGTAAAAAATTACATTTCAGATGCACTTAAGGCCAAAAAGTCTGAAGTGCAACAAACGTTTTGCTACACTTGAGGCCAATAATCTGAAGTAAAAATTTGCACTTTAGATGCACTTAAGGCCAAAAGGTCTGAAGTGCAACCAACGTTTTTATGCACTTAAGGCAAAATAGGTATGAAGTGCAAATTGTGAGTAAAGAAAAATTTGTTCTTCGAATTATAACAATCCAATATGCGATTTAATACCAAAATCTATTCCAAATGAGCTCAAATTTGAAACATAACCTCCAAATATCATCCGGAACAAACCTCAATCATCAATTTGTCAAAACGACAATAAATCTAATGAACTCATTTTGCAATTAAGAAAAAGAAACCTTAAGCAATAGTAAAAAAAAATAAAGCATCATAATAGCTCACCGTCGTAAAACATCATAAACTACATTAAAATATGTTCACAACCAGCATATAAAATCATTGTCACCCGAAGCCGAAGAAGAAGAAGAAGAAAAAGGCCTGAAGTTGTTTAAAAAGTGGGTACAAGTTAAATTTTTGTTTAAAAGTAAGAGTAGATTAAATGGGGGCGACCAAATAGAACGTCTCGTGCCATTTTTACAATATTCCACGGATGAATGTCCCAAACTCAATAAATGCCCGACTTTTTTCTTGTATGAAATCCAGGGCCAGTTCTAATAATATCTCTATACTAAAGGGTGCTGATAAAAGAATGTTGCAGAAGCATGCTGATATTTAGAAAAATAATACTTCAATTTTACAAAGCCCTACTAGGATTAGCTGCTGAAAAGCTACCTAGCAGTGATCTGAACTTCATGAGACAAGGACCAAGTCCTAGTATACAGCAACAAAGGGACATGCGTGCAGAGATTACCTGGAGGAAAATAAAGATGCACCTTTGATATTGATGATACCAAGGCTCTAGGGATAGATAGGTATAAGGCATTATTTGACAACACACTTGGGAGATTGTTAAAAGGGACGCTTGTAAATGTATGGGGTAAAATTGATTAGCGACAATTGAAAAAATGATGAAATGGCATATGGAACTGATGACTGATAAGATATGAGTCAGCAAGTAGTTGGCAACGAATACAAGCATGTGATCGGTGCTGGGTGAATTCCAAAGGCATTAAAACGGATAACAAAGATGTGAAAAGAAGACGTTGGTTGGAAAAGGCAGCATTCAATGAGCAGTCGTTACAAAGAATCTCTATATTTTATAGCCAGTCGTTATGCAGCCATCAATGACGATTTTATTCTCGTTTAAGAGAAGCTTGATTTGGGGATCTTGTCTCCCTAAATAGAGCTATAAATAGCAGAAATAGTATACAATGTAGGACACAAAATATATTACACAAAAGTTAACATTAGCTCTAATTCTATAAAATTGTTCTTTTGCCTTGTTCTTAATATTGTTCTTGGTATTGCTATCGGAGAAGTTAAATACTTATACAAGCTTGTATTTCTTTTAAGTTCTTTTCTTATTCTTGATTTTATTCTTACTTATTTCGTATTTTTGGGGATCAAATTAATTCACATGTAAACCACATTATAATTCAATTGTACCATTTTACGGGTAAATAATTTGGTGCCTACCATTGGGCATAGACAATTGTGTAATTTCTTTAATCCATTCATCTATTGCTAACAAATTTTGATTTCTTTCTTAGCAAAATATAAATCAGATATGGCAGCTGACAATGTCAATAATTTCTATAATGTTGGAGCACACAATGAATGTGAGGATGTGTTCTAACGTGATGATTCAACTAGTAAAACCCGCAATGAAGGAGAAGAAACAACTCCAGTTTACGAAGGTCAAAATCCTCGACATGTGAGGAGTCCAACTACTGATAGTGCGAATGATGAACACGTTATTGAAACAGTCAAAATCTTGAGAGAACAATAAAGGGCAATTATGGATCACCTCTCAAGACAAGACCAAGTGATGACAAAATTGGAACAGACACTATCTGGTGCCTCCACTAATTCAAATGGAGGAGCTAATTCAAATGGAGGATCTCGATTTCCTCCAGCGTCCCTGCAAATCAAATAGTTCAAAGAAATGGTAACGATGCTCCAAGGGAGGAGTTTGATTTTCATGAGGCAGGAGGTACCGGTAATGGATTTGGGAATGAAAACAACACAAACGACCCTTTAAAAACTAAGCTCATGAGATTTATGAGGGAATGAATGAACGAATGGACCAAAATGCTAAATAATTTAATGCATGGATGGATCAGATCCCTGGAGTGTCGCTAGTGCTAAAGGAACCGGATTCCAGGAAGAATACACAATTGTCATTAAAACCAAGTGCAGCCCAAGAGTTAATTCCGAAAAAATTCAATATGTCGGATATTTTGAAGTATGATGAGACTTCGGATCCATAGGAACAGATCACAGCCTACACTATGATTGTAAAGAGAATGACCTGGCCCAGCACGAGATCTAGTCTATCTTGTTAAAGAAATTTGGCGAAGCCCTGACAAAGGGTGCTTTAACTTTGTATTCTCTTTTACTTGAGCATTCCATTAATTCTTTTGAAATTCTTGCATATTCGTTTATTAAAGCTCATGATGAAGAAAGAAAGGTCCAAGCAAGGAAGGCGGATATATTCAGAATATCCTAAGGAGAATCCATACTATTGCGAGAGTTCGTGATCCGGTTTTAGAAGGAAAGGATGTTGTTACCGGAGGTAGCGGACTAGTGGACAATAGAGGCATTCACAAAGGGTCTCAACCCATTGAGTTCTGATGCTTCCAGTAATCTGAAGGAAAGTTTGCTAGAATTTCACGCAACCACATGGGCAGATATTAACAATCGCTACGAGTCAAATATCAGATTAGAAAATGATCAACTGGGTTCTTCAGCGTCTTCCAAAGGACGGAATCGTGATCAGAATCAAGATAAATTCAAAAGTTATTTTGATGCAGATCAGAGGTTCTCTATGAGCCATTTCAACATTACAAAAGGGTCGATGGGTGATGAAATAAAGGTTTTCAGTCATCGGATATGTTCGTTTCCGATAGAAGGGAAGATCGTGGTCGAAGTCGTAGAGCTTTGCAGGAGAAAGAGGCATCAGGGTCCCGAGATGCAACATATCCCAGGTTATCTGACTACAACTTAACATCATCTTGGTAGAACTACTGTCGGTTATGAGGAATATTAAAGAATCTAGGTTCCTGAAACCAATCTGATCGATCCTCGCCAAAGGGATCCTAATCTATGAAGTGAGTTCATTGGAACTCATGACCACTAGACTGGGACTGTCGGCACCTTCGTGAAGAGGTAGCAACGTTCTTGAAGAATGGTCACTGATAAGTGGGGATTTTGACCACCTATTAGCCCATTTTAGCTTTTGTTTTAGTCTAAAAGTATTGAATTATGTTCCCGAAACTGATGAAATGTGCTAAATTGTAGGAATGTTGGAAGTTGGACTCCCCAGATGAAATTCGACTAAAAAATGAGTAATCTAAACTCAAGGAAATAAAAGGCAGGGACGCCCACAAAGTGCGGACCGCAGAATTTCATCTACGGCCGCATATGACGAAAGAAAGTCCAGTAGACTTTTGAGCATATTATGGACCGCTCATGAATTGTGCGGAAGAGATGGTCTAGGAACAAAGTTCAGAGAGTGTGAAAATTTCCAAGTTCCAAGTCCCTCAGAGTTGCGGACCGCACAAGAATTGTCCGACGCAGAAGAAGTGCCTTGCGGCCACAGAAGTACCAGTGTGGACCGTAGAAATGATGCCACGCAGCTGTATTCAAAAATTGTGCGGCCGCAGAACCCCAAATCTTGCAAGATGAAGAATTCAGAAACTCCCGAGGGGCCTTTTTGTCCAAAATTACCAGCTTTGTATAAATAGAAGAGTTTCACGAAATTATGTCAAGTTTGGAATATTACAAGTATTGTAGCCATTTCTCTTTGCTTTTTTAGGAAACTTTAGCTTATTTTGGTGATTCAAATTTAGATTTCTCTACTTTAATCTTTCAATATGAGTACTATTATCATTTCTTCTTTGTTTTCTTCTACACCCATTATGAGTAGCTAGATTTTTACTAGGGTTGTGACCCAACCCTCGTGTGTAAACTTAATGGGTAATTAATTTTATGCTTGTTTATGAATGGATATTTATTATTTAGCTTGGTTCATGCTTCAATTGTAGAATTAGTTGTTGCAAACATTGATTCATGTCTATTTGACTTAGTCTCTTCTTGAGAAAGAAGGACCTAGTCTAGGTTAACTTAGCTAACAAGGAATTTGGTCAATTGAGAGATTGATTAACCCAATTAAATGGTTCAACCTAGAGATAGTAACAACCCAACATGAGCTCTTACCAACCGTTTTAGTAGATATCCATTTGGTCTTGAGAAAGCCAAATTGGATAAAACCACTCTCTGGCCGAGAGTTATTGAGTAGGAAACGTAGTGTTGTGAGCTATAATACACTCCAGTCAACATAACAAGCATAAAAGTCTTTATCTCATTAGGCAAACACTTAGGTCATGGTCAAAGCCCTAGGCTTTTTATATATTTGAAAAAACTTTCAAAAACAAATATCTCTAGTTTTATATCTTTATCTTTGCAATCCTTAGTTTAATTTTAGAAGTAGAACCAAAACCTTGGTTGTGAAAGTACAATCTAGGTATGTCACTTAATTATTCCAAATATATACTACAAACTCCAATCTTATCTCCCTATGGAATCGATCCCGACTCTTTGTTGGGTTT